>NW_006775669.1:185045-248102 GCF_000442215.2 Lipotes vexillifer
TGGTTAAGAATCCCCCTGCAAATTCAGGGGACACGGGTTCGAGCCCTGGTCTGGGGAAGATCCCAATGCCGCGGAGCAACAAGGCCCATGCGCCACAACTACTGAGCCTGCGCGTCTGGAGCCTGTGCCCCGCAACAAGAGAGGCCGCGACAGTGAAAGGCCCGCGCACCACGATGAAGAGAGGCCCTCGCTTGCCGCACTAGAGAAAACCCACGCACAGAAACAAAGACCCAACAAGGCCCATGCGCCACAACTACTGAGCCTGCGCGTCTGGAGCCTGTGCCCCGCAACAAGAGAGGCCGCGACAGTGAAAGGCCCGCGCACCACGATGAAGAGAGGCCCTCGCTTGCCGCACTAGAGAAAACCCACGCACAGAAACAAAGACCCAACACAGCCATAAATAAATAAATAAATAAATAAATAAATTTATAAAACAAGAATGCATTGCATTGGGTTGCATGTTACACAGTAGCCTGGCTCATATCAGAGCAAATCACTCTTCCTTTGGAATAATAAACTGATTGAATACCTTTTTTTTTAAAAAAAAAAAAAGGGGGGGATATTAATATAAATATACGATCCAAAATATTCTTTCAACATTCAATTATTTTTAAAATTAATATTTTACTTTTCTCATACTAAGTCTGAGATCTGGTGTATATTTTATGCTTAACAGCACATCTCAATGCAGACACTAAATTTTCATCAAATATTTTATCTGTTTCACACAAAGTAGATTTACACGCCTAAGTTGTTCCAAACAGACCTACTAAGAGTTTTCTAATAATTGAATCAAGTATAAGTTTTTAACTTAATTAAAAGTAAATAGAATTTAAAATTCATCTCCTCAGTCATACTAGCCACATGCTAGATGCTCAGTAGCAATATGTGGCTGCTGGTTACCATACTGTCCATAAAATTCTAGTACCACTTTTTACACACAGTGGCTCAAATACCCAGCTTTACTGCTTCATCTTCTGAAAGACATTTTAAGGTTCAAACTACTCATAAGATGTCTTATTTAAACAATATAAATGTTCATATTTTTCTGTACTACATTTTGGACAGTTTCCTCAGGTTTATCTTCCAGTTCACTTTTACAGTCTCTTCAGTTGTGTCTAATCTGCTGTTTAATTCATTAAACTCATTCCAGTGACTATTTTTCCTTTGTGGTAGGTCTATTTGTACTTTTTTATATCTACCTGTTCTTCATATGTCTTATTTTTTATGGTTTCTATATAGTCTTTTACACCTTTAATCACATCAAATAATTTATATTATACTTTCTTAAAGATTGTTATTCTGTTACTGCAAATTCTTGGACTGAAAATCCCAGTGTATAACGTGTCTGTTAACTCTATCTCATGGTGGGCCATTTCCTTGACGGTTGTTTTTATTAGGAGTTCATCTTACGTGGGTCCTGTTTTTTGGAGGAAATACTTTGTAGTCCAAGTTGAAGAGTCTCTTTGAGTGGTTTTACATTTGCTTCTGCCATGTACCCCTGAGACACCACCCCCTAGAACCAGTTTTATATCTAAATTTTTCAGCTTATGGATTTCTTAACCACGTGATTATGGATTCAACTCTTTAAACAGGATGAAGTTTTCAAATTCTCATGAGAAAATTTGATTTTCTCCAGAGCTATAGCAAGGGTAGACTTCCTTGTGCTCGGAGGAAGGGAGGTAGGGGTAGTTTTTAGAACCCTCTTCCATCGAGATTGTAGCCCTCCAAGGGTCCCACTGCTTCAAGTATCTCTCTCAGTTCCAATCCTTTCCCCCAACACAGCAGCCCTTATCTCTAATGCTCTAGGCCACTGGCCATCACTGGTATACTGAACTAGGACCACTGCAGTGTAGGTTCCTGCTCTACCTCTCTGGTTCTAGGGTCCCCTGGGCTTGTTGTGCCTGAAGATTTTTCTTTCTTGGGCATTCATATATGTACATAAACACATACACATACATACACAGATAAATGCATACATATATATTCACACATATACATACAGAAGGATCACCATAAAGATATATACTTAATCTAGTATCTTTGGATATTGCCACTTTGTTAGGATAGTCTAAAAACACAGAAGTGTAAACAAGTGCAGTCTGAAACGTTCTGATTTTTAGAACCTTATGAGTTTAAGTGTGTTATCCTAAAAAGGTACTTTACCTAAGGGCACTTCATTTGATGACTGGAGAGGCATCATAATGGATTCATCTTTTATCTGGGGCTTTTCTTCTGAATAAACATCATTTGGATTCTCCTGAATTTATCCTAAGACTTTATAGCACACAAATCAAGAAATTACCTAACCACTGTCTAAGCCTTCTCTAATCATAAAATGCTAGAATAATGAGATTTTCAAGCTAGAAGAAACCTTAGAAATCAAATATTCCAACCTAAGATAAGAAAATAGGCCAATGAGGGTGATGAATTGCTTGGTATCACGCAGCTGGTTAGCAGCAGGGTCAGAATCTTTTTCCCTTCATCCTGCTATCCTTTCTCTTCTTCATACTGCCACTTAAGTGTGTATTTTTAAAACTGTCAGATTTGTGTTGTAATCTTTGTGGCTTCCAGCTTGCTTTCACTGAGGTAGTTTAAAAGACTGTATTTATTTCATCTTTTAGTGAAACAGAACCTATAGCTAAAGAGATTCTCATAGCCTCTTCCATGAGAGTTAGACCTAATGGTAACTGCCCAAAAGGACTTTTCTTGGTCAGACTTCAAATATCCTGGAGAACATAATACCCTCTCTCACCTTGTTTGTACTCTTTGAACAACTACCTTAAATTTTTTTGTCCTAGAAAAACAATGTGATTTTAATCATTTTTGTAGAAATACCAGCCCCTGTCCTTTACATCATCATACCTTCTTTCTCTCATAAACTGAAAAATATTTTCCATGCTACTGTGAGTTGTGACCAAATACACTGACTCTAAAAAGTGTGTTTTCTGGGAATTGGTTAAAAAAAAAAAAAAAACGGACAATGAGGAATGAGAAAGGAAGACTGAGGTTTTATATCCTAGGGTACCTTCTAACAATACTTGAGCCTCTAATTATTATTGTATTTATTCGATTCAATTATTATATAGCTCTCAAGTCCCCAAGGTCAAGAAAGATCTTCAGGTTAGCATCCTTTAATCAGGAATGAGGACTATTGCAAGCAGTGCAATAAACAACCACGTCAAGAAAAGGACAAATTGTGCCTAAAATTAAATTAACCAAAATGAGAAATATTGGTCCATCTAAATTCCAAAGACATTTTTAATACCAGAAAAAAAGTCAATAACAAATGATGATGAAATAATTTCACTGAAAAATCCTTTGTGAAATAGTTTTCTTTATATTCATACTCAACAATATTTATGGAGCACCTTTGACCTAGCAGGCTCCATGGTAGGCACTGGGAATACTGACATGGTGTTTACCCTCATGGAGGTTACAGTCTGCTGGGAAAGCCATTACACAAGCAGATCCATTAAAGTAAAAGGAGCATGAAACGGGGGAGAATAGAAGACATTGTAAGGAGACATAGCTGGGGGCCTTCAGTATGGGAGTCCCTGAGAAAACGATGTTTGATCTGACACCAATCCTTGAGAAGTAATACTTGCTTGTACAGATAACTAATAGCTTATTTTTATTGATACATAATTGTGGTTTCTCAATAATGTTATGGAACCCACTTGGACTTTTGGTTATTATATATACCCACCTAGGGGCAATGTCAAAATATCCAATGACTGGTAATGCATGACATCGAGCAGTTAGAATAGAAGCTAAACCCAGGGATGGTGCAGGGTCCTGGAGGATGCCTATTGTGCTGTGCATTAATTGCTTGATCTTGGGGCGGTCTGGGGGTCTTGTGGGAGGCAATGCAGTGGAGGAGAAACTCTGGAGGACTGAGGACCACAGTCATTCACCAACTCTGCTCCCTGGTACATACTGATTGCATATCTGTCCTATATGTACTGAGTTTCTATATTAAAATTGTCTAGATTAGAATCCAAACTTAACAGGAAAAAAAACCCTTATTACTTCAGACAATCTTATTGCATAAAACCAATCACTGAGAAAAACTTAAAATATTTTATATGAGAATATAAATTGCTAGTTTTACACAGCAATTAGTTTTAACAAGTGTTGGGAACTAGCATTTCTCCATACAGCACTAAATATAAAGTGTGACAATATTAAGCTAGCTTGATTTACTTTTCTTAAGGACAGAAATACAATAAAATTAAAGAATTTCTAAATTTAAGCAGTTTAAGAATATCTTGAATCTTTGGATTACGATTTCATGTGATAAGTAAAGTTCAAATACCTCTTTAAATGTAAGAAAAAGGAACATATTTTAGCATACAATTAAATGCATTGAATTCACAAAGAACCAGCAATTGGCTAGCACAAAAAAGAATTATGTTATTGCTTAAAAGGCAAAATAAATTTATCTCCAAAAGAAGAGAATTATATTACGTAATTGAGCTTGTAGGTACCTACCATTGTATAGTCAAGTACAATAACCTGTTTAAATGAGGCCTTCATTTTTCATCTGGAGAAATATGACGACGAGGCTGGCTCCCTGGTATTAATTCAAGCTTTGCAAAATCCAAACATGTAATACTTAGGAAATGAAAATCTTGTACTGTATTTACTATATACTAAAATCTTATAGTCAAAGCAGAAATGCTTACATGAATACCTGATTTGGACTAAACATTGTAAATTCATGAATTTGCTTTTGTTCTACTCTGATGTAAATACTAGTGGACCTTCAGTCAATTCTAACAGAAGTTTCTCTCTTCCTGGCTCACTTCATTTGAACTATGTCAAATAGTTACAAATATTTATATGATAACCTATTATAACTGTGTCAAATACAATCACTCTAAGAAAAGGGAGAATGGGAAAATCGTTTTTCTTTGACTTTAATCTCAAATTGTGATTTAGCACAACCTTTTGTGCTAAAAGGCTGACCTCTGAATCTCTTACAACCTCATATGTCTTTCATCCAAAAAGGAACAGTTTTTAAAATCATTTGAGAAGAGCATTATTAAATTTCTATCTTCAGATTCATTTATGAGCACTGCTCTGGTAGGAGTTAATTAAGAGATGTATGTCACAGATATTCACAACTGAGCTCATATATCTGCAGGTCAAAGGTGAGTTTGAAACAAAGGAAACTTACACTACACTTCCAAGTGACTGGGCCTTTCCTAAAATCTAGGAGCAAGGTGTGGCATATTGGGACCAGTGAGGGCCAAGGGTCACTTCCAGCACTTGAAAGATCTTTCCTGGCAACCTGAATATATTGACAGAGAAGCTGTTGGGACCCCATATTTTTTCAGTAAGCCTCCATTTGGTGGGCACATTTTAATTAAGTAGATTGTTTAAATTAAACCTGCATGCTACAAAAATGATCCCAACTCTAACAGATTTGCAGGTCTGTCTTAGTAAATTTGTAGGCTTTTCTTCCCATTTACTAATAGGGAGGCAAAAATATGTCCTTACGTTTGTCAAAGGCTATTGAAGCAGACGGAGGAGGGGCCCTGCATGGGCTTTGGGATCTGGCAGTCTGAGATATGGATTCCTGCTTCACCATTTGAATAATCTGAATAAGGTATTTAACCTCTCAGAGTTTCCTTACCTGTATAATTGGGAAAATTACACTTCCTTATAGGACTGTTTGGAGAATTAGGAATAATCTATGCACAGTACTGGGCACATAGTAAGCTCTCAATGAATAGCAGCTCTTGATTTTGTATGTTTGTTTTTGTATTTTGTTTGTGTTGTTTTTGTGGTGCTCCTGGCACCTAGAGGGGGAGGGCCAGGGATGCTGCTAAACATCCTACAATGCACAGAATGGCCCTCCCTCCCCAACAAAGAATTATCCAGCCCAAAATGGAAATAATGCTGAGGTTAAAAAACCCTGGCCCACACAATAAGCATAATAATTCTAGAGGCAGGGAAACCATAGCAACAGTCAGAATATTCATCACCAATTTCAAACTCTCCATGAAGGGAAGGAAGGACAGTCCTTAGAAAAAATCGTAAAATAAGTACAAATAACAATTGAACAGGCTGCCTAGTAGGTGGGTGTGGGTGGGTGTGTTTGTGATTTATTTTGAGTTTGTCTTTATTTTTTTCTTAACAGTACTTCCGGGCTTCCCTGGTGGCGCAGTGCTTGAGAGTCCGCCTGCCGATGCAGGAGACGCGGGTTCGTGCCCCGTTTCGGGAAGATCCCACATGCCGCGGAGCGGCTGGGCCCGTGAGCCATGGCCACTGAGCCTGCGCGTCCGGAGCCTGTGCTCCGCAAATGGGAGAGGCCACAACAGTGAGAGGCCCGCATAACGCAAGGAAAAAAAAAAAAAAAAAACAGTACTTCCATTCTTGCTTCAGATACATATAGTGTGATGAAGTCAGTGTTCTGCACCACCAATCCGGAGTCAATGGTAACCTGTCCTGTACAAAGGGGGCTTTCAGTAATGCCATTTATCTTCAATCCCACGAATTAAAAATCTTGGTATGAGTGTGAATACATCTAAAACCTAGTCACACTAGATACTTCGGATTAGTATACTTCATACCTTGGTATATACAAAGGGTTAAAAGTTTTAATGTATAAAAAGATCTGTGTTTACTTTAGTGTATAAAATTTTTATTAAAAAATGAAAGATAATCTGTGATATAATCCAAACAGGACTGAACTTAACTTTGTTTTGGAGGCTACACCATGCAAACTAACAGTAAAAACCACTTTTGAGTTTGATAAGCTTTTTGTACTTTTGAAATACCTAGGGACATTGAAAGCAACTAAACTGTTATTTCAAATCAAACTTATTCAAGCTGGTCCTCTCACGTCAATGACTTCTGTTAGTGTACTATAAGTTTTAATATTAAAAACCTCATTTATATTTTAAAAAATCATCACTACTAATTCAGAAAGTCTTATTCCCTTTTGAACCCAAGTTAGTAAGATGATATAACTCTATTGTATTTTGGTTTCTCACCTGAGGAATGATATTTTCAAACCACTGCAAAAAGCAAAAAGCCAACCCAGGGAATGTCTGGGGTGGAAGGAGGTAAAACAATGGGGAGAAGGAATCGAGGTCTAGTAGTAATCAGTATTTTATGCTCTCCCAAAATTTCTTAAATGAAATGTGTATGTATTCCTGCTCTCTTGGGATATAAAAAGTACCAGAAGATGTACTTAGTTTATAATAAGGTAATAATTTGATTTATTTTTATACTATTTAATTAATTTATTTGAAATAGGATTTTTGAAAATCATTTGTAGGGGTAAATGTCTAATCCTGTAAATAGAAATGATAGAGATTGTTTGAACTACTGAGAACATGCATTATCTGCTTAATTAAAAAATATATACAAAAAGGATTGGTATTACCAAAATATACTGTATCTGTCCTGGGAAAGAGAGAGACTCTGGCCCTCAGGCCACAGGTTTACAATGAATGCCAACTGGCAGCAAGGAAAAACTTAATCTTGGAGATAATATTAAAAAAAAAAAAAAGATTTGACACCATAGGCAAGTTGGAGGTTGAGAAATCAGGTTTGAAGACACCCAAGTTCTGCTTTGTGTTTAGTTTCATAGGAACAGAGGGGATTTAAGGCTGAGCATGAAAAGAATCCTGAGTTGAATAAATTGATACTCTAGTCTTTTAAACTCAGTTACAGAATTTGGTGTGTCTGAGTTTACAAAAACCAGAATCAGTGGTTCTTATAAAGTCACAGCATGGCCTCAGCAAAAACTGAGGAGGAATAATTGAAATCTACAAGGCTGTAAAGAATGTTATTGACACAGTGAACAAGAAAATCCTAGGAAGAGGTGAGTTAACATCAAATGAAAAGCCCTATTTTAAACAGCAGTCTACACATTTAAGGATCTCATCAACCCAGTAAAAACAGAAATGTGATATAATTTCTTTTTCATGGTGGTAAATTCATGGATTACAGATACATAATTAATTTTAGGGAAAACTGAGATAAGTGTGGGATTATCTTCCAAGCTGAAATGAAGGAGGACAAGCATCCCCACTCTGTCAGAGGCAGACGGGCAAAGAGCCTGGGTTTGGGCAGATGGAGATTGACTACTGTGGCACTCCTGTGTCCATCCCCTCAGCAAGTGCTAACTGTTCCCCTACCAAGTGCGAGATGCCAGGCTACGTGTACTACGAAGGCAATAATACAATCCCTGCCTCAAGCAGGTCACAGGCTAGTGGGAGACTGGACAAGTAAATCAGAATAACTAGAATCATGGACATGATCCATGCTGCAAATATTTCCTTGAGTTGATGAGCTCCTGCATCCTATTTCCATCTTGTATTCACCCAACTCAGAGTATAACAGCTACTTGCATTGAAAATATCTTTCTTCAGGAATAGCTGAGGTTTAGATAAATCTTTGTAACTGTGAAAAAGCCTGAAATCCTGTAGCTCTAACTCTTTGAGGAGGCTGTACCAGAACCGCACAACACTGCTGTCACTGCCACTGACCTCAAACCCGGGCCAGTGGAGATGGATCTCAAAGATCAGCTGTCCAATTTGTTCAAGGACATCTTCCAGAATAAGATTTTCCAAAACTTTCCATTCTGCGCTTTCCAGATCTGCTTTGAGAACATCAATCTGTAACAAAATGATGAAATGAGATTAGCAGGGTCAAGAGACATTGTTAAAAATACCACTGATATCAGAAGCATCACTGTGTAGCTACCTCCCAAGAAAGCAGAATTTTTCAAATTTTAGAGTTAGAAGTCTTTTTCAAGTGGTCACTTATGACATGAATTCCTAACCTCACACCACACCAAATGTTAATATACAAATAATGAAATACCAGTCAGAAATCATGATGGACCTTCTTACTCTCTGCCCAGTGGGAATGGATGTCCAAGAAGGAGATGCTGGAGCATGTATATCACAAAGCACCATGTCCACAGCCTCTCCCCAGCAACCTATATGCTGCTCAGAGGAACCCAGCCATGTCCTGGCAGAATGGTAGCCTGCAGGGAGGGACTGACAAAGGGCCACTGCCTACAGGAACCATCTCAAAAAACCTTACCCCCCACCAACTTCATCAGGATTGGAAGCCAGGTAAAGAGTTCTCTGGTATCTGAATTGTGGACTTGAAAAAGAAAACTATTAACATTATTCCATGATTTCTTTAAAAAGTATATACCAGTACAGTGTTCTAAAAAAATTTCTAATAAAACCATTCTCTGTTCATTTAATGAATACACGTTCACATTCCAGGTGAATTGGAACATAGGAAGAAGAGTAGGATGGGAGAGATTTTGTAATTAATCAAGCTACGAGAAGCAACTCCTTTCTGCTGACTTTGCACAAAATCCGTTAGAATAGCAGAATACCAAATACTTCCAGAAAGCAATGAAAGCTAATTACTTTGCTCCTGGCACTATGCTAAGTGCTTCACCTCACAATATTCATTTACTCTTCTCAACAATTCTACAAGGGTGTATCCCTATTTAAAGCTGAGAAAACCAGACTCAGAGATTAAAACATCCTTAGTCACATAGCTTGAGAGACAGTGGTGAACTCAGAACTGAGTCTGTCTACGTGGCCCATGTTCTTAACCATGACATGATGTTGAATTCCCATAAACCACAAGAGGAAAAATGGTAACTCAGAGTTCCTAAAAGGCTTTGGTTTGGAAAATAAGGTGCTATTGGAGAGGGAGTAAGGGTCAGTGAGTAGGAGTATTGTTATCAGCATCGCCATTTTACACTGGAAAGCAGAGCACCTTCCAGCTTAAAGAATCACTTTCCACATACATTATCTCAGCAAAACAGCCCTATAGGTAAGCAAGGATTTGGTAAAAATGACTTTTCTGCTGCCAAGAAATGGAGGGGGAAGTTAAAGGGGATAATCTGACCACACAGAGGAAGGCTGGCACATTCAGACACAAACGGGAATAATTAACATGCAGGGAATCACTGCAATAGAGCAAAGCCTATAGTTCCAAGAGGTGACAGCAAAACCCTAAACAGCTCTTCAGGAAGCTGCTAACTGAAGTCACCAAAATCCTACCCATGAAAGTGAAGTATCTTTGACTTTTCAGAAGGATGAATAGGAACCAAGGCCAATCCTACCCCAGCCTCTCCTTTCTCTCAGTGCATGTCTATTTGACAAGCTTCTCATTTGCAGCTGAGACATGAGCCTCTCAGTGAATGGTAAAATTCTTTGTGTCATTTCAGAGTTGACTGGAGGAGATGCATAGAATTCAGATATAATTGATCCAAGAAAATGGTCTTTGCCCGGCATACTGAGACCCTGCAGGAGAGGCTTTCACTCACTTCCCTCGGATAGTACCTCCTGGTCCACCAGGGAAAGGGTGATAGTAACAACCCCAAGAATATCAGGAGGACTTAGAAAAGGCTAGATATCCATAAACCAGATTTTTTGTTATTGTTGTTGTTCAATGGTTCCAAAATCAAAGGGAAAAGTTTAAAGAAACAAAAGCAACTTTCTTTTCTAAAAGGAAGCGAGCAAAGGCAGGTTCCATGTGAACATATACAAGGCTGAAATAATTCTCGTGAATTGGACACAACAGAGTTAATTCACTCTTTTATTATCTCTGCTGCCCTGGCGCATCCTTGGCTTTGTTTAATCTTCAAAGTTTTAAGCAGAATATTCCTGAATTAGGGTAATTAGGCTGCCAAAAGAAATACTAAATCAAAACTTCACAGAATTTTTTAACTTATACAGAAAATATCCAAAACTCAAAATCAGCATTTGTTGTGTCAGTTCACAGAGTAAAGAATATCTTAGGTTTCTTACAGGTTTATTTTTTACCATGGCTTTCTGTGAGTTTGGATATATTGAATGTGATCAATAAATCAAAGTATTAGAGGGGCAGAGTAAACTTAATCAGCCTAAAATTGGCCTAAAAATTATATTGGTGAAGTGTAGAGGAATACACTTAACATATTTTTACAATCATATTTTTAAAACAAGCTATCAATCAGAAGTTATGAGCAACTGGACTACAGCCCGCAAGCCACAACTACTGAGCCCGCATGCCACAACTAATGAAGCCCACGCGCCTAGAGCCCACGCTCCCCGACAAGAGAAGCCAGCTCAGTGAGAAGCCCGCGCACCGCAACGAAGAGTAGCCCCCGCTCGCCGCAACTAGAGAAAGCCCGCACACAGCAACGAAGACCCAACACAGCCAAAAATAAATAAATAAATAATTTATAAAAAAGAAGTTATGCGCAACTGGAAGAAAACAAATTATCAGGCTAAGTCATAGCAAATACATGCTTTCTTTAGAAATGCAATTTTCATTTACAAAATGCTATTCCAACTAAAGAGCAAAAAGTATTTCAAACATGACCACACTCCCCCACCCCCTTTTGAATTCAGTGACTGAAAATTCTCCACTTCAATGAGAATTATAAAGGTTGATCTAAATCATGCAGCCCAGGGGTAGTACAGCACTGAGGAAGACATAGCTCTTTCCTATTTTCCAGCCTTAGCGCACAGACAGCCAAATGTGGTGAATAAAACACGGTTTTCTCTTCCAGTGTGCTTTTTCTATTTCTTGCATTTCAGAATGTTCTATTACCACAGCTATTTTGCAAGTGTAATTTCTATTATTACTGTGTAATGCACCCAATATTATTGTTATCATAAGGTGCTAAACATCTCTGAATAAGATATGCCACTCTTAAGATTCTAATATCAGCTTTCAACAATTATGGCACTAAAAATCATGCAAATTACTATATCGGAATAATCAAGTGCCAATCCTAATACAGTTATGTTAAATCAGGTTTCTTGAGAAAAACAACTAAATGTTAGCTCTCTGTAAACTCTGGAATAACTGAGGACATATTCTCAAAGGAAGTAGATGAAGCAACCTATTTGGTATAAATTCAGAGGCATTAAAGTAGTCCTCCCATCAAAGTTATCTCCTTTTCCTTGTGCCTGAAATATATAATAAATCACCTTTTATAGAACTTTTTGAGGAAATGAGAATTTTAATTTTAACTGGATTAAGATGTGAGGCCATCTGGCAGCTTCCTCGTCATGGGCACAGTTTATCCTGTGTTCATCCACCCAGAAATGCAGAGATGAGAGGAAAGGAGGGTAAGGTGCACTGGCATGGGTATTAGTTTGCTAGGACTGCTGTAACAAATTACCACAGATTGTATGGCTTCAAAAATAGAAATGTGTTGTCTCATTTCTGGAGGCTAGATGTCCAAAATCAAGGTGTCCAACACTGTTGGTTCCTCTGAGAGATATGAAGGATACTCTGTTTCATGCCTCTCTCCTAGCTCCTGGTGGTCTGCTGGCAATCTTTCGCATTCCTTGGTTTCTTCATTTCTCTGATCTATGTCTTCATCTTTACACAATGTTATTCCTGTGTATGTGTCCAAATTTCCCCTCTTTATAAGGACACCAATCATATTGGATTAGGGACCCACCCTCCATCATTATGACCTCATTTAAATTAATTACGTCTGGCTTGACTCTGACTCTATTTCCAGTTATGATCACATTCTGAGGAACCAGCGGTTGTGACTTCAACATATGTATTTTGGGAGGACACAACAGTGTTTGAAGTAACTACTGCTATAGAGCTTTGGCAAGTATGTGTCAGGAGCCAGTTTTCTGGGGCCAGTGCCTAGGGAAAGTGTCCTGTACCACAGATCCAAGGGCAAGCAACTATCTGAGGGAATTATGGATGTTGTCCTGCTGGTCCCCTCAGCCAACACTGACAGCTCCAATCTTGCTAAATGTCAAACCCAACGCAGATCAACAAGCCTCCAAAGCCAATTAAAACCATCATCACAAAACTCCTTTGCTTCATTCCCTGGGTCTTTCTTGGCCACACAACCAGGCCCAGCAGGTGTGGCTCCTGTTTGGCACCCTCCTGTTCCCTAGCCCATCCCTCTCCCTCCTCTGGAACTCCTTCAGGCAGTCAGTGTCCTCATGCCTACAGCTCCCCACCGGAGCCTTTTCCCCTTCAAGGGGGTTCTCCAGCAGGATAGGGAGATTTTGTTACATGCCTGCTAACTTTCAAGAGGGCAAAAGTGGAAGCTGCAACACCAGCATCATTTCTGCTGCATTCTATTGGCCAAAGCAAACCATGAGGCTAGCCCAGATTCAAGGGGAGACGAAATAGATGCCACTCTTGAGGGGAGGAGTGGCATACACAGAAACGAGGAGATAGTCATTGTTCACAGCCATGTCTGCAGATAATTGACCCCAATGATTGAAAACAATATTATTTTATATACAAATCCATGAATGCACTACAGTATTGCCATAGACATGAGGCTTAAATGAACACAAGCAACACTCCAGGAAAAATGAATAATAAAGCCTTTATTCATCAGAATATTATTAAAGAAGGGACATTAGGGAATTCCCTGGCAGTCCAGTGGTTAGGACTCCGTGCTTTCACTGCCAAGGGCCTGGGTTCAATCCCTGGTTGGGGAACTAAGATCTCACAAGTCTCGTGGTGCAGCCAAAAAAAAAAAAAAAAAGGGACATAAATTAAAACATGGGATTTTCTGTTAGATCTGGCTTTCCTTGGAAGTTGACAGAGAACCTGGGATATCCAATGAATTAAAGATGACTAATAAAGAAAATTCTGAAAAGAACAAGTAAATATGTATAAGTCCTAGATATATTAGTCTACTAGGGCTCCTATAACAAAATACCACAGACTGAGTGACTTAACAACAGAAATTTGTTTTCTCACAGTTCTGGAGGCTGGCAGTCCAAGATCAAAGTGTCAATAGGTTTGGTTTCTCCTAAGGTCTCTCTTCATGGCTTGCTGAAGGCTGCTTCCTCACTGTGCTCACATGGCCTTTCCTCTGTATGAGCACTCCTGGTATCCCTTCCTCTTCTTATAAGGACACCAGTCCTATTGGATCAGGGCCCACTCTTACAATTTCATTTAACCTTAATTACCTCCTTAAAGGCTCTATGACCAAACACAATCATATTGAGGGTAAGTGCTTCAATTTGTGAATTTGGGGGGGACACAGTTCAGTCCTTAACAGATATAAAACAGGTATTTTTGCTGTACTTTATTTAGAGGCAACCAGTATCTCTGCACAAAGAGTTTTAAAATACATCCCTGTTACTGCTATGGCAGCCCGGCTACTGGAGAGGGCCAGCAGTTCTTCCTGCATAGCTAATGGCTACTCCAGTTCTGGGTAGTAAAAATGTGAGCCATCTAATTAATTGAAGGTGAGTCATAGACACTGTGGCAGATTTTATTTTCCAAAGGTGGTCTCACCATTAACGCCCATCTCACATGCTTTTCTACAATATGGCCTTGACCCTCCTCCCATCAAGAGATGAAGTTGATGTCCCCTCCCCAGGGATAGCTTCTTGGGGCGCAACCTACACAGTCACACCAGGCCCTGCACTTAAAAGGGCTCAACACTTGGTTTAATGCTCTGTTGTCACTGACTTGAATTTCTTAATACATTTCGAACAAAAGACCCTACACTTTCACTTTGTACTCAGCCCCACAAATTCTGTATTCTGTCCTGTTATCCTCCCCCTGAATCTTGATGGGCTTGTGACTAGGGACTACTAAAGTCTGGTAGAAGTGACTCTAGGTGACATTCAAGCACAGGCCATAAAGGTGATGCAGCTTCTCCTTTGTTCACTGGTACTCTTTCTCTTGAAAACTTTAGCCACCATGCAAGGTGTCCAAGTGCCCTGAGGCCACCATGCTATGAGTCCAAACTAGCCCTTGCAGAGAAACCATACGAAGAGACTCAATCAATATGAAGAGAGTGATGCCTGACTGACCCCAATTTCTCCAGCCAGCATCTGACTGCAACCCGATAAGAGATCCTGAGCCAGAACTGCCCAGAAAAGCCCTTCCCAAACACTGACCCCCAGAAACTGGAAGAGATAATAAAATGATCAATTGCTGTTGTTTTAAGAAACTTAAGTTTTGAGGGTGACTCATTATGTGACAGGAAATAACTAGAACAGAGACCAAGTGCTGTTTATGCAAGTCTTCTTCTGAAACATTACAAGTTACTTGTATAGTGTCAAATACTATATTTTCCAAAGCTGTGACTTCTAGAAATTAATGTATATTTAACCAAAGATATTTTCTTATTAAAAAACCAGTACATAGTCATTATTTAAAAATTAAAGCTACAGATAAGCAAAAAGAAAAAGAATTAAAATACACTCATCATCTAGAGTTTAAAAACAATTCATTTGAACACCTGGTATATTTCTTGTTAAACATTTTTCTTTGTCTTAAACACACACACATACACACCCCACAGATTACATAATTCAAATACACATGTTGTTTATAAAATTATAAAATTAGAATTATACTGTTTTAAAATTTGCTTTTTAATGTAACAGGCCATGAATATTTTTCTAGGCCAATAAATTTTCATTTAAAATGTTCTCTCAAATAGCATCCTTGGGAGCTTTCATAAGAATGTGATGGAGGTGAGTAAGGCCCCTGCAGGAGTGAGGGAGATGTGGAGGAGGCCCCAGACCTTCTGCCTCGATTCAACAGGAGCAGGTCCCCTTTTCCCTCTTTTATATGCTTGGAATCCCTTGTAAATTTTTGCTTAAGAAAGAGCTTTCCTGCCAAGGAAAAAAGAATTTGGAAGCCTCCATCTATAATTGTTTTTTTAACAATTTTTATATTGGTTTAATTTACTTAACCAAATCCCCCTTCTGATGGTCATTTAGGTTCTTTCCAACTGGATGATGTTACAAACTGACGTGTTCAACCAACTTGCAGCTAAATATTTAAGTGTGTTTGATTCCTTCCTTAGAAGAAAACTCCCAAAAGTAGAGTAGCAGGTTCAAAGCATAGGCACAGTTTACACCTTTAATAATTTTACTAACCAGCAACCCTTTCCTGTCCCTGCTCTTGAGAAACTGAGGACAAACCAGGTTGCCCTAAGGAGCAATTCTGAACTAATAATAAAAGAAAATGATGTGTATGTAGTAATCGGCTCACAGAAGTGACCTCTGCAAGGAGCAACACTCTGTAAATGAATTTTAAAGGAATTAAGGGAAACATTTACAAACACTTTTTTTTTGGCCAAATCTCTAGCCTATTCCAAAGGAGTTAACCTGAAGCTGCCGGGCAAGAACATTCTGGGCTGGGTGAGGTCATATAACATGTAACCCCAGAAACCTAGGTCAGAGACAGGAAATGGGTGAGCTGGTGACAAGTCAAGAAGTCAGCAGGGCTACTGGTGACATGCAACAGCAAGGAACCAAGCAGTGCAAATTTAGGCAGGACTGAGGTGGCAGCAAGGGACCTGGCCCAGGGCACAGTCAGGCAGCACCAAGGATAGCACCAGGCAACTGCTTTAATTTTCATCAGCACAAAAAGTTGTATTGGATAGTGCTGCTCAGAGTATCACATGCATCAGAATCAGCTGGAGGGCTTCTGAACACACAGGTTCTGATTCAGTGGATCTGGAGTGGGGCCTGAGTATTTACATTTTTACCAGGAGCCCAGCTGATGGTGATGTTACTGGTCCAAGGATGACACTTTGAGAACCACTGGGCCACACATTGGACTTGGCCGATGACACTGGGTGAGCTTTTCATGGTGTGTTTGCAAAGAACTCAGCCTCAGCACAGGCTGGGTTCTCCCCCTTCTCATAAGCAGATGCAGAAAGCATCTACGTACTGGTAGGGACTTCCCTGGTGGTCCAGTGGTAAAGAATCCATCTTCCAATGCAGGGGACATGGGTTCAATCCCTGGTTGGGAACTAAGATCCCACATGCTGTGGGGCAACTAAGCCCACATGCCACAACTACTGAGCTTGTGCGCCTCAACAAGAGAGTCCACATGCCACAAACTACAGAGCCCATGCACTCTGGACCCTGCACACCACAACTACAGAGCACACACGCCCTGGAGCCCGCATGCCACAACTAGAGAGAAGCCAGCACGCCACAACGAAGAGCCTGCACCACAACGAAAGATCCCACACGCCTCAAGAAAGACCCCGAGTGCTGCAACTAAGACCCAATGCAGCCAAAAAAAAAAGGGAGAGAGAAAGAAAGTATCTACACACTGGTCATCTTTGGCTTGGAAGGTATATGATGGGTTTCCAACACCAGATGTTTTCTTAACTAGGATACAGTTAGGTCAGGGTTTCCTAAACACATCACCAAGGTGTTGATAAGGCTTGTACTCCTTGACTGTGTACAGAAAAATGTGTGTTTATTTCCATGAGCACTTTTCTAAGAAAATTCTAGTCCCTGGGACCTTGGCTCTGGGGCCAATTGCCTTATCATATGGGTCTAGGGCAGGTTGTTTAGCCACTCCTACCACAGGGCTCTCCTGAGGTTAAAGGAGAAATGCACATAACTCACAGAAACGCACGGCACCTAACAGAGAGTATGTGCTCTGTCTGTGGTAGCTGTTATTATTTTCACGAATTCTCAGCGTGGTGCATAACCCCTTCATTAGCCCTGCCTCAGTTAAGATTATCTTGTTTAAGCTAATATTAAAATGTGCCTGGGCTTCCCTGGTGGTGCAGTGGTTGAGAGTCCGCCTGCCGATGCAGGGAACACGGGTTCGTGCCCCTGTCTGGGAAGATCCCACATGCCGCGGAGCGGCTAGGCCCGTGAGCCATGGCCGCTGAGCCTGCGTGTCCGGAGCCTGTGCTCCGCAACGGGAGAGGCCACAACAGTGAGAGGCCCGCGTACCGCAAAAAAAAAAAAAAAAAAATGTGCCTTCTCTGCACCATAGCAGCTATGCCGGGGGAGATGACTCAGGGCAAGAATTAAAATTTGGTACAGGAAATACACAGAGGTATTTCAAACATGATAGTAAAAAACCATCTCTATATAGCACATTGGCAGGTGAAATTGAAAACAGTTTCTTCAATGGCATTTCCATCTGACAAGAGACAAAAGAGGTATAATCCCTATGCCCTAGACTGGACTATAAGCTCCATGAAGGCATTAACTTATTTATTTTTGAATCCACAGCTTCTAGCCCACTGCCAGGGACAATCAAAAATAGTTGATAGGTAGACAGATGGATGAATGGACAAGTGAATAGATGGACAGGTGGATGGATAGGCGAATGGAGAGATGGTTAAATGGACCTCCCAGGATCCAGGTTCTGGAAGATTAGAGCCAGTAATGATACATGAATATCTGGGCCACTTCCTCATTTTCTAGACAAGGAAAACTGAGGCCTAAGAGGCTAAATGATTTGTCCAAGATCACAAATTAATTAATCAGTGGCAGATATTCTACATCTCAAACATCACTCTCTCCTCTGAGTCTTAGATACACATACACATACATACACACACATCCATTAACATTTATCACGCATTAATACAGCTTTGAGACGAGTCTACAACTCTAAGCTTTATTTTCCTTGAGACTTAAGGACTAGCAAAGTGTTTTATTTCATAACTGCCACAATATTTGAGAAAGAAGCATGATTCCTTTCTTCTCTCAATATCCCTCTCTGCCAAGAATCACTTTGCACCAGAAGTGCCCAGAAAAGCACAATCTGGCATTTTCTAAATTTACTTCTGATCAATACCAGCTCACCACTAAGAACATTAATACAAATTCAGATCCTATAAAATGCTTTTCTCTTAGTAGAGAAAAATAGCAACATATACTATTGTTTAGTTTAAAGGGAAATGTAGCATGGCAGAGGCATCACTTGCACACATATCCATTCCTTCTTCTTTCTCAATAACAAAACCCTGATTTCTAGCTGATCACATTGCTGCCCAGATAAAAGACTATATTTCCTAGTCTCTCTTATGGCTGTGTGGCCATGTGGCTAAAACCTGACCAATGATATAAAAGTAAAATTATCATGTGGGATTTCCAATAAGTTCCCTTAAAGGAAAAGGCTGTACTTAGTGCTTCCTCCATCCCTTTGCCTGGAGTGAGAATGTGATGGCTGGAGCTGCAGCAGCAATACTGGACCACGAGGAGAAAGATTACACCCTAAGAAGAAAGACGATGCAGCTCAGATCCCTGATGGATGAAGCTCTGGATGAAGCTCAGATCCCTGATGACTATGGAGTCTCTATACAAGACTTGTACTACATACCTCTAGACTTCTCTTATATGAGAAGAAGAAAATTTTCCTGCTGTTTAAGCCACTATAATTTTTTTTCACATGTATTGTAAGTCAACCTAATTTTATTTTATTTATTTATTTATTTATTTTTTGCGGTACGCGGGCCTCTCACCGCTGTGGCCTCTCCCGTTGCGGAGCACAGGCTCCGGACGTGCAGGCTCAGCGGCCATGGCTCACGGGCCCAGCCGCTCCGCAGCATGTGGGATCTTCCCGGACCGGGTCACGAACCCGTGTCCCCTGCGTTGGCAGGCAGACTCTCAACCACTGTGTCACCTGGGAAGGCCCCAGTCAACCTAATTTTAAATACATTCAACATATTCTAGTATTCTTAGCTGCTAATAAAGAGTGGTGTCCCTGTTGAAAAATTTATTTAGAATTGAAATCTTCTGTGAAGAAGTACTTAGTGGCAGTGAAACAGACCAGCAATCCATGCCTGCTGGAAATTAACTTATTCAGCACTTCCTGAATTGGTAAGCAACTTACTAATTATGGAATTACTACTCTTCCTCTAGATTCCCTACATATTTCCTTCTGGCCTCCTCCTCCTTTGCTCCAAAACCATAGCAATTCCTCTCCTTCCAAAATTCTCATGACCACCACATTGTACTCTCCCTTCCTCTCTTAACGCAGAAATTTACAATGCATTAACAAAATGGATCTGCAAAATACACCTGGTCAGTTCTTTTAGCCTGAAAAATCTAGGTTTGAGGCATCATGTTAATGAAGTTAGTATTATTCTTGATCTGTTCTATACATTCGAAATTCTAGTATATGCTTAAGAAGCCAGATACTGACTTATTATCTTGACCATTCAATGAAATCTACACATTTGTATATTTTTATTGAAAGCACAGATGCTTTCTCTTGAAGAATCAAAGCAAAATTCAGTCAGTCCTCAACTGGAGCAAGAAAATAAAGATATCTTTAGTCTTATAATGCTCTCATAATAACATTCACTTTAGGCAATTTTAAGTTGAATGTGTCAAGTCTTTCACCTGCAAAACAAATGTAACTTATAATTGGGGTATATACAGCTTTTGTGAAGCTTGAAGCTTATTTAATTTGAGGACCCTTTTTAAGAAAAAGAATACAAAATTACAAATACAGAATTAGGTAAAATCACTTCTGCTTATAATCAAGACATATGTACAAGTCCGAACTCAAGAGAAAAGAGGATTAAATGATAGCAAACTATAAACAGATGTATGGCTAAAAGCCAGAAAATAAGGGAAAAAATAAAAAGAGTTTTTTAAAAACCTACAAGAAAAAAATTCAAGCAGTACCAGTTTTGAACCTCCTGTTAAATTTATGTAGCAACTGCAATGAGGGGAGAAAAACTTTATACACAGAAATATCAGTGCCGACTATCACATATGGAAATTATCAATAAAATACCCAAAGAAATCTGCTAGATATTCAGATACAGCTTGTATCTAAAGCCTCATCTTAGGGAAAATGTCAAGACAATGATGTAGAAATAACCACTCATTGGTTCTCACTGGATATTACTTAAAAGTCCCTAACATTTGCTCTAGATGCGCCATCCCTCAGAACATACCTTTTGATCTTATACCTACTGGTAATAAAAAAAAAATTAATAGCCTACTTTAATCAAGCACTTGCTATATGCCCACTCAAGCAGCATGCTAAGCACTTTTCATTCAATGCCCCCAATTCATCTCCCAACAAACAAATGAGGTAACTGTTATAATTATCTTCATGCTACAGATGGGCAAACTGAGGCCTAGGTAGGTCACACAACTTGTAAGAGGTGAAGCCTAAGCCAAACCCAAGCAGTTTCCATAGAAACCTGAGATTCAGAGAAGTTAATCAACCAACCCAGGTCACACAGTTATTAAGTGGTAGAATCAGGAATCTAACTGGGTCTGACATCAAAACAGGCGTTCTTTACACCACATTTTTATATCCTCAGAATGTTAAGGAAACCAAGCACAAAATATGATATTGTGGAGGGTTTCTGGATTTACAGTTCCCTTTGCAAAAATGACAGATAGGTGGAAAGCAAATATGGAGTGTTTATTAACCTAATACATCTTTGTTGAGCTCCTAGCATGTACATGGCCCCCTTGCTGCCATTCTTGGGGGTAAAAGGTAGCAATTAGGCCTGGCTTTAGACAAAACACCCGCATTTTAGCAGTTGTATCAATAGCTTATTTTATCATTGGAACTAGTGCCCTCTCCCCTTTGTTCCATGTACTTTTTCTAGAATAATAACATTGTCACTATATTCATTTCATAACTTTTGTATGACCAAAAGGCATAACTTGGGGCTGAGACATTTTCTTTACCAAGTCATGTTTTATAAAGTTCTATACAAATTAATATAAATACATAATAATAAGAAAACCACCATTTGCATCGGTGGAGGCTGGAACAACAGACAAGACTCGTGTCCCTTAGCTAAAGAGGGGTTTCCTCCCACTAATTCATCCCCTCCACACCAAAAATGGATTATGTATTCCCTTTAATTCCTAATTTCAGATTCACGGCCAACCAGAAAGGGCCAGGTCTATAGCCAACACCATGTCACGTGTTAAACTGTCCCCCCCAAAAATTATTTGAACCCTAGCATACCAAGAAACAAATATATGACATTCCATCCACCTCAGGCCTCTCCATTCCCTAAAGGGCAATAATTTGGGATGCTGTTTGTTTCTGTTTATAAAAATAAGACATGAATTTGTTAAAAATTGGGAAAGTACAAAAAGATATAGAGAAGAAAGAAAAAACTGTTCAAAATCCCAGTCCCAAGTGGAAATAACTATTAACATTTTGGTTATATTTCTTGCAGTATTTTATCTATGTTAGAAAATAATTGAGATCAAACAGTACATATAATTCTGAAATCTCTTTCTAATGGGGAGTTTTTGCTTTGCTTGTTTTTTCACTTTAAAAGGTCATCTGCTTGGGAGACGCAAGAGGGAAGAGATATGGGAACATACATACATGTATAACTGATTCACTTTGTTATAAAGCAGAAACTAACACACCATTGTAAAGCAATTATACCCCAATAAAGATGTTAAAAAAAAAAAAAAGGTCATCTGCTTAATACTCATGTACGGAGCCCTTTTTTACAGGCAAAGAGCATTTCAACAGCTTGACTGGAACATTCTAGAGACATATGAAAACAGGCCAAGCTTTTCTTAGATGTAATTCAGTAGGCTGTCCTGGGACTTTTTGCTCCATAGAAGTGAAGATGCGCCCTCACAATTTACCCTCCATAGAGTTACGTGACAAGGAGAACTGACCTTCCTGAAAAATAAGAGTTGTCATTGAATTTTCATGCTAGTGTGAATTTAGTGAGAAATTTGTATTTTTTGTTTTACAACATCTACTGATTTACACCTGGCACTCTCTGAATTACACAAGCAGGAAAGATTGCAAGTTCAAAAGAAAGGAAGCACATATGGAGAAGTGGAGGAGTCATTTAAACATTTATCAAGATAAAAGTGTGCAAGAGCCTCATTCATTTGACAAGGAAGAGGTGAAAGAAGAGGATGTGAAGGAGGAGGAGGGGGGAGAGGAGACTCAGCTTCATCCTCCAACTGCCCTGTGCCTTGCAGAGGACTTCTGGCTGAGATTTCACCTTTCTAACAGCCCTAAAACCTTGCTTACTCCTCAGTCTCACAGCAAGTAGAATGGCTGCCCAACAGTTAAGGTGAGAAGATGGCTTTACTACTTTGTTTGCTATGAATTGACATGTGGGACATTTGGCAGATGATCACCTGAAAATCACCCAAATCTATACCCTTCTAACTGAATCAAAGAGATCAATACATATAATAGATTTTTTTTAAGCCTGTGTGTTGGCCCATAACAGAGAGAGTGGAGGTAATCATGAAAGTTTTATGGGTTGTCAGCCAAGGACTTCATCATCTTGCTTGATTTCAGTGGTAGCTGTTTTTATGATTTTTAAATTGAGGTTCCCAGGATTCTCTATCCTCTTATTCATCTTCCTTTATTTTTTAAAAGAATTGCTGATGCCTGGGAGGTTTCAGCCATGAGGCAATGCAGTTTTATTGGAGCTAGAGGAGTTTTCCAAATGGCATCTTTTCAATAGAAACAAAAGGAAGGATGTCGTTTCCCTAACGTGCATACACCACTTGTGGAGCTTGGTGGCCAGTCCGCTGTTAACCTGTCACCACGAACACCTTCCCTAAAATGGATGTTCTATATTTCAGGGAGTGGGTGGTTTCAGGCAGACATATTTCAGGCACCAAGGTTAGCTCTGAATCATGTTAAGTAGAATGACAGCCTACTGGCTACTTCCCTGAATAATGTAGTAATAACACATAAACTTCTTGGAAAGCCAAAACTCTTACAAGACATTTTACTTAGCAAGTTTAAATTATTTCAGTTACGAGTGATCCTCATACCAGTGTTTTCCATAAATGTCTAAATGGAGATAAATGTGTTCTAATTGTCTTGTTTCTTATGAGAGGAGGAAAAGCAGTACCATCTTGGTTCTTCTGAAGTGAGTTGCCAAATTTAGTTGAGTTCATTACTAACTGGATGTTTAACTAAAGAATCCATGCCAAAAACAGCTTCTTAATGTCTTTAGTTACATCTTTAGATGTCTTTAGTTACATCTTTAGTTACATACATCTTTAATTTGTTGTTTCAAAAAACTGAGCGTGGTGAACTGAATCAGATGCGAGCTTACTAATCTATGTGCTAGAAATTGTCAACCAGATACACATTTGAAATTGAAAAAAAAAAATAACAGGGAAGGATTAAAAGGAGTCCATAGTTTATTGTAAAAAGTCTATATAGCCTATATATTTTTTGAAGTCAGTTCTCAGTTATCTATGGGGTAATTTCAAAACCCACATTCAAAAAGCAGTTAGACATGTACACTTCATAGCTAAATATCAAATACTTATTTTTAGTTATATACAATTTGGATTAACCAGATCCCTGGAGGAAAATAATAAATTGTTGATAGTGCACAACCAGCTTTCATTATTTTTGGGCAATGTGACTTATTTCTATTTTCTTCATAGACAAAAACCCAGTTCAAATTTGTTTATAGCAAGCCCCAGAGCAACTTTAAATGTTTTAGTAATGAATATTTCTTTTAAAATGAATTCTTAAATAGAGTTTTAAAATGTTTCATGCTGCAGCTTTAATTTTTATTTATCTATTTTTTAACATCTTTATTGGAGTATAATTGCTTTACAATGGTGTGTTAGTTTCTGCTTTATAACAAAGTGAATCCGTTATACATATGTCCCCATATCTCTTCCCTCTTGCGTCTCCCTCCCTATCCCACCCCCTAGGTGATCACAAAGCACTGAGCTGATCTCCCTGTGCTATGCGGCTGCTTCCCACTAGCTATTTTACATTTGGTAGTGTATATATGTCCATGCCACTCTCTCACTTTGTCACAGCTTACCCTTCCCCCTCCCCATATCCTCAAGTCCATTCTCTAGTAGGTCTGTGTCTTTATTCCTGTCTTACCCCTAGGTTCTTCATGACATTTTTTTTTTCTTAGATTCCATGTATATGTGTTAGCATACAGTATTTGTCTTTCTCTTTCTGGCTTTGTAGGTTTAATTTTTTATTGCAGTAGGATTTGACTTTTTTTTCAAAAATAAATTTGTTTTATTAAAACGGTTGTAAAAATGCAACTGGGACAGAAATGTACAAAACAAAAAGTAAAAGTTCCTTATTCCTGCCCACATTTTAAATTTTGGTAGAGATTGATAGGTGTGATAGCTATTGCTAAAATGCCAAGGCTGACTGATAGCACCTTCACCAACACTGGCTCTTATCAATCTTTTTAGTACTTGCTTGCCCAATATTTCTAATGAACTACGCCTTCTCTCAAGAGTTCACAGCCTTGAATTGTCCACCTTCCACAATGTTTCCAGAATTATCTACCTAATTTTAAACCTAATTACAGTAAGTCCCCTACACATGAACGAGTTCCATTCCAAGAGCATGTTCGTAAGTCCCATTTGTTTCTAAGTTCAACAACGTTAGCCTAGGTACCCAACTAACACAATCTTCTATACAATACTGTACTGTAATAGGTTTATAATACTTTTCACATAAATATGTTTTAAAAAGACACAAAAAATAAAGAAAACAATTTTAATCTTACAGTACAGTACCTTGAAAAGTACAGTAGTACAGTACAACAGCTGGCATACAGGGGTTGGCACTGAGTGAACAGGCAAGAAGAGTTAGTGGCTGGAGGAGGGAGAGGAGGTGGGAGATGGTAGAGCTGAAGGATCGTCAGCAATAGAAGATGGAGGGCAAGCTGCAATTTCACTCACGCCTGATGTTGACTGCACGGTTCTGGTTCCTTGCTGGATTCAATTCTATCTACACTCTTAATAAAATGATCCAGTGATGTCTGGGTAGTAGCTCTTTTCTTCTCATCATAGATGACACTGTAGCACTGGATTGCATTCTGAACGGCCGCTGCAACCTTCATGTACTGTTCTACGTTCGGGTCCTATGCCTCAAAAACTAACAGAGCCTCCTCAAATAAAGAAAATCCCCTCACCATTTCCTGTGTCATGAATCTCTTCAGTTCTTCAGTTACTTCTTCTTCGTCCACTTTTGTTTCCATTGTTATCTCTTTGCGCTTCTTAGCAGTACCAGCTACATTACGACTGCTTTTACACTTGCTTCTGGACATCCTGGGCTTGAAATAAGGATACTCTACTACTGTACTCGATACGGTACCATAAAGTACACAAAAGCACAACCACTTGTAGAGGATGCACGAATGTGACAGTGTGTGCCAGACATGTGAACATGTGAACTTATGTGACTGGACATGCGAACACACGTTCTCATCTTTTTTTTTTTTTTTTTTTTTTTTTTTTTTTTTGCGGTCCGCGGGCCTCTCACTACTGTGGCCTCTCCCATTGCAGAGCACAGGCTCCGGACGCGCAGGCTCAGCGGCCGTGGCTCACGGGCCCAGCCGCTCCGCGGCATGTGGGATCTTCCCAGACCGGGGCACGAACCCGTGTCCCCTGCATCGGCAGGCGGGCTCTCAACCACTGCGCCACCAGGGAAGCCCACGTTCTCATCTTTGAAAGTTCTCAACTTGAAGGTTCGTATGTAGGGGCCTACTGTATTTTAGTCCCCAGTTTCAGGGCCTCTGCTAGCTCCCTGTAGCTACAAAATGAAATCCAAACTCCTTTACAGGGCTCACTAGGGCCCTCACAGCCTGGCCTTAACCTTCCTTTTTTGCCTCATGTCCTTTTTCTCTCCACAGATCACTTTTTGTGCAAGCCACACTGAATTTTTTTACCTTTTTGCAATTCACGATTCTCTTTCTCAAGTCTCCACCCCTGCACTTACTATTTCCCCTCACTCCTACCTCTGACAATCTCCCATTCCACTTCTAAGAGCCAGCTGAAGTATCATCTCTTCTGTGATATCTCCCTGACCCCCCACCTAAAAGGAGCTGTACATCTCCTCTTCTGCTTCTCTTGCATTAGCACTTAGTACATTTCAGGATAATTTTTGCACAAATGTTTGTCTCCCCCTACAGACCATGATGTCTTTGAGGGAAAGGACCCTCATCATTGCTGCCCTTCATTGGTTAAGTTCCTGATTTACAGGAGAGCCTCAAAAAGTGTTTACTGAACACCTAAAAAGTGTTCAACAGTATCCAGCAAAACTAAAAAACAACAAAAATCCAGGCTCTCTTCTTTGTCCGTGGCATGGAATGTGAAATATTTCAGAGTGCTTAGTACATAACAAGCATTAACAACCTATGGCTGCCCTGCACAGGGAAAGCATGCTAAGAAACTGCTGTTGGGCACTTCCACAGCCACAATCGAAATGACCAAGAAGGAAATCTATACCTAAGTATTTCTCCTTCCTGCCCTCCTTCTGCCTTCCTCTCTCACCTCCTGTGACTTCACACCCATGGCATTCACTCTCAGATGCCCTCTGGATGGACAAAGCTCTTTACTACAAAATGTTCATCAAGCCAGATACAGAAATTTCCTACTTTTCCATCTCGGTCAACTTCCACTCCCTCAGCCAAGTGTTATGAGACACCTACCGGAGAAACAAATGAGGTCATATGATTTAAGTAGGTGATGTCCAGGCAAGAATAAGCTCAATCTTCCAGAGAGAGATGGATTTTTAAAAGATTAGCTAATTGGGACTTCGCTGGTGGTCCAGTAAAGAATCTGCCTTCCAATGCATGGGACACGGGTTCGATCCCTGGTTGGGGAACTAAGATCCCACATGCTGCGGGGAAACTAAGCCTTTCCACCACAACTACTGAGCTCGTGTGCCTCAACTAGAGAGCCTGCGTGCTGCAAACTACAGAGCCTACATGCTCTGGAACCCATGCACCACAACTAGAGAGAGAAAAACCCGCATGCTACAATTAGAGAAAAGCCCGCGTGCCGCAACGAAGACCCCATGTGCCACAACTATGACCTGAGAAAGGCAAAAAAATAAACTAAATAAATAAATATTAAAACCGGAAAAAAATAAAAGATTAGCTAATTAACTCAAATGACTCTAACCATCAGAATGTACTTAAGAGATATTTTTATTGGAAGGCATTCCTGAAGTCCCTTGGACTTTCTGGGTCTTCAGACCCTACCAGCCCCAAGACGGAAGAGATGGTGTCAGCAACCAGACCCCGTATTTCTGAAAGGTTGCCCACATCAGGCACGTCTGCAGGGATTTCTCAGTGTACCTTCTTTAGAGGGTCAGTGCTCAGAAGATCACAATCGCTCAGTGTATACACTTTTGGTGTGGTAGAAAGAAATCATTAAAAAACAAATAGGAGGATTCCCTGGTGGCGCAGTGGTTGGGAGTCCGCCTGCCGATGCAGGGGACGCGGGTTCGTGCCCCGGTCTGGGAGGATCCCGCGTGCCGCAGAGCGGCTGGGCCTGTGAGCCATGGCCGCTGAGCCTGCGCGTCCGGAGCCTGTGCTCCAAAACGGGAAAGGCCACAGCAGTGAGAGGCCCGCGTACCGCAAAAGAACAAACAAACAAACAAAAAACACAAATAGAATTAAGGCAAGAGAGCAAGGAGGGAAAAGATTGAGAGAAGAGTGACAGATGAGAAAGGATGTCAATATTGGGAGAATCACATAGGAGATAAAAAGCCCAAATAGATGGCACTGGGCACTCACACAAAAAACCTACTGAAAACATCAGAAATGCATCCATCCCATCATTAAAATGCTTTTCCCCTAAAAAAGCTGAGTGTCTTATAACATATTAGCTAAAAAAAAGAAACAAAAACAAAAAGACATAAAAGATTGAGTGGATCAGAAAACCCCAGAGTATTTTTCTTCCTGAAATTATGAAAGCCTGCTGAATGGCTGGAAATGTCTCTGCTCTACCCTCACTTCTCATGATATTAGTTTCCATCCCCAATTTGATCTGATTTCCAGGGTGGCCATTTCTCTTATAGCCACACATGCTGAGATCAAAGGATGGAGAGGCTGTTATATTCAAGACTAATGTTATAGAGAGAAGAGTTGGAAAGGGCTCAAAATTCATTATATATATAAAAAAGTTTTCAAGGCATAAAAACCATTTTCAGGGGAAGCCAAAACCAAAAATAGTAGCAACTTTAAACTTCATTTCAGGAGCATGAGGGATGTTATACCCCTCCATGTGGTTGCCTAGGGAACAGGATTCATTTATTCTTTGCTATACAATAATATCTTGGAAATTTCTACCCTATATTATACCCAAGATTGTTAAATCTACTCTAAATGGAAAGGCTCCTCAAAAAGTGCACTTTAAGTTACAGTACAGGAATCTTTGTCAGGAAAATGGCATATAAAGCCAAAGTTCCTTTAATATCCCTTGCTGTTCCAATACATTAACATTCTTCTACTGGGATAGGAGATTTTCTTATCCACAATATCTTATTCTTCATTTTGATTAATGAATGTGGAGTCTTCTTATACATAAGTGAATTTGCCTCAATTAAACACACTTATGTGAGCATGTCAAAAAATATAAATAGGAATATTCTGGTCTGAACTAAAGCATGCAAAATTATTCTGACTTTCCCCTAAACATTAATGAAAGAATACCCTTGATAACAATGTGTAAGAAGCAAAAAGAATGATATTTGGTTTTCTGTACATGACAGATGTTCTTCAGCTTTTGTCT
Organism: Lipotes vexillifer; assembly: GCF_000442215.2. NCBI lineage: Eukaryota > Metazoa > Chordata > Mammalia > Artiodactyla > Lipotidae > Lipotes > Lipotes vexillifer. The sequence continues at coordinate 214,310 of NW_006775669.1, forward strand.
GTTATAGGCCCAACCATGAGGGAGAAAAGTTCGAGTAACTGCCATGGGGAAACTTATAGAAAGCGCCATCCATGACATTAGCACATGTATGTTTTATGTAAAAACCACACTGCTGGCCAAATCCCTGTCCCTCTACTTCCTGTAACTCTCTGAGCCCTAAGTAATTATTTCATTGAGTGTGCTGGGTCTTTCATTTCTGTTCTGGTTCCCTGTGTTGTTAAATGAATTGTTTTTTTAAATTTATTTATTTTAGGCTGCGTTGGGTCATCGTTGCTGCCCGTGGGCTTTCTCTAGTTGCGGCGAGTGGGGGCTACTCTTCGTTGTGGTGCGCGAGCTTCTCATTGCAGTGGCTTCTCTTGTTGTGGAGCATTGGGCTCTAGGTGCACAGGCTTCAGTAGCTGTGGCACACTGGCTCAGTAGTTGTGGCTCACGGGCTCTAGAGCTCAGGCTCAGTAGTTGCAGTGCACTGGTTTAGTTGCTCTGCGGCATGTGGGAATCTTCCCAGACCAGGGCTCGAACCTGTGTGCCCTGCATTGGCAGGTGGATTCTTAACCACTGTGCCACCAGGGAAGCCCTTGGTCATGCTTTTGGCTTCTCCACACATTAGCACTTTTTACAGGAAAACTAGATGAGGTTAAAGTTTAACTCTTTACTTTCCTCTTTGAAACAGCTTGTGTTAAAACCTAGATTAGAGAAGAAACTGAGACCATTGGCTAAAGAGGGGGGACTTCGTGATTTGGCAAGTTCAATTTTCTATGAAGTTTTAAGATCCTGGCTGTCCTGTACCTAAAACAGAGACTTTGTACCTCAAACACATATTTTCCAGTACAACCATCTCTGAAATGATAGCCATCAGCTGAACAGCAAAATCTCAATTAACCAGAATCTAACCACAGGAGAAAAATTTCTACTTGTCATAAAGCACTGTCTTGGGCAATATGGGGCTTAAAAATATGCCAAAATAACTTTTTCTGCAGATCAACTTTAAGGGAGTTGGATGATAAAAGAACAAATTCATATAAGAAATCTTGTTTTTAAAAAATGAAAACAGTCCAGTGGTTAGGACTTCACCTTCTAATGCAGGGGGTGTGGGTTCAATTCCTGGTTGGGGAGCTAAGATCCCACATGCCTCATGAGCAAAAACCCAAAACATAAAACAGAAGCAATATTGTAATAAATTTAATAAAGACTTTTTAAAAATGGTCCACATCAAATAAATCTTAAAAAAAAAATGAAAACAATTTCCAGGGAAGGTCCTAAGATAAGTGCATACCCAGTTCTATCCTCTACAGCTAATTTCTGTACCACAAGAGTGAAGTTCAGAGTGACTTTACAGGATTGTCAAATACCTCACTTTGCTCACTTTATTTTTTTTATTAACTAGGGCCTATTAATGACTGTCTCAGGCTTCTATGGAATACTGGATACAGATGTTTGAACATGTAAATGCTGAAGTGGATTAACAAACTTAATCAACACAATTTTATCAGTTTTAAGTTTTAAATTGTTTTATTTGAGAATATGCAATTCTGCTACAGAAAATGAGAAATCAAATGGGATAGGTGAAACTTGTAAGATATGCTAAGTACAGATAAGTAACTTATGAGACATTAGGCATAAATAAAATACATAGATGTGCTGAACATAGAGATAGAAATGCTGGGTAAACACTAAAATTGTCACTAAACATTAAATATATGTGAAGTATTAAAATTGTCACTAAACATTACACATACATGATGTATGAGACACTTAATATTTATGAAGTCTTAAATTGGTCACCCATTGGTTACACCCGTTCTAGCTCTGCAGAGTCTGCCAGATAAAATCCATAGCTGCTCATAGACTAGTTGGTGAGCTTACCATTGTGGCCAGACACACTTGTCCCTGTATCTCTCTAATTGAGCTTTCTTGCTCCAAACCTCAGGTCTGTTCCTTGTAACCACACCATCAGCAGGGAAGGCTGATGAGAGAGGAAGGGTTGCAGGGGGAGAAAGGCGGTGGGGGCGGGAGGGAGGCGAATACTGACCAACTGACCAAGACTCATGCAGTGTGGTCCTTCTACCTCACTTGCACCCAAACCTAAGTACATAAACCTACTCCATCTCTTTCCCCTTACTTCTCACTGTGTTTTTTTTTTTTTTTTTTTTTTTTTTTTTTGTTTGCGGTACGCGGGCCTCTCACTGTTGTGGCCTCTCCCGTTGCAGAGCACAGGCTCTGGACGCGCAGGCTCAGCGGCCGTGGCTCACGGGCCCAGCTGCTCCGCGGCATGTGGGATCTTCCCGGACCAGGGCACGAACCCGTGTCTCCTGCATCGGCAGGCGGACTCTCAGCCACTGCGCCACCAGGGAAGCCCTCACTGTGTGTTTTTAATTGATTCAATAAACCATGTGATTAAAGCATCTTAATTTGTGATGCATAACCCATGGGATAGTTTACCTGGTAGTATATTTGAAGGCTACACTGCATCAAGGTAATTTCCCACATGACAAAAATCATCAGTGTTTCTTAAGCCTTCTTACTGTCTGCTAATTGTCTGCCACCAAGGGCCAATAGAAGGAAAATGAATGGAAGGTGGCAACCAATTATTAATTGGCTAAAGTAGTTAATCCTGCTTAGTCCTATAGCTTGGTTACACGTGGCCTTGGTTTTGAGTTTATATTACATACATATAAAGAGTTATGTTTTCTCCTGGTGAAATTATTCCTAGGTCAAATCATTAAATTACAGATATTGGTATTTCACGATGTTCCACAATGAGTATAGTGGCCTATAAAGGGGGTTATGAGCTCAAGATGCTCATCCAGCTGAAGTTTCACTACCATCACTGTAGAAAGATGCTCACTAACAGTGTGAAACTAACTCATTTCACTGCACCTGTACTTATGTGTTACATATTTCACATGGGCCAGGCACTAGGTTGTGTGCTGCAGTGGAGAAAAGGTCAATATGATAGAGTCACTATCTCAGAAATTTCATAGTGTATCATAGAGAAACATAATGTATCACAAAGATACACTACATATCCAGGAAATTATGATACAAGGAGCTAGCTACATTCCATAAAAGACATGCAAACAAACCTTTAGGGACCTTTCTTTGTTTCCTGGTGCACGAGGAGAGGGGATTGAGAGCGCTGCTTAAAGGAGCTCCAGAGACGGACGCGAGCCGAGGCTGGCAGCTTGGACCACAGAGGCGGGCATGGGACGCTAGGGCTGCTGCTATTGCCACCAAGAAGCCTGTGTGCGAGCACAGGTCACTATCCACACCTCCCTTCCGGGGAACCTGTGCAGCCCGCCACTGCCACAGTCCCGGGATCCACAGACAGCTTCCCCGGGAGAATGCACGGCACGCCTCAGGCTGGTGCAACGTCGCGCCGGCCTCTGTCGCTGTAGGCTCGCCCCGCATCCGCACCCCTCCCTCCCACAGGCCTGAGTGGGCCAGAGCCCCCAAATCAGTGGTTCCTTTAACCCCGTCCCATCTCAGCGAAGAACAGACACCCTCCAGTGACCTACACGCACAGAGGCGGGGCCAAATCCAAAGCTGAGCCCCGGGAACTGTGCGAACAAAGAAGAGAAAGGGAAATCTCTCCCAGCAGCCTTAGGAGCAGCGGATTAAATCTCCACAATCAACTTGATGTACCCTGCATCTGTGGAATACCTGAAAAGACAACGAATCATCCCAAATTGAGGAGGTGGACTTTGAGAGCAAGATTTATTATTTTTTACCCCTTTTCCTCTTTTTGTGAGTGTGTATGTGTATGCTTCTGTGGGAGATTTTGTCTGCATAGCTTTGCTTTCACCATTTGTCCTAGGGTTCTATTCATCCATTTTTTTGGTTTTGTTTTGTTTTGTTTTACTTTAAAAAAATTTTTTTTCTTAAAAATTATTTTTTATTTTAATAACTTCATTTTATTTTATCTTACTTTATTTTATTTTCTTTTATCCTCTTTCTTTCTTTCTACTTTTTCTCCCTTTTATTCTGAGCTGTGTGGATGAAAGGCTCTTGGTGCTGCAGCCAGGAGTCAGTGCTGGGCCTCCGAGATGGGAGAGCCAACTTCAGGACACTGGTCCACAAGAGACCTCCCAGCTGCACATAATATCAAACGGCGAAAATCTCCCAGGGATCTCCATCTCAACACCAAGACCCAGCTTCACTCAACGACCAGCAAGCTACAGTGCTGGACATCCTATGCCAAACAACTAGCAAGACATGAACACAACCCCACCCATTAGCAGAGAGGCTTCCCCAATTCATAATAAGTCAACAGACACCCCAAAACACACCACCAGACGTGAACCTGCCCACCAGAAAGACAAGATCCAGCCTCATCCACCAGAACACAGGCACTAGCACTAGTCCCCTCCACCAGGAAGCCTACACAACCCACTGAACCAACCATAGCCACTGGATACAGACACCAAAAACAACAGGAACTACGAACCTGCAGCCTGCAAAAAGGAGACCCCAAACACAGTAAAATAAGCAAAATGAGAAGACAGAAAAACACACAGCAGATGAAGGAGCAAGATAAAAACCTACCAGACCTAACAAATGAAGAGGAAATAGGCAGTCTACCTGAAAAAGAATTCAGAATAATGATAGTAAAGATGATCTAATATCTGGGAAATAGAATAGACAAAACGCAAGAAACATTTAACAAGGACCTATAAGAACTAAAGATGAAAAAAACAATGATGAACAACACAATAAATGAAATGAAAAACACTCTAGATGGGATCAATAGCAGAATAACTGAAGCAGAAGAACGGATAAGTGACCTGGAAGATAAAATCGTGGAAATAACTACTGCAGAGCAGAATAAAGAAAAGAGAATGAAAAGAACGGAGGACAGTCTCAGAGACCTCTGGGACAACATCAAATGCACCAACATTTGAATTATAGGGGTTCCAGAAGAAGAAGAGGAAAAGAAAGGGACTGAGAAAATATCTGAAGAGATTATAGTTGAAAACTTCCCTAATATGGGAAAGGAAATAGTTAATCAAGACCAGGAAGAACAGAGAGTCCCATACAGGATAAATCCAAGGAGAACTACGCCAAGACACATATTAATCAAACTGTCAAAAATTAAATACAAAGAAAACATATTAAAAGCAGCAAGGGAAAAACAACAAATAACACACAAGGGAATCCCCATAAGGTTAACAGCTGATCTTTCAGCAGAAACTCTGCAAGCCAGAAGGGACTGGCAGGACATATTTAAAGTGATGAAGGAGAAAAACCTGCAACCAAGATTACTCTACCCAGCAAGGATCTCATTCAGATTTGATGGAGAAATTAAAACCTTTACAGACAAGCAAAAGCTGAGAGAGTTCAGCACCACCAAACCAGCTTTACAACAAATGCTAAAGCAACTTCTCTAGACAAAAACACAACAGAAGGAAAAGTCCTATAATAACGAACCCAAAACAATTTAGAAAATGGCAATAGGAACATACATATCGATAATTACCTTAAATGTAAATGGACTAAATGCTCCCACCAAAAGACACAGATTGGCTGAATGGATACAAAAACAAGACCCATATATATGCTGTCTACAAGAGACCCACTTCAGACCTAGAGACACATACAGACTGAAAGTAAGGGGATGGAAAAAGATATTCCATGCAAATGGAAACCAAAAGAAAGCTGGAGTAGCAATTCTCATATCAGACAAAATAGACTTTAAAATAAGGACTATCAGAAGAGACAAAGAAGGACACTACATAATGATTAAGGGATCGATCCAAGAAGAAGATATAACAATTGTAAACATTTATTTAGAGAAAGAAGAACAAAAAAACCCCAGAGTTAGCAGAAGGAAAGAAATCATAAAAATCAGATCAGAAATAAATGAAAAAGAAATGAAGGAAACAATAGCAAAGATCAATAAAACTAAAAGCTGGTTCTTTGAGAAGATAAACAAAATAGATAAACCATTAGCCAGACTCATCAAGAAAAAAAGGGAGAAGACTCAAATCAATAGAATCAGAAATGAAAAAGGAGAAGTAACAACTGACACTGCAGAAATAAAAAAAATCATGAGGGATTACTACAAGCAACTCTATGCCAATAAAATGGACAATCTGGAAGAAATGGACAAATTCTTAGAAATGCACAAACTGCCAAGACTGAATCAGGAAGAAATAGAAAATATGAACAGACCAATCACAAGCACTGAAATTGAAACTGTGATTAAAAATCTTCCAACAAACAAAAGCCCAGGACCAGATGGCTTCACAGGCGAATTCTATCAAACATTTAGAGAAGAGCTAACACCTATCCTTCTCAAACTCTTCCAAAATATAGCAGAGGGAGGAACACTCCCAAACTCATTCTACGAGGCCACCATCACCTTGATACCAAAACCAGACAAGGATGTCACAAAGAAAGAAAACTACAGGCCAATATCACTGATGAACATAGATGCAAAAATCCTCAACAAAATACTAGCAAACAGAATCCAACAGCACATTAAAAGGATCATACACCATGATCAAGTGGGGTTTATTCCAGGAATGCAAGGATTCTTCAATATACGCAAATCTATCAATGTGATTAACCATATTAACAAATTGAAGGAGACAAACCATATGATCATGTCAATAGATACAGAGAAAGCATTTGACAAAATTCAACACCCATTTATGATAAAAACCCTGCAGAAAGTAGGCATAGAGGGAACTTTCCTCAACATAATAAAGGCCATATATGACAAACCCACAGCCAACATCGTCCTCAATGGTGAAAAACTGAAAGCATTTCCACTAAGATCAGGAACAAGACAAGGTTGCCCACTCTCACCACTATTATTCAACATAGTTTTGGAAGCTTTAGCCACAGCAATCAGAGAAGAAAAGGAAATAAAAGGAATCCAAATTGGAAAAGAAGAAGTAAAGCTGTCACTCTTTGTAGATGACACGATACTATACATACATAATCCTAAAGATGCTACCAGAAAACTACTAGAGCTAATCAATGAATCTGGTAAAGTAGCAGGATCCAAAATTAATGCACAGAAATCTCTGGCATTCCTATACACTAAGGATGAAAAATCTGAAAGTGAAATCAAGAAAACACTCCCATTTACCATTGCAACAAAAAGAATAAAATATCTAGGAATAAACCTACCTAAGGAGACAAAAGACCTGTATGCAGAAAATTATAAGACACTGATGAAAGAAATTAAAGATGATACAAATAGATGGAGAGATATACCATGTTCTTGGATTGGAAGAATCAACATTGTGAAAATGACTCTACTACCCAAAGCAATCTACAGATTCAATGCAATCCCTATCAAACTACCACTGGCATTTTTCACAGAACTAGAACAAAAAATTTCACAATTTGTATGGAAACACAAACAACCCCGAATAGCCAAAGCAATCTTGACAACGAAAAACGGAGCTGGAGGAATCAGGCTTCCTGACTTCAGACTATACTACAAAGCTACAGTAATCAAGACAGTATGGTACTGGCACAAAAACAGAAAGATAGATCAATGGAATAGGATAGAAAGCCCAGAGATAAACCCATGCACATATGGTCACCTTATCTTTGATAAAGGTGGCAGGAATATACAGTGGAGAAAGGACAGCCTCTTCAATAAGTGGTGCTGGGAAAATTGGACAGGTACATGTAAAAGTATGAGATTAGATCACTCCCTAACACCATACACAAAAATAAGCTCAAAATGGATTAAAGACCTAAATGTAAGGCCAGAAACTATCAAACTCTTAGAGGAAAACATAGGCAGAACACTCTATGACATAAATCACAGCAAGATCCTTCTTGACCCATCTCCTAGAGTAATGGAGATAAAAACAAAAATAAACAAATGGGACCTAATGAAACTTCAAAGCTTTTGCACAGCAAAGGAAACCATAAACAAGACCAAAAGACAACCCTCAGAATGGGAGAAAATATTTGCAAATGAATCAACTGACAAAGGATTAATCTCTAACGAAGTGATCACTGAAGAAATCAAAGAGGAAATTAAAAAATACCTAGAAACAAATGACAATGGAGACATGACGACCCAAAATCTATGGGATGCAGCAAAAGCAGTTCTAAGAGGGAAGTCTATAGCAATACAGTCCTACCTTAAGAAACAAGAAACATCTCAAATAAACAACCTAACCTTGCACTTAAAGCAATTGGAGAAAGAAGAACAAAAAAACCCCCAAGTTAGCAGAAGGAAAGAAATCATAAAAATCACATCAGAAATAAATGAAAAAGAAATGAAGGAAACGATAGCAAAGATTAATAAAACTAAAAGCTGGTTCTTTGAGAAGATTAACAAAATTGATAAACCATTAGCCAGACTCATCAAGAAAATAAGGGAGAAGACTCAAATCAATAGAATCAGAAATGAAAAAGGAGAAGTAACAACTGACACTGCAGAAATACAAAAAATCATGAGGGATTACTACAAGCAACTCTATGCCAATAAAATGGACAATCTGGAAGAAATGGACAAATTCTTAGAAATGCACAAACTGCCAAGACTGAATCAGGAAGAAATAGAAAATATGAACAGACCAATCACAAACACTGAAATTGAAACTGTGATTAAAAATCTTCCAACAAACAAAAGCCCAGGACCAGATGGCTTCACAGGCGAATTCTATCAAACATTTAGAGAAGAGCTAACACCTATTCTTCTCAAACTCTTCCAAAATATAGCAGAGGGAGGAACACTCCCAAACTCATTCTACGAGGCCACCATCACCTTGATACCAAAACCAGACAAGGATGTCACAAAGAAAGAAAACTACAGGCCAATATCACTGATGAACATAGATGCAAAAATCCTCAACAAAATACTAGCAAACAGAATCCAACAGCACATTAAAAGGATCATACACCATGATCAAGTGGGGTTTATTCCAGGAATGCAAGGATTCTTCAATATACGCAAATCTATCAATGTGATTAACCATATTAACAAATTGAAGGAGAAAAACCATATGATCATCTCAATAGATGCAGAGAAAGCTTTTGACAAAATTCAACACCCATTTATGATAAAAACCCTGCAGAAAGTAGGTGTAGAGGGAACTTTCCTCAATATAATAAAGGCCGTATATGACAAGCCCACAGCCAACATCATCCTCAATGGCGAAAAACTGAAAGCATTTCCACTAAGGTCAGGAACAAGACAAGGTTGCCCACTCTCACCACTCTTATTCAACATAGTTTTGGAAGTTTTAGCCACAGCAATCAGAGAAGAAAAGGAAATAAAAGGAATCCAAATCGGAAAAGAAGAAGTAAAGCTGTCACTGTTTGCAGATGACATGATACTATACATAGAGAATCCTAAAGATGCTACCAGAAAACTACTAGAGCTAATCAATGAATTTGGTAAAGTAGCAGGATACAAAATTAATGCACAGAAATCTCTGGCATTCCTATATACTAACGATGAAAAATCTGAAAGTGAAATCAAGAAAACACTCCCATTTACCATTGCAACAAAAAGAATAAAATATCTAGGAATAAACCTACCTAAGGAGACAAAAGACCTGTATGCAGAAAATTATAAGACACTGATGAAAGAAATTAAAGATGATACAAACAGATGGAGAGATATACCATGTTCTTGGATTGGAAGAATCAACATTGTGAAAATGACTCTACTCCCCAAAGCAATCTATAGATTCAATGCAATCCCTATCAAACTACCACTGGCATTTTTCACAGAACTAGAACAAAAAATTTCACAATTTGTATGGAAACACAAAAGACCCCGAATAGCCAAAGCAATCTTGAGAACAAAAAATGGAGCTGGAGGAATCAGGCTGCCTGACTTCAGACTATACTACAAAGCTACAGTAATCAAGACAGTATGGTACTGGCACAAAAACAGAAAGATAGATCAATGGAATAGGATAGAAAGCCCAGAGATAAACCCATGCACATATGGTCACCTTATCTTTGATAAAGGTGGCAGGAATATACAGTGGAGAAAGGACAGCCCCTTCAATAAGTGGTGCTGGGAAAACTGGACAGGTACATGTAAAAGTATGAGATTAGATCACTCCCTAACACCATACACAAAAATAAGCTCAAAATGGATTAAAGACCTAAATGTAAGGCCAGAAACTATCAAACTCTTAGAGGAAAACATAGGCAGAACACTCTATGACATAAATCACAGCAAGATCCTTCTTGACCCATCTCCTAGAGTAATGGAGATAAAAACAAAAATAAACAAATGGGACCTAATGAAACTTCAAAGCTTTTGCACAGCAAAGGAAACCATAAACAAGACCAAAAGACAGCCCTCAGAATGGGAGAAAATATTTGCAAATGAATCAACTGACAAAGGATTAATCTCTAAAATTTACAGGCAGCTCATGCAGCTCAATAACAAAAAAATAAACAACCCAATCCAAAAATGGGCAGAAGACCTAAATAGACATTTCTCCAAAGAAGATATACAGACTGCCAACAAACACATGAAAGAATGCTCAACATCATTAATCATTAGAGAAATGCAAATCAAAACTACAATGAGATATCATCTCACACCAGTCAGAATGGCCATCATCAAAAAATCTAGAAACAATAAATGCTGGAGAGGGTGTGGAGAAAAGGGAACACTCTTGCACTGCTGGTGGGAATGTGAATTGGTTCAGCCACTATGGAGAACAGTATGGAGGTTCCTTAAAAAACTACAAATAGAACTACCATATGACCCAGCAATCCCACTACTAGGTATATACCCTGAGGAAACCAGAATTCAGAAAGAGTCAAAGATGTGGCACTTATATAAAATGGAATATTACTCAGCCATAAAAAGAAACAAAATTGAGTTATTTGTAGTGAGGTGGATGGACCTAGATAGAGTCTGTCATACAGAGTGAAGTAAGTCAGAAGGAGAAAGACAAATACCTTATGCTAACACATATATATGGAATCTAAGAAAAAAAAATGTCATGAAGAACCTAGGGGTAAGACAGGAATAAAGACACAGACCTACTAGAGAATGGACTTGAGGATATGGGGAGGGGGAAGGGTAAGCTGTGACAAAGTGAGAGAGTGGCATGGACATATATACACTACCAAACGTAAAATAGATAGCTAGTGGGAAGCAGCCGCATAGCACAGGGAGATCAACTCGGTGCTTTGTGACCACCTAGAGGGGTGGGATAGGGAGGGTGGGAGGGAGGGAGACGCAAGAGGGAATAGATATGGGGACATATGTATATGTATAACTGATTCACTTTGTTATAAAGCAGAAACTAACACACCATTGTAAAGCAATTATACTCCAATAAAGATGTTAAAAAAAAAAGAATCACAGTCATATCTCAAAGACATTTGTCACTCTTTTCCAATATTTAAATGTTAATATTCTAATATCATTTTTTACTCACTGGATTACAGCCTCTAGTAAATGTGGAATTATTGTGTGAAAAAAAAAATCCTTTTGGGAAACTCAAAGAGGTAAGCAATCACATTCACTGTAAGAATCCCCGTAAAGTAAAATGGTACAAATTCTCTTGAGGGTAATTTAGCAACGTGTATGAAAAGCCTTAACACTGCACAGTTTATAGTAGTTAAAAACTGGAAATAATCTACATGCCTAACATTTTGGGAGTGGTTAAATAAACTCTGATACACCTATTAATCAGAATATATTCAGGTCTTAAAATTTACATTGCAAATATGTATTTCATTATAGGTTATAGAAAAAGTATAAAATACACACGGTAAAAAAAAAAAATGTTCGGGCGTCCCTGGTGGTGCAGTGGTTGAGAGTCTGCCTGCCGATGCAGGGGACACGGGTTCGTGCCCTGGTCTGGGAGGATCCCACATGCCGCAGAGCAACTAAGCCAGTGCACGACATCTACTGAGCCTGCACTCTAGAGCCTGCAAGCCACAACTATTGAAGCCCGCGCGCCTAGAGCCCGTGCTCCACAGCAAGTGAAGCCACTGCAATGAGAAGCTTGCGCAACACAATGAAGAGTAGCCCCGGCTCGCCGCAACTAGAGAAAGCCCATAGGCAGCAACGAAGACCCAACACAGCCAAAAATAATAAATAAATAAAATAAATTTATTAAAAAATAAAGTATACACACATACATATGTATGTAAAACTCTTCACGTTTATTCAAATAGTGGGTGACATACTATTTGGATCTTTGTTTGGGGCCTTTAACATTTATCTCAGATATCTTTATGTATTAGCAAAATATCGTTCTATAGCATGTTTGTAAATAGTCACAGAGAATGCAATTGTATGGGTAAATATATTATTATATACTTATATATTATATATGTATTATATTATATATTATAATATGTTTATATATAAATATATATTAATATATATTTAATAAATTTATACATTAATATATATTTATATATAAATATTTGTTTTATTTATAAATATACAACATATAAATGTATGTTTTATATTAATATATTAATATATACATTAATATATATTTAAATAATAAATATAAATATATATAAATCCAACAAAATATGTACAAGATCTACATGAGGAAGATCACAAAACTCTGATGAATAAAATCCAGTAGGAACTAAATAAATGGAGAGATATTCCACATTCATGGTTTGGAAGACTCAATATTTTCCAAGATGTCAGGTCTTCCCTGTTTGCTCTATAGACTCAATGTAATCCTAACCAAAATCCCAGCAACTTCTTTTGTCAACAAATTGATCCGCAAGTTTATATGGAGAGGAAAAAACCAAGAATCACCAATGCGATATTGATTGAGAAGAACAAAGCTGGAAGACTAACACTAACTGACTTTAAGACTTACTATAAAGCTATGGTAATCAAGACATTGTGGTACTGACAAAAGTATAGATAAATAGATAAATGGAACAGAACAGGCAGCCCAGAAATAGACCCTCATAAATATAGTCAACTGATCTTTAACAAAGGAGCAAAGGACAGCATTGGAAGAAAAACAGTCTTTCAACAAATGGTGCTAGAAAAACTGGACATCCCCTACAAAAAAAAAAAATGAATCTAGACCCAGACTTTACACCCTTTACAAAAATTAACAAAAAATGGATAACAGACCTAAATGTAAAATACAAAACTATAAAACTCCTAGAAGATAACATAGGAGAACGTCTAGATGACCTTGGATTTGACAATGATTTCTTAGATACCACACCAGAGACATGATCCATGAAAGAAATAAGATAAACTGGACTTCATTAAAACTAAAAATTTCTGCTCTGTGAAAGAAAATGTCAAGAGAAAAAGATAAGTGACAGACTGGGAAAAATATTTGCAAAGGATACATCCAAAAACAGAGAAAAAACTCTTTGAATTCAACAATAAGAAAACACACAACCAGATTAAAAATTAGACAAAGACCTTAACACACACCTCATCAAAGAAGACACACATATAGCAGTTGAGTATATGAAAAAATGTTCCACATCATATGTCAGTCATCAGGCAAATGCAACTTAACACAGCAATGAGATACCACTATGCACCCATTAGAATGAGCAAAATTTGTAACACTGACATTAAATGCTGCCAAGGATGTGGAACAACAGGAACTCTCATTCACTACGAGTAGGAATACATAATGGTCTGGGTACAGCCGCTTTAGAAAACAGTTTTGCAGTTTCATACAATATTAAACACACTATTTTTATAAGATCCAAAGGAGTTGAAAACATTTCCACACAAAAAACAGCAAATGGATATTTATAGCAGCTGCATTTATCATTGCCAAAACTTGGAAGCAATCAAGATGTCCTTCAGTAGGTGAATAGATAAACTGTGACACATCCAGATAATGGAATATTATTCAACACTAAAAAAAAAAAAAGAATAAAAAGAGCTATCGAGCCATGAAAAGACATGAAAGAAACTTAAACGCATATTTCTAAGTGAAAGACATCAATATGAAAAGGCTACATACTGTATGATTCCAACTGTATGACATTCTGGAAAAGGCAAAACTATGGAGACAGTAAAAAGATCAGAGGTTGCCAGGGGTTGGGGGAAGGGGGCAATGGGAGAGATGAAGAGGTAAAAACAGGATTTTTAGGGTAGTGGAAATACTCTGCATGATAGCATAATAATGACACATATCATCACACATTTGTCCAAACCCATAGAATGTACAACACCAAGACTGACTCATAACATAAACCATGTACCACTCTAGGGGGGAACGTTGATAATGCGAGCTCTGCGTGTGTGGGGAGCAGGGAGTATACTGCAAATCTCTGTACCTTCTGCTCAATTTTATTGTGAACATAAAACTGCTCTAAAAAAAAACAGTCAATATCAAAAGAGCAGATTATAAAATAGCATATACAGTATGATCCCATTTTAATTTTGTTAAAATATATTTACTATACAGAGAATAATCTGAAAGGAGTGACTATATGTTTTTTTTTTTTTTTTTTTTTTTTTTTGGGTCGGGGGGCCCCTCACTTTTTTAGCCTCTCCAGTTGTGGAGCACAGGCTCCAGACGCACAGGCTCAGCAGCCATGGCTCACGGGCCCAGCTGCTCCACAGCATGTCCCGTTGTGGAGCACAGGCTCCGGACGCGCAGGCCCAGCGGCCATGGCTCACGGGCCCAGCCGCTGCACGGCACGTGGGATCCTCCCGGATCGGGGCACGAGCCCGTGTCCCCTGCATCGGCAGGCGGACTCTCAACCACCGCGCCAGCAGGGAAGCCCTGACTATATGTATTAATAGTAGTTATCTTAGAGGTAGAATTAAAGGTGATTTTAATTTTCATCTTTTTACTTTCTGTGTTATCTATTTAAATTTTCTACAATGAACATATGCAATTTATATAATTAAAAACCACTAAAATAAATGTTTTTAAGAACAGCTTTGTGGATGAGACAGCATTTGAAACAGGCCTTGAAAGATGAGTGAAATTTTGACTTGTTCAGATACAGAGAAAATATTAGTGACAAAAGGAATTGTGACTGAAGTTATATAGGGTGAGGAAGTTTTGGCAAGTTGGAAATAAAATTGTCTAGTTAGGTTAGAGCATAGAATATCTGTAGAAAAGTGGTGGAAAATAAAGAAGTTGGAAACTGAATTGAGACCTTGCACATCAGATGAGGTGTTTCTACTTAACACAGTAAGTAGCACAATAAAGGAACAATAAAGACAGAGGTGGGCAACAGCATATCTTTCATTTAGTCAGAAAATTTAGTTATTCAGAATATTCTTGAGCACTCAGTTCAGCCAACAGTTGGTGCTATACCTGATGTGTCTCCAAAAAGGAGTCAAAATTATCTAACAGAGGGTTTCAGAGAGAGAAAGATCAACCTAGATGATCTTCAATATCATAAGGCAAATGTAATGGCAAGTATTAAAGAGTTATTACTATATAAAATACCTTCGAAGACATCAATACTCACCACCCAAATGATTCCACAACGGTATACTCAATAAGCCTGTGGGGCTTATACCCAAGACATGGACATGGGAAAAAATGACTGAATTACAAGATTTCTACCAATGCCATGAAGCAGGTGAACTATTTGAAATGCACACCAACTATATTTATTACTGTCACTGCACAAAGATTGATCCCAGGGACATTGAAGGGATGTCTGGACATCAGATTCACACTGCTGCTGTTCTAAGCACTTCCAAAATCCAATCCAGAATACTGACTCTCTAACGCTTTCTAGAGTAAATGGTTGACCTATAGGAAATACCCCACTATCACTAAGAAAGCAGAAGAACGATGAAATACACCAAATGGTCTACACCATAATATTCCATTCCAAGTATTGGAATATCAGCCTAAAACAATTCAAATCAATTCAACCCAGTAACTATTAAATAAACAGCTGCCATCTGGGGATCAACAGCCCAGGCACTGTGTGCTAGGTTCTTTATAGACCTTTTGTCTTTAAGCCTAACACAAAAGGTATTATCATCCCCATTTTACAGAAAAATAAAGCATGGCTCAGAGGGCTTAATTTGCCTATGCTTTTCACACAACTAGCAGGAGGGAAAGGCAGCATTAGAGCCCTTTTGGCTGAAAGCCAGTGACCTCTCCACTGGGCAACCTGGCCCCATACTCCCACCTGCCCCCAAAACAGCATTCGGAAAATGTCATCAACGTTTGTTTTCCTCTGCCAATACCGTGTGCAGGGCAACTGTGAGGAACCCTCAGGACTCATTTCAGACAGATAACTGGATCTCTCTAGCCCATCAGAATAATAATGCCATAGCAAACAGCAAAAACAATCTAAGGAAAGAGCTGTGCCAAGTATTTTTGTAGCCAGCACCTTCCTTTGCCTCAATTGCTAACAAAATTAAAAACTGGGCAGAATAATAAACATGTCTTTAGTTGGTTTGGGGATCAGATAAACAGATTCCTTTAGTAAAACCAGGATCAAGAAGTTTAAGTCTCCAAATATGCCTATATATCTTAAATATCAGACAATCCCTTGAAAAACCTCAAAAATGAAATTTCAACTGAAAGTATCTATAAATAGCACAGGATTGAGAAAAATGTTACTGGAATGAGAAAATGAGCGAGAGGCCCTTGTGCTATCTTGATAGAACAAAATTTTCTAGGGAATAGAGGCAGTGTTCTAAGAATAGAAAGAACATTTTCTCCCTGAATACCCCACAACTCCCTAACATCACTACACTGTCATCTTACATACTCAGGCAGCTTTCTTTTTTCTCCCCCAAAGAAGAGGCAGGGATATATCTGGTGGATATGTCAACATCTCTAAATATTAGACGAGGTACAGAATAAGAAAAAGAACATTACTGAGAAGATGTTTTCCATAATCCTGCCAAAGAGCCATAGAGGCAATCAAGGAAAATCTAGTAATCTATTAACAAATGCTCTCACTGACCTCCATTACCATTCCTGCAGAACAGAGGGCAGCTGCATAGCAGGAAGGAAACAAAGGAAAAGGGTCGCCATGGCCTACTCTCCCACCCACCGAACACTTACCAAGTCTCCACTATCGACCAGGCATCAGGAATACAAAAATAAACGGCATATTAGATTGGATTTCTCTGTTAAACACTCCCCATAGCACATCGCACTTCTCTGTAGCACTCACTACAGATTCACATTTCTGCCTTTTTAGAAATGTGTTAAACCTTAAGACACTTGTTTGTAGAAATGTAAAGTGGTGCAGCCACTATGAAAAACTGTATGGCAGTTTCTCAAAAAAATTAAAAATAGAATTACCATAGGATCCACCAATTCCATTTCTGGGTATATATCCAAAAGAACTAGAGGCAGGGTTTTTTTTTTTTTTTTTTTTTAAACATCTTCATTGGGGTATAATTGCTCCACAATGGTGTGTTAGTTTCTGCTTTATAACAGAGTGAATCAGTTATACATATACATATGTTCCCATATCTCTTCCCTCTTTGTCTCCCTCCCTCCCACCCTCCCTATCCCACCCCTCCAGACAGCCACAAAGAACCAAGCCGGTTTCCCTGTGAGAGGCAGGGTTTTGAAAAGATATTTGCACACCCTTTGTGAGCATTACTCACAATAGGCAAGAGGTGGAAGCAACCCAATTGTCCACTGACAGAAATGGATAAACAAAATTGTGGTATATACGTACATGGGAATATTATTCAGCTTTAAAAAGAAAGGACATCCTGTCACATGCTACAACATGGATGAATCTTGAGGACATTACGCTAAGTGAAATAAGTCACAAAAAGACAAATAGTGTATGATTCTATTTATATGAGGCACCCAGCATAGTCAAATTCATTGAAACAGAAAGTAGAATGGTGGTTGCCAAGGGCTGGGGGAAGAGGGGAATTGGTGTTTAATGAGTACAGAGTTTCAGTTTTGCAGGATGAAAATGTTCTAGAGATTCCCAACAATGTGAACATACATAGCATTACTGAACCACACTTAAAAATAGTTAAGATAGTAAATTTTCTGTTATGTGTATTTTACCACAATTTAAAATTTTTTCAATTAAAAAGAGACTTGTTTGCCCCTACATCTTTATTATTTAAGCACAGGTCTTTGCATATAGAAGATGCTTAATAAATATTTATTAGACGGATAGATGGATGGAGGAATTGATAAATGGATGGATGGACTGGACAGATGGGAATGTGAACAGAAATGTAACATATAAACCAATAACCATGTGAACATTGAGAAATGGGCCCTGTGAATGTGAAGAAGTGGAGAGTTCTTGTTACGGTTGGTTTGACATAAAATCTTTCATATAGAATTACTTTGTTTTACCAACCAACACCACAAAAACGTTTTTATATAGATTCAGTTCTATCTAGTTGAATAATTCCTATTTTTTTCTCTTATTTCTCTTCACTACAGTATAATCTGTTCTCTGACCTACATGACATTAAAACAGAAAAATCCATTTTCTGTCACCTTTGCTTTTTCCAGCACCTCTCTTAATCCGAAAGGGTAATGTGAAATAAAGCTTACACTCAACACTGCAGAAGATGAAAGCGGGTGATAAGTTGCTTGCCCATAGGTTATTAATCAGCTGTCCTCCAGGGCATAGTGTTATGAAGCTGTGTCGTGTAATAAACAGCAGGCGAAAAGAATAATCTCCATTTTCTGACTCTGAAGTGCAGGCATGTGCTATAAAACTAAATTGACATCTGTTAGCAGGCTTGTCACATGAACGGTTTTTTCCCGCAGAATCTGGAATAAATTAGATCTTAAAACTTGGAACAGAGAGGCTGCTTTACATAATTCCTTCTAATGGTGTGCTGTGAACCCATCGCACTGATTTTAAAGAGAAGTTCTTATGAGAAATGTTTCATTATCTTTTTAATTGCAAAACTGTTGAATGCCACTCCATGCTAGGAAATTTGTTTTTTAAAAGGTCCTTATATTTTTAACTAAAAAGTGACAAATGACGTCTTCCTTTTCTAATATTTTCATGGCTGAAAAATAAATCAGGTTTTACCTCCAAGTGAAACTGCGACCACCTTTCCCCATGCACTTGGAGCCTGCTCTGTGGGCGGTTTATTATGCATGGGCACCCCAGAGGCTGGCATGACTGAGCTCCCGAGGCAGAAACAGCTGGCCTAGGCGTGACCTCACAGATTTGTTCAGGAATCTCTCCCTCAGAGGATTCGCTAATATGATAGCAAGTTCTTGGGGCTCTTAATGTCAAAAGGCATTAAGCATTTTTTAACACACATAAAGGGACTTTGCAGAGCTGCCTGACCCAGTGAATCTGAGCTGTGTAGCACTGAGCATAGCATCCCTCTATCGGCCCACCATCTCCTTTAGGAAAGAAAGTCACAAAAAAGGAAACCTTTAGAGGCACCTGGAACTTAGAGACCCCCTCTGCTCCCTCAGGATTCATTTGGCTCTCATGCCCCATAGTTTGTCAAAAAGGAAGATTCTCAGACAAATACAGCCAGCCCTGGTACACAGCGACGAAGAAAAACAAATGCCAGCTTCCTGAAGCCTAATTTCCTCTATTTGTGAAATCTTCCTCTTTGGTAATACTGGACCCCCTTGAAAATCTCAAAGGAGTGAGAGTCAGTCACAGTGCTCTATAAAATAAAGTTCCAATTCTGGTTCCATGAATACTCTTCATTCGTCACTGTCACCAACATGAGTTTATTTGCCTGTACAACCTTCTCAAATGGCAGAGATCCATATCGCTCACCTTTTAGTAGGGGACACTGAGGCACAGAAGACACAGAGACTTGGTGAGGAGCCAGGGAGTGAGGCTACAGAAGCTGACAGCCAGGCTCTGGACTCCATTCCTGTTTAACGGGTTTTATGCACAGCAGGGGATGAGGGATTTGCAAACGGAAGGCTGAGCCACTGAAGTCCTCTCTACACAGGGAGGCTCCTCAAAGGGTGATGTTCATATCCCCCGGGGCAGAGTGGGGTGGGGTTGGTTAAACAAGCAGGATCCTGAGCTCCATGCCAGACTAGTTAAATCAGAATCTCTGAGGTTGGTCCTGGGCTTGACATTTGAATCAATCTCCCTAGAAGACTGGATGCTTTGACGGTGGCCTGTTGCTGTTATTTTTGGTTTGTTTTCTGGTGTTCTGAATTCTAACACTGAAATCCGAGAAGCGCTTGGTTGTACAGGTGGGAGTGGGTCTCTGGACTCCAGAGCACTGTTCACACACAACCTTTCCGGTCATGGCTTTTGGCCATGGAAAACCAAGGGGAGGACACATCTAAGGAAAGAAAAACTGTAGCTCAATGCAGAGGCACTGAACGGTTTGAAAATTATTAAGAAGAGCCAAGACTTTTTGTTTCAGAGCAAATCTCACCATTACTGATGCGTGAATAGGGTAAAAAAAGCCAAAACTCATTTCCTAAATGTTGAGTGCACAAGTGCTTGACTCATGTTCTCAAGATGGCTTGTCCTTAGGGTCCACTGCAGATTGATGGAGACAGAAAGATGTCTCTGCATTTCAAATTACAATTCAGTACCACGAATGACTCATGACTCTTAAATTGCCACTGGCTTATTTCACAGAAACACAGCACCATCATGATTAAATAGCAATTCTGTGAGATGAAGTTGCCTTCAAATACACAGAAAGATACATACCTATCTTTGAAAAAGGAATATAAACAAGTCTAAATAGAAGATTCCACTGGGCCCTAAAAAAATCACCTGGACTTCTACCTTTATCACAGCATATCTTGTTTCCATGCAGTTTTCTACCCCAATGTTCTTCTAAAATATCAGTGACTAAGGCCTCTGGATGCTCATGCTGCTGCTGATTAATTCCACGGTAGGTTGTAGGAAAAGGTGAAGTATTCAAACTTTGATACCCTGCGCGTTTTACTTAGAAAGGTACCAGGGACAAAGTCAGGTGGACAAGCATATATTTCCTGAGCTCCTCACTGGGTAGTCAGGATGTGACCCCATACAATAAAGAGTCTCTGGTCTTGAGGCACACACAGTTTAGTTGGAAGCACACATCTGCGAAGCAGAGGTCCAGCTACAGGGTAAAGCCGTTAGTCATCCAGGACTCAGGCATGTCTGGGCCTTGCACTGGTGTGGCAGATGACCAGCGGATATTTTTATAAAGGAGTTTTCCTCCTGAGGAAAAAAATGTCCCAGAAAAACAGCAAGTCTAGTACACAAAGCTGGTGCAACAGGCTGGCGCATGAATAGAAAAATGACCTGAAGCACAGCACAGCATCTGTGCCTCACTCCACCTTTGGTAAGGACTCAGGCTAGAGGCAGAGGACATCGGGAGAACACAAAGTGGCCCAGTGCTGAGCCTCTGGGTGACACCACTTAAGTTCAGGTCCCAGCACTGACAATTACTATTAATATCCTCTGTTCCTATGCTTCTCAGACTGTGGTACACACCTTGCTAGTCATTGTATGGTCCCCAACCAGCAGCATCAGCATTGCCAGGAAGTTTGCTAGAAATGCAGAGTCTCGGGCCCCATGCTGAATCTCCTAAATCAACATCTACATTTTCATTAGATTCCCAGGTGGTTCACATACACAGCAAATATGAGAAATATTGGTATAGAATATGATTTAGGGCAAGATAAATAAGGATTTCAAAATCTTTCACGTAAGGTATTTTTTATGTATAGTGGAAAACAGCCAGGGAAGTTGACTCATGAGTCCATGGATATTATTTCTGCAAATAATTCTAAGGAAGAAAGGTGAATCAATTTAAAGAAAAGTATGAAGGCAAGATGCACATCCTCCCCATTGTACCAAACACAAAGTGAAAAAGAGAATGATGAGGGAGGGGACAAAAAGATCAAAGCAGGGCTCAAAAACAAGACGAACGTCTCCATGGACCAGAACATAGAGCAGTGAGCAAGACTGAAGCCAGGACATGCTGGGGGTGCATCTCCTGCAGAGAACAGGAACTAAAAGTGCTCCCATGAAAGAGCAGCTGGGCCACACTCACTGATTAACACCAAAGTCTGGAATGGAGTACCCTGGATCCAGAAAGGAGCTCAAAATAAACTGCTGACAACCACTGACGGGGCTATGGCTTAAAACCAGTCATTGGCCTAGGGAGGTGAGAGAAGAGAGACTCACCCCTGCAGATAGCAAATAAGCCAGACCCCAGATGGTTCAGTAACTGAATATTCCCAGTATCACTGGAAGAAGCAGGAGTCCCCAAATGCTTACATAAGACCTGGCCTGAAGGCTATTATAAAATCACTAGGCAGAGAAGGGTGGAACCAAAAAGGAAAGAAAAAAGCAAAACCAAACCAAAAACCTTCCACTGAAAGTGAACTAACAAATGAAACTCGAAAATACACACAGAAATTAAATGATGAGAAACAGCCAACCAAAGTCAATAACTGGAACACTACTTCATTCCGAGATTAAATTAATTTTGTTGAACAGTCTGACAATAGTTTAAAACAAGTATGTTTAGGGCACTCAGAGCAATCAGTAAGAATAATATTTACTTTCACAAAGACGGAAGTAGTGGCAATACACTCTGAAATAAAAACATGCAGGACTAAAAAAGAACGGACGGACAGGCAAAACACCAATTAAAAATCTTGGAAGTGAAAAATACAATAATTGTAATTCTTAAAAATATCAACAAAGGGTATGAACTCTAGACTGGACATAGTTAAAAAGAAAATTAAAGAATTGGAAGCCAGCATGGAAGAATTCACCCAAAAGTAGGCCAGTGACTGAGATTCTAAAATACGAAAAAGCAATTGAGAGACAAGGAGGAACCTCTCAAGACTGAGAGGTTCCAAAAGACATCTAAAGGGAACACCAGAAGTAGAAAATAAAGGAAATTGGAGGAGAAGCATTGAAAATATTTTAATTTTTCAAATATTCACAAGGTGTAAAATTAAAAGATATAGAAAGTAGAGCCCCTTCCTCATCCATTCAGTTCTTCTCCCTGGAGTCAACTAGTATCACCAGTTTCTTGTATATATTTTGAGAGATCCTATATGTATAAAAACAAGTATGTGAATGATAAAAATCTACATACATTCTTCTGCAATTTGTCTTTATTGAGATATAATTTATATACAACAAAATTCATATTTTAAGTATACAGGTTGATGACTCTTGACATGCGTATACACCCATGTAACCACCAACACTCCAGAACATTCCCTTGTGACCGTTTCAGTAAATCTCCTCCATTCCACCACCACATGCTTCAGGCAACCACTGGTCTGATTTCTATCACTATAGCATAGTTTTTCTTCTTCACTAAAGAGAATCATACAACATGTAATCTTTTGTGTCTCACTTCCCTCATTCAATATGATGTCTGTGAGATTTGTTCATGTTGATATATCACTACACTTGTTCCTTTTTACCACTGAGTGCTATTCCATCATAGATGGATGGAATGGTATATGGTACATTGTATATGGTATATTCAAACCATAACTTCCTTAACCATTCACCTGTTGATGGACAATGGGGTTGTTTCCAGTTGGGGTGATAATGAACAAAGCTGTTATGAACATTCAAGTACAAGTCTTTGTGTGGACATATGTTTTCAACATTCTTGGGTAAATACCCAGAAGTGGGTTTGCAGGGTCAATTGGTAAATGTAAGAACATAGTAAGAAACTGCCAAACTCGTTTCCAAAGAAGTTGCCTTCCCACCAGAAATGTTTGACGGTTCCAGTTACTTCACATCCTTATCACTTAGTATCATCAATCTTTTTAATTCTAGCCATCTTGGTGTTTGTGAAGTGGTATTGCATTGTGGCCTTAATTTTCATTTCCCTATTGATTAACAAAATTGAGTATCTTTTCATGTGTGCTTTGCCATCTGTAATATCTTCTTTGGTGAAATGTTTGTTCAAATCTTTTGCCTATTTTTTAGTTGAGTTTTTTGTTTCATTTTTGGTTGTACAGCTCTTTATGTATTCTGAATACAAGTCAAATAATTTGCTTAAACACTTCCACAATGGTAAAAATGTAGATTATTTCCTATCCTTTGCTATTACAAACAATGAGGCAAAAAATAATAATAATAACCTTGTTTATATATCAGTTCACATATATGGGAGTATGACTGTACAGCAAATTCATAGAAGTAGAATTGATGGATCAAAAGGTATTTGCATCTGCAGTGTAACAGATATTGCCAAATGGCCTGGCATAAAGACTGTACCAATTTATGTTCATGCCACTCTTTATCTTTGATAATCTGATTCCTGAGAATATTGTTTCTAAGGGTAGTTTCAATTCCATTTCTCATACTATGAGTAAGTTTAAATACTTTTTCATGAGCCATTTGTATTTCCTTTTATGTGAACTACTTTTTCAGTCTTTATCAAATTTTCTGTTAAGTTGCTAACCTTTTCCTTATTGATTTGTTAAAGCTCTTACATACCAGTGAAATTAGCTCTCTGCTTATGAAATGAGTTGTAAATACTTTTCAGTTTTTTATTTGCCTTTTAATTTTGCTTTTGGTATTTTTACTGTGCAGAAATTTTATATTTATATGTAATCAAATTAATCATTCCTTCTTTTATGACATCCTTACTCCAGGCTTTTTTACATAATTTTTTAAATTTTATTTTATTTATTTTTTATACAGCAGGTTCTTATTAGTTATCTATTTTATACATATTAGTGTATATATGTAGATCCCAATCTCCCAATTCATACCACTACCATTCCCCCCTTGGTGTCCATACATTTGTTCTCTACATCTGTGTCTCTTTTTCTGCCTTGCAAACTGGTTCATCTGTACCATTTTTCTAGATTCCACATACATGCATTAATATACAATATTTTTCTCTTTCTGACTTACTTAATTCTGTATGACAGTCTCTAGGTCCATCCACGTCTCTACAAATGATCCAATTTCATTCCTTTTTACAGCTGAGTAATATTTCATTGTATATATACACCACATCTTCTTTATCCATTCATCTGTTGATGGGCATTTAGGTTGCTTCCATGACCTGGCTATTGTAAATAGTGCTGCAATGAACATTGGGGTGCCTGTGTCTTTTGGAATTATGGTTTTCTCTGGGTATATGCCCAGGAGTGGGATTGCTGGGTCATATGGTAATTTTATTTTCAATTTTTTAGGGAACCTCCATACTGTTCTTCATAGTGGCTGTATCAATTTACATTCCCACCAATAGTACAAGAGGAGTCCCTTTTCTCCACACCCTCTCCGGCATTTGTTGTTTGTAGATTTTCTGATGATGCCCACTCTAACCGGTGTGAGGTGATACCTCATTGTGGTTTTGATTTGCATTTCTCTAATAATTAGTTTTGCTGAGCAGCTTTTCATGTGCTTCTTGGCCATCTGTATGTCTTCTTTGGAGAAATGTGTATTTAGATCTTCTGCACATTGTTTGATTGGGTTGTTTTCTTAATATTGAGCTGCATGAGCTGTTTACATATTTTGTAGATTAATCCTTTGTCCATTGATTTGTTTGCAAATATTTTCTCTCATTCTGAGGTTCTCTTTTCGTCTTGTTTATAGTTTCCTTTGCTGTGCAAAAGGTTTTACATATCATTAGGTCCCATTTGTTTATTTTTTTTATTTGCATTACTCTAGGAGGTGGGTCAAAAAAGATCTTGCTGTGATTTATGTCAAAGAGTGTTCTTCCTATGTTTCCCTCTAAGAGTTATATAGTGTCTGGTCTTACATTTAGGTCTTTAATCCATTTTGAGTTTATTTTTGTGTATGGTGTTAGGGAGCATTCTAATTTCATTCTTTTACATGTAGCTGTCCAGTTTTCCCAGCACCACTTATTGAAGAGGCTGTCTTTTCTGCATTGTATATCCTTGCCTCCTTTGTCATAGACTAGTTGACCATAGGTGTGTGGGTTTATCTCTGGGCTTTCTATCCTGTTCCATTGATCTATATTTCTGTTTTTGTGTCAGTACTATATTGTCTTGATTACTGTAGCTTTCAGTATAATCTGAAGTCAGGGAGTCTGATTCCTCCAGCTTCATTTTTTTCTGTCAAGATTGCTTTGGCTATTCAGGGTCATTTGTGTCTCCATACAAATTTTAAGATTTTTTGTTCTAGTTCTATAAAAAATGCTATTGGTAATTTGATAGGGATTGCATTGAATCTGTAGATTGCTTTGGGCAGTATAGTCATTTTCACAATATTGATTCTTCCAATCCAAGAACAGGATATATCTCTCCATCTGTTTGTGTCATCTTTGATTTCTTTCATCAGTGTCTTATAGTTTTCTGAGTACAGGTCTTTTACCTCCTTAGGTAGGTTTATTCCCAGGTATTTTATTCTTTTTGTTGCAATGGTGAATGGGATTGTTTCCTTAATTACTCTTTTTGATATTTTGTTGTTAGTGTATAGGAATGCAAGAGATTTCTGTGCATTAATTTTGTATCCTGCAACATTACCAAGTTCATTGATTAGCTATAGTTGTTTTCTGGTAGCATCTTTAGGATTATCTATGTATAGTATCATGGCATCTGCAAACAGTGACAGTTTTACTTCTTCTTTTCCAATTTGTGTTCCTTTTATTACTTTTTCTTCTCTGATTGCCATGGCTAGGACTTCCAAAACTATGTTGAATAATAGTGGTGAGATTAGACATCCTTGTCTTGCTCCTGATCTTAGAGGAAATGATTTCAGATTTTCACCAATGAGAATGATGTTTACTGTGGGTTTGTTGTACATGGCCTTTATTATGTTGAGGTAGGTTCCCTCTATGCCTACTTTCTGGAGAGTTTTCATCACAAATTGGTGTTGAATTTTGTCAAAAGCTTTTTCTGCATCTATTGAGATGATCATATGGTTGTTATTCTTTAATTTGTTAATATGGTGTATCATATTGATTGATTTGCATATACTGAATAATCCTTGCATCCCTGGGATAAATCCCACTTGATCATGGTGTAAGATCCTTTTAATGTGTTGTAGGATTCTGTTTGCTAGTATTCTGTTGAGGATTTTAGCATCTTTTTTTGTAGTATCTTTGTCTGGTTTTGATATCAAGTTGATGGTGGCCTTGTAGAATAAGTTTGGGAGTGTTCCTTCCTCTGCAATTTTCTGGAAGAGTTTGAGAAGGATAGGTATTAGCTCTTCTCTAAATGTTTGATTGAATTCACGTGTGAAGCCATCTGGTCCTGGATTTTGGTTTGTTGGAAGATTTTTTTTTTTTTTTTTTTTTTTGTGGTATGCGGGCCTCTCGCTGTTGTGGCCTCTCCCGTTGCGGAGCACAGGCTCCGGACGCGCAGGCTCAGCGGCCATGGCTCACGGGCCCAGCCGCTCCGCGGCATGTGGGATCCTCCCGGACCGGGGCACGAACCCGTGTCCCCTGCATCGGCAGGCGGACTCTCAACCACTGCGCCACCAGGGAAGCCCATGTTGGAAGATTTTTAATCACAGTTTTAAGTTCATTACCTGTGATTGCTCTATTCATATTTTCTATTTCTTTCTGGTTCAGTCTTGGAAGCTTGTGCTTTTCTAAGGATTTGTCCATTTTTTCCAGGTTGTCCATTTTATTGGCATAGAATTGCTTATAGTAGTCTCTTAGGATGCTCTGTATTTCTGCAGTGTCCATTGCAACTTCTTTTTCATTTCTAACTTTATTGATTTCAGTCCTCTCCCTATTTTTCTTGATGAGTCTGGCTAAAGGTTTGTCAATTTTGTTTATCTTCTCAAAGAACCAGCTTTTAGTTTTATTGATTTTTACTACTGTTTTCTTTGTTTCTTTTTCATTTATTTATGCTCTGATCTTGTTTTTTAAATTTATTTATTTTATTTATTTATTTTTGGCTGCATTGGGTCTCTGTTGCTGTGCGTGAGCTTCCTCTAGTTGTGGCGAGTGGGGGTTACTCTTCGTTGCAGTGCACAGGCTTCCCACTGCAGTGGCTTCTCTTGTTGCAGAGCAAGGGCTCTAGGCATGCAGGCTTCAGTAGTTGTAGCACACGGGCTCAGTAGTTGTGGCTCGTGGGCTCTAGAGCGCAGGCTCAGTAGTTGTGGCTCGTGGGCTCTAGAGCGCAGGCTCAGTAGTTGTGGCACATGCTTAGTTGCTCCTCATCACATGGATCTTCCCGGACCAGGGCTTGAACCTGTGTCCCCTGCATTGGCAGGTGGATTCTTAACCATTCTGCCACCAGGGAAGACCCTCTGCTCTATCTTTATGATTTCTCTCCTTCTACTAACTCTGGGCTTTGTTTGTTCTTCTTTCTCTAGTTCCTTTGGGTGTAAGGTTAGATTGTTTGAGATTTTTCTTGTTTCTTGAAGTAGGATTGTATTGCTATAAATTTCCCTCTTAGAACTGCTTTTGCTACATCCCATAGGTTTTGGATTGTCATGTTTTTGTTGTCATTTGTCTCTAGGTATTTTTTTATTTCCTCTTTGATTTCTTCAGTGATCTCTTGGTTATTTACTAACGTATTGTTTAGCCTGCATGTGTTTGTGTTTTTTATGTTTTTTTCCCTATTATTTATTTCTAATCTCATAGTGTTGTGGTCAGAAAAGATGCTTCATATGATTTGTTTTCTTAAATGTACCAAATCTTGATCTGTGACCCAAGATGTGATCTATCCTGGAGAATGTTCCATGTGCACTTCAGAAGAAAGTGTAATCTGCTGTTTTTGGATGGAATGTCCTATAAATATCAATTAAATTTTTCTGGTATATTGTGTCATTTAAAGCTTGTGTTTCCTTATTAATTTTCTGTTTGGATGATCTGTCCACTGGTGAAAGTGGGGTGTTAAAGTTCCCAACTATGACTGTGTTACTGTCGATTTCCCCTTTTATGGCTGTTAGTGTTTGCCTTATGTATTGAGGTGCTCCTATGTTGGGTGCATAAATATTTACAATTGTTATATCTTCTTCTTGGATAGATCCCTTGATCATTATGTAGTGTCCTTCCTTGTCTCTTGTAACATTCTTTATTTTAAAGTCTATTTTATCTGATATTTTATCTGATATCTGATATGGCAATATATTTATTGCCACTCCAGCTTTCTTTTGATCTCCATTCGCATGGAATCTTTTTCCATCCCCTCATTTTCAGTCTGTATGTGTCCCTAGGTCTGAAGTGGGTCTCTTGTAGACAGCATATATGTGGATCTTGTTTTGGTATCCATTCAGTGAGCCTGTGTCTTTTGGTTGGAGCATTTAATCCATTCACATTTGAGGTAATTATCGATATGTATGTCCCTATTACCATTTACTTAATCATTTTGAGTTTGTTTTTGTAGGTCCTTTTCTTGTCTTGTGTTTCCTCCCACTTAGAGAAGTTCCTTTAGCATTTGTTGTAGAGATGTTTTTGTGGTGTTTTTGTTCTCTTAGCTTTTGCTTGTCTCTAAAGCTTTTGATTTCTCTGTCGAATCTGAATGAGGTCCTTGCCTGGTAGCGTAATCTTGGTTGTAGGTTCTTCCCTTTCATCACTTTATTTTTATTTTTTTGCGGTATGTGGGCCTCTCACTGTTGTGGCCTCTCCCGTTGCGGAGCACAGGCTCCGGATATGCAGGCTTAGCGGCCATGGCTCATGGGCCCAGCCGCTCCACGGCATGTGCAATCTTCCTGGACCGGGGCACGAACCCCTGTCCCCTGCATCGGCAGGCGGACTCTCAACCACTGCGCCACCAGGGAAGCCCCCTTTCATCACTTTAAAGATATCGTGCCACTCCCTTCTGACTTGCAGAGTTTCTGCTGAGAAGTCAGCTGTTAACCTTATGGGAGTTCCCTGGTATGTTATTTGTCATTTTTCCCTTGTTGCTTTTAATAATTTTTCTTTGTTTTTGATTTTTGTCAATTTGATTACTATGTGTCTCAGCATGTTTCTCTTTGGGTTTATCCTGCCTTGGACTCTCTGTGCTTCCTGGACTTGGGTGGCTATTTCCTTTCCCATGTTAGGGAAGTTTTCAACTGTAATCTCTGCAAATATTTTCTCGGATCCTTTCTCTATCTCTTCTCCTTCTGGGATCCCTATAATGACAATGTTGGTGCATTTAATTTTGTCCCAGAGGTCTCTTAGGCTGTCTTCATTCCCTGTTCTTTATTCTATTCTGCAGCTGTGAATTCCACCATTCTGTCTTCCAGGTCACTTATCTGTTCTTCTGCCTCAGTTATTCTGCTATTGATTCCTTCTAGTGTATTTTTCACTTCAGTTATTATATTGTTCATCTCTGTTTGTCTGTTCTTTAATTCTTCTAGGTGTTTGTTCTTTAATTCTTCTAGGTATTTGTTAAACATGTCCTGCATCTGCTCGATCTTTGCCTCCATTCTTTATCCAAGGTGCTGGATCATCTTCACTATCATTATACTGAATTGTTTTTTGGAAGGTTGCCTATCTCCACTTCATTTAGTTGTTTTTCTGGGGTTTTATCTTGTTCCTCCCTCTGGTACATAGTCCTCTGCCTTTACATTTTGTTTGTCTTTCTGTGAATGTGATTTTTGCTCCACAGGCTGCAGGACTGTAGTTTTTCTTGCTTCTGCTGTCTGCCCTCTGGTGGATGAGGCTATCTATCAAAGAGGCTTGTGCAAGTTTTCTGATGGGAGGGACTGGTGGTGGGTAGAGCTGGGTGTTGCTCTGGTGGGCAGAGCTCAGTAAAACTTTAATCTGCTTGTCTGCTGATGGGTGGGGCTGGGTTCCCTCCCTGTTGGTTGTTTGGCCTGAGGCACACCAGCACTGGAGCCTACAGGCCCTTTGATGGGGCTAATGGTAGACTCTGGGAGGGCTCACACCAAGGAGTACTTCCCAGAACTTCTGCTGCCAGTGTCCTTGTCCCAGCAGTGAGCCACAGCCACCCCCCACCTCTGCAGGAGACCCTCCAACACTTGCAGGTAGGTCTGGTTCAGTGTCCTATGGGGTCACTGCTCCTTCCCCCGGGTCCTGATGCGCACACTACTTTGTATGTGCCCTCCAAGAGTGGAGTCTCTGTTTCCCCCAGACCTGTCAAGGTCCTGCAATCAAATCCCGCTAGCCTTCAAAGTCTGATTCTCTGGGAATTCCTCCTCCCGTTGCCAGACCCCCAGGTTGGGAAGCCTGACGTGGGGCTCAGAACCTTCAACTCCAGTGGGTGGACTTCTGTGGTATAACTGTTCTCGAGTTTGTGAGTCACCCACCCAGCAGTTATGGGATTTGATTTTATTGTGATTGCACCCCTCCTACCATCTCATTGCGGCTTCTCCTTTGCCTTTGGATGTGGGGTATCTTTTTTGGTGAGTTACAGTGTCTTCCTGTCGATGATTGTTCAGCAATTAGTTGTGATTCCAGTGCTCTCGCAAGAAGGAGTGAGCGCGCATCCTTCTACTCTGCCATCTTGACAGTCACCCCCTACACAATTTTTAAAGTTACTTTCTATTTACAATTGTTACAAAATATTGGTTATATTCCCCATGTTGTACAATACATCCTTGAGCCTGTCTTACACCCAGTAGTTGTACCTCCTACTCCCCTACCCTTATATCACCCCTCCCACCCACTGGTAATCACTAGTTTGTTCTCTGTATCTGTGAGTATATATTTGCTATATTCTAGTTTGTTGTATTTTTTATTTTCTATATATAAGTGATATCATACAGTATTTGTCTTTCTCTGTCTGATTTATTTCACTTAACATAATGCCCTCCAAGGTCAGTCATGTTGCTGCAAATGGCAAAATTTCATTTGTTTTTATGGCTAAGTAGTATTCGTGTGTGTGTGTGTGTGTGTGTGTGTGTGTGTGTGTATAAATATATATAACATATCTTCTTTATCCATTCATCTGTTGATGAACACTTAGACTGCTTCCTTATCTTGGCAATTGTAAATAATGCTGCTATGAACATTGGGGTGCATGTATCTTTTTGAATTAGTGGGGTTTTTTCCGAATATAACCAGGAGTGGAATTCCTTCCAAATTGGAAAGGAAGAAGTAAAACTGTCACTGTTTGCAGGTTACATAATACTATATGTAGAAAATCCTAAAGATGCCACCAGAAAACTATTAAAGTTCATCAGTGAATTCAGTAAAGCTTCAGGACATAAAATTAATACACAAAAATCAGTTGCATTTCTATACACTAACAATGAAGTATCAGAAAAAGAAATTAAGGAAACAATACCATTGTAGCAAAAAGAATAAAAGTCCTAAGAATAAACCTACCTGAAGAGGCAAAAGACCTGTACTCCAAAAACTATAAGACACAAAAAGATGGAAAAATATGCTGTGTTCTTGGATTGGAAGAATCAATATTGTTAAAATGGCCATACTCCCAAGGCAATCTATAGATTCAATGCAATTCCTATCAAAATACCAATGGCATTTTTCACAGAAATAAAACATAAAATTTTAAAATTTATATGGAGACACACAAGACCCCAAATAGCCAAAACAATCTTAAGAAAGAACAGAGCTGGAAGAATCACACTCCCCGACTTCAGACTATACTACAAAGTTACCGTAATCAAAACAGTATGATACTGGCACAAAAACAGACACATAGATCAAGAGAACAAGATAGAGAGCCCAGAAATAAAGCCACACACTAATGGTCAATTAATCTGTGACAAAGGAGGCAAGAATATACAAAGGACAGCTCTTTCTAGCCAGCACCGAGTGATTGGCATCTCTCGGGACAACTGCCACAAGCGCCGCAAGGCTGGGGGCAAGAGAAAGCCCTACCACAAGAAGCAGAAGTATGACCTGGGACACCCCAATGACACCAAGGTTGACCCCCGCTGCATACACACAGTCCGTGGGCGGGGAGGCAACAGGAAGTACCAGGCCTTGAGGCTGGATGTGGGGAACATTTTCTGGGGCTCGGAATGTTGTACGTGCAAGACAAGGATAACTGATGTTGTCTACAATGCATCCAACCATGACTGTTCTGTACCAAGACCCTGGTGAAGAACTGCATCATGCTCACTGACAGCCCACCATACCGACAGTGGCACAAGTCCCACTATGTACTGCCCCTGGGCTGCAAGAAGGGGGCCAAGGTGACTCCTGAGGAGGAAGAGATATTAAACAAAAAACAATCAAAAAAATTCAGAAGAAATATGATGGAAGGAAAAAGAATGCCAAAATCAGCAGTCTTCTAGAGGAGCAGTTCCAGCAGGGCAAGCTTCTTGCATGCATCGCTTCAAGGCCAGGCCAGTGCGGCCGAGTAGACGGCTATGTGCTAGAGGGAAAGGAGCTGGAGTTCTATCCGAGGAAAATCAAGGCCTGGAAAGTCAAGTAAATCCTCTTCCCTCCTATCTTAGCTTGTGTAATGAAGGTGCTTATTGTTCTGAAAAAAACAAAAAAAGATTCTACCGGCAATTTTACTGGGATCATGTTAAATGAATAAATTAACATAAGAAAGATTAAATCATTATGATGATGAGTCCTTCTACCCAAGAACATGTTATGTTTTTGAATTTGTTCAAGTGTTATTTTAAATTCTTGAATAAAGTTTCCTTCTTATAGATCTTGCACATGTCTTAAGTTTATTTTTATCTTTTTTTTGTTGCTTTTGTAAATGGTGTCTTCTCTGCCTTTATATATTCTGGTTATTCATGAAAGTGTATGTTTTTAATTTTTGTACACTGCACTCAAACAGTTCATTAAATTCTCTTACTGTTTGATAGATTTTCATTAGATTCTCTTGAGTTTTCCAGTATGCAATCATATTATCTACCAATAATGAGTGCTCCAATAATAATACATATGCATATAATAATAATTTTTAGCTCCTTCTTCCTAAATTTTACCCCTAAGATTCTTTCTCCCTTCTAATTGTGTTAACTATTATCTTAGGAACTGTGTTAAATAACCGTGATTATACACTGTACTGTTCTGTTTATATAACAGTCTTGAAATGACAAAATTATAGAAATGGAAAACAGGTGGTTATCAGGGGCTAGGGAAAGGGGTGGGGGAAAGGAAGGT
>NW_006775669.1:248334-303906 GCF_000442215.2 Lipotes vexillifer
AAAAAAAAAAAAAAAAAAGGTAACATGATCCTGACGGTACTAGAAATGGCCTGTATCTGAACTGTATCATTGTCAATATACTGGCTGTGATATCATACTATGGGTTTGCCATTGGGAAAAGGTACATGGGATCTCTGTATTATTTCTTACAACTGCACGCAAATCTATAATTATCTCAAAATAAGATTTTTTTTTTAAAGAGCTCTAATCCAGTTTTTTTTAATGATAATGACAGGTATCCTTATTTTTCCCCGAGTTTAATAAGGATATTTTCATCGTTTCAACATTAATCGTGATGCCATCTGATATAACAAAGATGCAATTAATCCAAATATATCAGCAATCACGATAAATACAAATGGATTAAATTCACATACATTGATAGATGTATTATAGAAGTATCCATCCATTCCTTTCCATTGAGTTTTTTAAAAATCTGCAAAGACAACAGTCAAATGCATATGTAATATTTGTACAAATGAGAGAGGGCAAGTGTGGCAAAATATTAACAACTGATGAATTTCAGTGATGAATATATGAGAGTTCATTGTATTATTCTTATTCTCATAACTTCCAACTTTTATGTTTACATCTTTTCAAAAGAAAATATAAAAATTTTAAAGAGGTAAACTAAAACTCCAGATAATAGCAATGTGGGGCTCATATTCAATGGGTAGTTAAGTTGCTAGGATCCTTGTTGTGTTTAGGAGAAATACAGAAATACTGAATAATTTGATACATTGTTTTAAAATTTTATAGTTAATTATATACATTTAAAATTTAAGGGTAACCAAGACGAATTTTTTAAAAATAGCCCAATTTAAAAGAACTGAAGTTTGTCCAATATGCCAGTAATCACAATAAAGGTAAGTGAATTAAACACACCTGTTCAAAGACAGACTCTCAGATTGGATTTAAAAATACAATCCAGGCCTATATTTAACCTCTCACTCTTACAGGCTACACATAAACTGAAACTATATCCAAAAAATATAAAAATAAAGGACTCTAGAATATCATTTAATATAAAACATACTTGCCCCACGCCAATAAAAAAAGCTGGTATGGCAGAACTAACAGCAGACAAAACAGAATTTAAGGCAAAGAAGATTTCTAGAAATAAAAAGTGACATAACTTATACACATGGTCCGATGTTCTTCCTGAAAGAATTTATCATTTTCCATTTCCAACAGCAAAGTGTGAACAGTATTCCCAACAAGCATTTCAATGTAGGTCAGTATCAATATGTTGTTTATATTTGCAAACTCGATAAGCAAGAAGAAAAAAGAATCTTTTTGTAGTTTAATTTCAAAGCTCATATTCTCTTTAAACACAGCACC
Source organism: Lipotes vexillifer (assembly GCF_000442215.2). Lineage (NCBI taxonomy): Eukaryota > Metazoa > Chordata > Mammalia > Artiodactyla > Lipotidae > Lipotes > Lipotes vexillifer. The sequence continues at coordinate 249,676 of NW_006775669.1, forward strand.
AAGCATACAACAGATGTTTTGCAATTAATAGCGGGCTGGCTGCCCAGGAAAGCAGAAACTGGCATTCCTTTCAGAGTCCAGGCGGGCACTCAGCCTCGGGGGCAACGTCCTGGGCGAGGGAGGACCTGCCCCCTCCAGGGCTGAACAAGCAAGAAGTCAGCAGCACCTGCATCACCTGACCAGCAGCCCCAACCCCATGGTCTACATCTGCTCTGAATTAATTCTCAGCAGCTTATTTCACTTCTATACAGCACAGGATTTACTTTCTATACAATCACGAGCAAAGCTGTTCAGTGCCCTAGGCGGCAAACAAGAACAGTTCTTCTATGACCAAGTCTGAAGGACCAATTCCCTTCAATTTCACACAAAACTTTCATTCAAAACTCTTGACTAGGGCTTCCCTGGTGGCGCAGTGCTTGAGAGTCCGCCTGCCGATGCAGGAGACGCGGGTTCGTGCCCCGTTTCGGGAAGATCCCACATGCCGCGGAGCGGCTGGGCCCGTGAGCCATGGCCACTGAGCCTGCGCGTCCGGAGCCTGTGCTCCGCAAATGGGAGAGGCCACAACAGTGAGAGGCCCGCATAACGCAAGAAAAAAAAAAAAAAACAAAAAACAAAAAACTCTTGACTAGAATTAGGTGCAGTTAGCAATTTCCAAAGAAATTGCCGATATATTTTCCCTGGAAACAGAGAAAAAAGAAAACATTTCTATAAAATTTAGTAAAAACTTACTGAAATTGTTAATAAACATTCTTTGAATTTACAATCAAATGACAAACTGATGCCAGGCACTCTGCTAAAGGCTTCCACACTGTGTGCTCTGACCCAATTCTCAGAAACAATCCATTTAGGTGGTATCATTATCCCCATTTTACTGACAGTCAAACTGAGCGCCAGAAAGGTTAAATGACTTGCCCAATGCCAAAAAACCAACAAGAGCACCCATGCCTCAAACCTAGAGTAATGAGCTTACAGAGGTAAGCTCTAATGCAGTCCTGTTATTCATATTACCTTCAGCATGGTTATGACTGAAAATAATAATTCTCATTAACCAGCCTGGATCATTTAGGATACTCTGTGTAATAAAATCTTCAGAAGAAAGCACCCATTATGATTAATATGAGCAGAAATCTCAGATTCGATATTTCTAGTCATGTTCTGGAAAAATTCTTATGCATAGTTACAGCAACAAGCACTTCAGCCAAGAGAAGACAGTTAATCATTCCAAATAATGCTGGATCCAGGTGATATTATTCCGTGACAGACTGGGCTTCTCGTGCACACACTTTTGCTGATACAGCTGCTCTCACCTGATGCTTTAGAAAGGTTTTCTGATTTACGGTTTGAAGTTGAAATTACCCAAGAGTTTTAAAAGCAGTAAGAAAGCCACATGCATTTTACTGTCACCATCTCAAAATTCTGCCTTTCATTTTTGCCTACATTTTTGCCTGAGTTGCTGGAATGTACATATGGCTAAAGAGAAGAAGAAAATAACTCCTTAAAATGGAAAACATCACAAAACTATATGTGATATTTTAAAGTCATGAAGTGAAAACAAAACAACAAAACCCCTTTGGTCTCCATGGTCACTTGCAGGAAAAATAAGTGAAGGAGGCAAGGCAAACACACTGACATTTTTTAGTGTGTTTTTTCCATTTGTTTTCCCTGCCAGAGCTACATCGTATTTACCAGGGTCTGTACACATGCAGAGAAATGAAAACAGACCTTGCCTGCTGCAGGCCAGAAATGAGGTTTCCTTTTATCTGGCACCACGTAGCTTCTAGCTAGAAGCATGCTCCTAATGGAAGCAATCACTCACCAATGGCTTCAGATTTTGTTGTTTTTGTTTTAAAGCACTCACCCCAAAAATCTCTATGAAAGAATACCAGCATCTTCTCAATTTTCAGCAAGGGACTCTTTTTTAAGCAACAAATACATACTTGGCAATTCTGAGCCAGATCACTTTCATTATTTATGGGGTTCTTTCCTCCATTTTTTTTTTATTATGGTAAAAAACACGTAACATAAAATTACCATCTTAATCACTTCTAAGTGTCATTATTAGTGTTTTCAATAAAATAATAGCCCTAAGAATATAAAAAATCCTTTAAAACATTTATCCTTTTTAAGTATCACTGTAAATATTTCTGCTGTCTCAGGAGCAGTGTTGTAAAAGGCATCATGCTTCAGCTACAGCATAAAGGTTTGCCCACTGCAGCTCCCATGGAGTTAATTAAACAAGCACAATTCAGGTGCCTGCCTGGTTATCTGAAGACACGTTTTTCATATGAAATGTGGCACAGATAAATTATATCCACAGATCATTTTTCGAAGTCAATTTTATCCTCACATTTTCCAAATCTTTGGCTAAAATATTATCCAAAAAAAGCAAAATGGCTTTGTGTTTCACCTCTTTTCTCTACTCAGTCTTTTCTTTGAAGAATGGGGGTGGAGGGCCAGGATGTAAAGAGCATTAAGGGGGAGCAGCAAGACTCCTAAATGAACACAAAGAATCAGTAGTTAGCTCTTTGAATAACCTAGAGTTGACATGCTAAAAGGGTCAAGCCTGCAATTTTCGGCTGCAAAAAACAGGTCTATGAAGGTAACATGCAGCAAAAACAAAATAATATTCTGAAAAATGCTCTCACTTCTTTGGGTTCTGTTCAAAGATTTTACGCAAAAACCCCTATATGTGTTTCATTAAGGCTCCTAACTATTAAATGCTAGTTACTCTGAATGGCAAATCAAAATACAAATACAAATCAAAATTCAAAACACATGTTAAAAGAACACCAAATTCTTTGAAGTTGTTCTTGAAGAAGTTCCTGTTGTCCAATTAAAGGAAGTTTTTGTTTCTGTTTTTGGATTTTTGTTTAAGAGGAAGAAGAGGAGGAGGAAGGGGAGGAGGGGGAGGGGAGCAAAAAGAACAATGCAGAGGAAAAGTCTTTTTATTAAAGATCAAGCAGCCAACTCAGATTTAAAATTGAGTTCCATGTACACTGTATCTCAGGAACACCCATTCTGGCATGTCCTAAATTACATGTCATCTCTGGCTGGGAATAATAGGCCAAGCCCAAGAAGAGATGGTAATCAAAGGCACGACAACTACACTCAAGAGAATTTCTCTAGTATCTACCTACAGAATGCAATTAGTCACGTCTAAAAATTGCTTTCAAAAAACGCAGTTCAAAGATTGAGTTTCCTTTTGCTATCCATTCACAATAAAATATTTGTAGAGATTTGAGGTCTTTTGACATAATTATATCAGTTGCAATACATATAATGTCCATTCAATTTTACAAAGTACATTTTAATCAAAGCTACATGTATCTTCTGACCTTTAAGAGACTGGAGACTCAAAATCATTGTTACAACAGTGAGAAACATGATACACGAGCGATCTCTTATCAAACACAAACCTGGTTCTGATTACTTTTTGTATTTGAAGCTGACATAAGTAGTTTGCTCTGTCTGGAAATTTAAAATCAATTCCCAAATGGAAATGGTACTCTTGAGCCCACACCAGAGTAAGTTTCTTTTTCTGCTTGCCCAGTCTTGGTCAAAACCTTAGCACTACTCAACAGCAACTAAAATCTTGAAATCAATTTAAAATCTCTATCCTTGCCAAAACGTTATATCTACAGAGCTGACTCTATAAATAATGATAAGTGATCAGTAAGGTTAAAACTGGACCTTCAACTATCCAATCCTTGGTTTGCATTAAAAAAAAAAAAAAAAGCTTATGGGTTTGTTCACTTTAACTATGAAATCAAATGAAAAATCTGACCTTGTGATGCCCAAATTCATTCAAAATGGTTCTCAGTTTTCTGGTGTTGCTATATGGTTTTGGGGCAGCAACAGCTGGATGGGAGTCCCGCCAGTCGACAGACAAGCGGTGATACCAAAAACGCTCACTCTCCAGAACATGAGCTGATTTAACAGTAGGATCAAAACGATGCACTTCACATCCATCATTGGCCATGCCGACCTCAAAATGGGTATCATCACTTCCCAGCCTATAAAGAAAGAGGATGAAAATCAACAACAAAAAAATATATGGAGCAAAAGTGTTGTATTGACAAAAATGACAGTGCCAAGGTCAATTTTCTTAGTCATATCAAGCCTTCTCCTGTTTTAACATATGGCTGGTTGTACACATTCCATAAACCTTCCTTCACAAAAAGCATTAAAGCTAAAAGCTTCTGGATAAAAGAAAGGAGAGAAATTATGTGCTAAATGCAGACCAGAGAATCACATGTTCAAACATGTAGAAGCATATCAAATTGATTTTTTAAAAAAAGATATAAACTATAGTAGCCATGAAACAAAGAAGACTATCTAGTCGTCTTAAGAGATTTTCTCAGAATATGTCAAAAATATAAGTCTGAGCATCAGTTCCCTTAGGGAGAGGTGCATGGCCATGGTGCTGTGCATGGAGTTTGACTTAAAGACAACAGCTGTTTTCTTAAGAACGGAGTGCATTTTAAAGAGTACAGTTAAAGAAAAAAGGCAGACGTATGTGGTTCTACTGGATCTAGTACTCAAGAAGCAAGAGGTGTATCACCTAAATTCACATCAGCAGGGGGTAGAAATCGTGAATTAATTGTACTTAAGTACCCAGTTAGGTAACACATATTGTGGAATATTCATATAGTTACAAATTTTTAATTTACTCATAAATATTCCTTACTTGGTGATGTAAGATTCATAATTTTGATTAAAGCATCATTTTGAATGAAAAAACATGAAATTAACCGAGAAGATGATTTTTTTAAAAAAATGGTTATTATGACTTTTCTGCCCCAAATACTATAATTAGATGTGCTTAAAGATACCAAAATCCCAGAGTATCTATAATGCATTGGCCAAACCTGAACCCAGGGCAGAAATGCTTCATCCTCTTAGACTCTACTATTACAGACTATTTTATAATTTGGGTAACAATTTAGTTAACTAAAATAAGTCTTCAGTACAGATATCTTAAACATTCTTAATATTCTGTTTGCCTTGTTCTCTTCCTTCACTCCCACTACATTCTTTTAATCTCACTGGACCCATGTCATGTTAGCCCTCTGTTATTCTTCAGCTATAATTCTCTTGACACTTTTGGCTAGAAAAAAATTCAGCACTCTTCTCACAAACATTCCCATTCCTTCTACCCAAGAGATCCTGCTTCCTATTTTCAACCTCCTATTGAACCCACACAGCTCAGACCATTGTAATCTCTATCCAAGCTTTCCCCCAATTTGTTCATTGTCTAATCTGGTGTTGCAGATTGACTTGCAGGCCCTAACTTTTCACCCCTTCATCCACACTACTGCCATGCTCATCACAGATGGAGTGTCCTTTCCTGTTCCTTGATTTTTTGGCTTGGCTATGTGACTTGCTTTTTGGAAGAAAGGGACATGATACCAGTCCTGATCCTAGGCTTCGAGCACTTCAAGAATGAACAATGACTCACTCTTTTGTACTATTATTGTGACAAAAACATACCCTGGATAGCTTGCTGGTCTCAGGAAACTAAAAGACATGAGGAGCAGAGGTGTCCCAGACAATCCACCGGCCTTCTATGAAACACAGAGCTGCCCTTAGCCACCTCAGCCTGAAGTAAAGTCTCTCAGCTGAGCCTGACGTGGATCAACTGAAGCTCAGCTGATCTGCAGACATGTAAGCAACAATAAATAATGGTTTTAAGCTACTGAGTTTTAGAGTGACTTGTTACATAGCAAAAGCTAACTGATAAACCTGGCATTAAATGTATATCTAAGAGTTGCAGTAGATGCTGCAAAGCACTTTTTAGTACACAGATTTCTTTCTTTATAGATCAGAATGTTAGAGAACTCACCTGTCCCAAGAGATTTTTCACTTAATTGAATTTGTTGAAATTTAGGGAATTCCCTGGCAGTCTAATAGTCAGGACTCCACGCTTTCACTGCAAGAGCCTGGGTTCGATCCCTGGTCGGGGAACTAAGATCTTACAAGCCGTGTGGCATGGCCAAAAAAAAAGAATTTTTTGAAATTTAGATGAGCAAAACCTGTGTTATCATGGAAACATGGAACCCAATGGAAAAATGGCAGTTCTGTAGCTTTACTAAGAGAACAAAACACTAGTCAAATAAGTACTCATTAAATATAATTTCCATATAAATTTTCTATGTAAAAAAGTGAATGATTTCTCCATGAATTTTCAAAATATAATTTCAAGAAAACACTTTCCACTGTAAAATATGTATTATTTTAATCAAGCCCTCAGAAATTTTTAAGAATTAACCACATAACAGCTGTGTAACTAGTTTTTTTTAGTAAGGCACTATATTATGTATTGCTATGTTTTCAATTTAAACTAGCTTCTTACAATTAAAAAAATAACAAACACAGAAAAAGTTAAAGTTGTATATAAGTATATAAAACAAAAAGTAAAAGTTTCCTACCGCGAGAATTTTAGCCATCAATTTCCAGAGATAATCAATTAGCAATTTTTTGTGTATCCTTCCAGAGATTTTCTACACATGTACAAGGATTCTCTATTAGAAATACCATAAGTACACATACACATATATAAGTTAATCATTAGATGAAGAGGAACTATTTTGTATGATACACTAAATAACATGAAACTACTGAAATTTGTAAATTCTTTGTTATGCTACTTTTACTAAACAAAATCCGTTTAATCTAAATATATAATATGTACTGTACTGGAAAGTAATAAACTACATTTATTTAATCAAGATCTGTAATTCTTTCATTTATTCAAAATGGTATTGCTACTTCTTCACACTTAGTTTAAATTAGTCAAGTTTGTGGTAGGTGTAAAAAGCAAGAGGAAGAACAAATTTAATATACATAAGTGTTGCAAAAAGTGGCCCAAAGGGGTAAAATCAGGACTCAAATCCAATCCAGGTAGTTCCAAAGCATGTGCTCTTTACACTCTACCTCACTGCAAGTAAGGGTAGGACACAGAATCATGGAAGGAATATTTGTGAACTTAGGGATCTAGGAAATTGTCAGCTACTAGATAGTAAAGCTCCATGAAGTAAAGGGCTGTGTCAATCTTGCTTATTTATGTATCCCTAGTGCTGAGGAGATAGATGAATGATGACAGACAAACCCACAAAATGCTGCACTAAGTAAAAGAAAACTATTAGGTAGGGTCTGGAATTCCCAGAATATACAGTACAATATCCCACACAGCATGGAATGGGCTACATTTCACTGACTTATTCATGTTTATTAATAAATATTTACAGAGCACTTTATATGTTCAAGGCAGTACCCTAGACACCAGAGACAGACAGATAAATTAAATATGATCCTTGATCTGAAACTCAGAAGTAGTAAAGAAGAAAGATTTTTGAACAAATAACTACAATAAACTAAGTAAAAGAAAATTATTTTTTATAGCAAAAATGTATTTAGTCTATAAGGAAACCATTTTCTGCTCTTATTTAACTGGAAAGAGAATTCACTGTAGAAAATTTTACTTTATAGAAATTATCTGTCTATCTGTATCTATATATATACATATATAGATATAGATCATGATCATATGGCTTTTACCTCAAAGTCTAAGACAGTTGTTCCAGTTCCTGCCATCACAACTGCATTCCAGACATCAAGAAAAGTAAAAGGGGAGGTGAAGGTCACATCCTTTCCTCCTAGGCACATGGCCTAGAAATTGCACACATCACTTGCACTCATATCACATTGCTCAAAGCTAGTCATATGGCCACTTGTAGCTGCAAGGAAGGCTAGAATATGCAATCTTTAGCAAGGTGGCCACGTGCCCTGCTAAACTCAGGAGTTCCCTTATCAAAGAAGAATGGAAGAATGAATACTGGGGGACAATTAGCAATTTCTACTATAACCCATTTTTGAAATAGTTAAGCTGTTAATACATATATTCAAAGGTATAAGCCTTCATGAAGACTGTAACCTATCCTTCTATATGGCAGAGAGATAAATTATATAACTCATGCTTATAAATATTATGCTGTATATGTTAATGGAGAGGTTTGAGATCACAAAAACTCTTCAGTACAGAAAGGCCATCAAATATGAGGGATTTGTTGAAGAAATAGGAAGGGGGGCAGATTACAGGACTAAACAGCCAAAGGTAGTAGAATAACAGAGTAACAATTTTTGCCCTCCTCTCCTGATGTCTCAGAAAGCAACAACTAGGATCCCTAAGTGTGGGTGTGCGGGATGTGCACTAAACAACTCTAGGGGGCACCACGCCTAATCACTATAATGATTATGCAGCAGATAAGTAAAGGTTCTTGAGAGAGGAAATGCCTTTCCCATGTTGTATAAAAATGTCCCTTGAACTAGCTACAGTGCTGGCAATTGCATCCCCTTTACTGTTACTGAAGAGTAGAAGGGATGGATGTGGCACTGTTTCAAGTCCTTGGTTATTCTTTTAAAACATTTCTAAGAGTATTAAAGTGACTATCCTTTATGTTCCCTAAGAAGCAAAAGCTCAGAGTATAAACACATGAAGAGATGCTCAAGATCGTTAGCCAGTAGGGAGAAACAAAATAAAACTATAATGAGATACCATTTCACATCTACTAGGATGGCTATAATCAAAAAGACCAATAATAGTAAGTGTTGATGACAATGTGGAGAAATTGAAACCCTCATACATTGCTGGTGGGAGCATAAAATGGTATATAACCAAGAGAAATGAAAACATATGTCCACACAAAAACTCATACATGACTGTTCATAGTATTATTATTCATAGTAGCCAAAAAAGTGGAAACAACCCAAATGTCTATCAGCTGATGAATGAATAAATAAAATGTGGTATATCCATACAATGGAATATTATTTGGCAGTAAAAAGGAATGAAGTACAACACGGATGAACCTTGAAAGCATTATGCTAAGTGAAAAAGCTAGTCAAAATACCACATATTATATGCTTTCATTTATCTGAAATGTCCAGAATAGGTGAATCTATAGAGACAGAAAGTAGATTAGTGGTTGCCTAGGACTGGGAGACAAAGAGCTGAAAGAGGGTTGGAGGGAACTGAGAGTCAGTGCTACCAGGTACAGGCCTTCTTTCTTGCGGTGATGGTAATGTTCTAAAATTGACTGTGGTGACTAGAAACCATTGAATTACCCTTTAAATGGATGAATTGTGTGTTATGTGAATTATATCTCAATTTAAAGCTGTTTAAAAAAATAAAATCAGAGCAGATACAGGCAAAGTTTTTAACTCTCATCACTGAAGACAGAAAGGTTGGAAGAAGTAAGACAGTGTTTTTCCCAGGAGGAGTTTCAGTCGTCCATTCCTCATCCTAGCAGGAACCAGAGAATCTGGCCAAATAATTATCTAAATCTGTAAACTGCCAACTACTAGAGGAGAAATAGGTTTTCCAAAGCATAAATGACATTGAATAGTGGATTAAAATATTTTATAATTATTAATTTTTATTAAATAACATTGTATAAAGTGACAAGACTTCATCTAAAATATATTCTTAACAGGGATGATATCACACCTAAGGGGGCAAAAATTGATTCTTGAGGGCCAAAAAATATCTTCTTGTTTTTATGCCTAAAGCATAGATAATACATATGTTACATAAACAGATATACGGTGTATCTATAGTATTAAAATTTCATGGGGAGAGTGATTAGGAAAAAAATTGTCTAAAAAGGGTCCTTGGGTCCATGATTTTCTGATTCCTCATTCATATAGAATATGAGCTCCTGGGCTTCCCTGGTGGGAAGACTGCCGATGCAGGGGACGCGGGTTCGTGCCCCGGTCCGGGAAGATCCCACATGCCATGGAGGGGCTGGGCACGTGAGCCATGGCCGCTGAGCCTGAGCGTCCGGAGCCTGTGCTCCGCAACGGGAGAGGCCAAAACAGTGAGAGACCCGCGTACTGCAAAAAAAAAAAAGAATATGAGCTCCGGCTGTGCTAATTAAACTATTAAAAGATAAAAATTTTGGCTCTGAAGCTCATTCATTCCTCTTGAAATGCTCAGGGCAACCAGAAGTCCCAGATTTTCTGCTTAAGATTGGCTCTTGTTGCCTAACCATGTATCATGTATCAAATTTTCTTCTGTCTCACATTGAGAATCTGTCTTCAAACCAAATGGTATTAACATGTCAGAGAACTAAAGGAGAGATGAAAAAGATTTACCTATGTATTATCCCTTCTCAAGTTTTCTCTTCTATTCCCACTCCTACCCCTGAAATATAATCTTTGACATGAAGGATAAAAAGATGATTTTCCCAATGCACTTTAGTTACCACCCTCATACCCACCCCATCTCCCCACCATCACCCCTCCACCTCACACACAAAAAGACTTTCAGGGCAGGCCCCATCTAAAGTCGTGCAGTAGACAATATTATCATGTGAACCCACAGCCTCTCCTCACATCTCTTCTCTTTCTCTTTCTCCGTTAACATAACCTTCCTTTTCAGTGCCTTCCCCTATCTTAATTGGTCTATTCTATCCATTTTCAAAATTAAAAATGATCTTCTTTAAATTTTCAACTGAACTTTACTCAGAGTATACTCTCCTAGAAAAATGTCTTTTACATTAACTACAGAATAAAAAGCTTTGATTCTTAGTAAAGAAATTTCAGACATCAGAGAGAAGGTAGAGGTGATGGCTGCTTCAGTTCTTGGGAGTGGAAGAAAGGTAGGACATGGATCAGAAGGAGGGCATTCAGCCTCTGCTTTCTGATCAGTATGTCCTCAGATCCCTTCTTCCTCTCACCCCCAGAAGGCCACCACCCCCCCTCAGCCCCCCGTTGCAGCTTCATTCATTATGCTCAGGATAGGAATGGCTGCCACAGCCCTGAGGTTTGGAGCACATACTGCCTGGATGTGGGCGCCCCGTGACCCACCTGCCACCTGCCCTCCCCACCTATCTCACAGCTATCCCAACACGCCTAAATGCTTGTACCTCAGGACCACCACTTCTTCCCTCAGCATCAATTGAGGTGTTGTCAGTTGGCTATTTACCTGCCCCTGAAGCAAGCAATTCACCTGAGAAGATTCTCAATCCTGAGTAACAGGACAATCAACATAAACATCCACAATCCAAAGCATCCTTTTTGAGGACATAAGAAATATTTTCTTTAGTTTCCAGTTTTCAATTAAGCATTGTTAGGTTTTAAATCAAATGTTGGCACTTAAAATCTATTCATTTCTTTTCCCAGTGGAATTCAACTGCTCCTATCTGCTCTTTACAAAGTTGATTTTGAATAGTGAACATTTAAATGAAAATAAGAAACTACCTTTTTACATGTAATAATCTGAAATCTCACAGCAGAACCACTTCATCTAATGGCTCTGAAGTATAAGGAAAGCAAAAAGGAACGTGAAAAATTTCCCCCAAAACAGCTTTTGCAGCTTTGTTTTACACAGTTGTATGCTTTAAATGAAATTATTCCGGGGTGTAAAATATTAACCAAAACATAAAGGCAGTTTGGAGCAAGAAAATAGGACCAAGCTGAGATCTCTAATTTGCATGTAGTACTATGCCATTATTTCTATGACCTACTTTCATACATTGTTAATATGATATAAAATAAACTTTCGACTGTCCCAAGTTCCCATTCTTTATACAACCTTGCATCATAGCTGGTGGGCTCCCAGAAAAAGAGCTCTGTTCTAATCAACTGGCTGAGCAACTCATTTCCTAATCTTCAGGCTCCTAGTTTAAACCATGGCAGAACCAGCTTCCCTCTTTAGTCTTCTTACCTCAAGCAATCTTTATGTAGCAAATATATATTTAGTGCCTACCGTGTACCACACTCCACTGATATATACCATGGCTCTTCATTTAACCCATAGAAGAATGTCTCCATTATCCCGAAACTTATTTCAAATTTGCTGTTTTTGCTTTTGTTTTAATCCACAATGACTCTAAGAATTCTTGTTTGGTGAAGTTTGACAACGGTTGTGATCCTCTGTGTGTTAGCACCTTTTGGTGGGTCTCCACAGTACCCAAAGGTCAGCTCTGAACCCTTATCATCTAGGATTCTGGGTGGCAGCTGTCACTCATGAGCCTGTAAATCATAGAGGAGATGAAACCTATCGGTGAGGAATAAGCAGAGGACACTTGTGAGGGTCCCCAGTATTTTGTAAAGGACTCCAGGGATCTTGCCTGAGAACCTAACCACACAGCTTCTAGAGTCGATGCAACAGAGTATTCCAAACAAAAATAACCCTCTCCTACCTTTTTTTTGAGACACATATAATTTGCAAATTCTCGGGACTGTTTATATGAATACTGATGCGTTTCGTATATTTTTTATATAATCTCATTATTTTATATTCACCCTTTTACAAAAAGCTCTCTATATCTATGCATACATTTAGGTCATTTTCAGCCTGAATAACTGAATATCAATAACTTCCCACAGTTTTGACAAAATCTCATTATTTTCATAGGAGTTCCCTCTTCTTTCTTTTTACAGTGTAAAAGTACACACAGATTTACCATTGGCATTAAACATAAAATAAACATAAAACATAAAAATCCAACAGTGGCCATTTGTCTTGGGTCACTCATCATAACTGAGTATAAAATTTCTAATATACTCACTGTTCTTTTTTTTTCTAGGTGCATTCTTAATACTTTTCTGTTTCTAATAAGAATGCTCTAATTCTAGCTGAGAATCATCGGCTTCACCAAGAGGATCATCATCATGCTGAAAATGGAAGCTGTCAACTTACTACCAACAGAATGGGAGAGAAAGTGGCCCTGGCCACTGGTGCTCTGCAAGTGCCCACAGTTACATAACAGACAGATGAGTCTGAAAGGATGGCAGGAGAAGAAGCATAGCACCCGTTATACCCTGCAACCATTCATAATTTGTGTTGCTGAAAAAGCCTTGGCTGCCTGCAGGAACGTTTTTTGTTTTCTGCTGTAAAATGTACTTACCCTAAAGAATAGAGGCGGCACTGCTTGTTGTGAATTTGATGACCTAAGCCAAACCTGTCATCAAGACAGACAGACCAGGGCTTTTTTGAAGGGCTGGAGTCAGTAGCCAGGCTGTCTGTGCTCACGTGGTCACACGCGATCTGTAAGGATTGGAAATCAATGTGAATAATTTAAAGCACCGGGTGATAGATGGTAGGTAGAGACTTAACTGCTTTCCCAGTCCCTGAAAACTGAAAAAGGAGAGTTATGTCCTTCTCCACTGCTAACTACTCCCCTCCCCAGGGAATCACAAGACTGCTGTAAAATGCTTGGAGGAATTCCAAATACTAGATTATAAGTAACCTCGTGGAGACTAGAGGCAGGTTTGAAGGGAAGTTAAGAACTGCTATAGCCTTGTGCACGAAGTATAGAGGGGAGAACAAATCAGGAGCAAGGAAGGCAGGGAGGAAAAGTCAGGAAAGCTCTGCAGAGGTGTGTCAGTCTTGGAGGAGGAACAGAAGTTGACTAAAAGGCTGAGACCAAGAAGGGCATTCCAGACATGCAGAACAGTGCTCCCAAACCACAGAGGTCTGTTACCCACAGCATTCCTATTAGAAGTTGTGAGATATGACCAAGAGCATAGATCTTCGAAGGATACAAGATTATCTACTCTTTATCTCAGGCAGATAAGGTCGGGCCACCATGGTCTGACCAAGCATGTGTTAACCAAGGTAAACAGCTTGGGGTCAAGAGAGACTAATGCATAGTTCCTACTAACAAGACAGTCCTCTCTGTGATACACTGGTCCATTGAAATTCCTCCTGGGGGGAAAGGGCAAGAGCCCCAGCCAGGAAGGAGGTTTTCCAGAGCTAGCCAAAGCAACTCTCTTAACTCATCCATCAAAATTAGATAAGAAAACCAAAAGGAACATGTATCTAAGTCAAGTGGAAGGAAGCCAGTCTCTAATTTCAAATGCACATTAAGTAAACATAATTAGTGAGGAATTCTGACTTGTGTTTGAGGCTGGCACAGTGTGCACAACTGAGGCTGTTGGAACCAAAGAAAACAAGTTCTGTGGCCAAGGTATTTATTTTACTGAGCAACAGTATTTCCGCCTAATCCCTCAAAACTCTCACAGTCGTCATGATGCTCCATGAATCAGGCAGCAGCTCTTGCTGTCACATCACAGACAACACACCACTCCAGATGCAAAGGATGTTTTGAGGTTCATTGCTTTAATGCATTGGAAAACATAACGGGACAATTTTCTTCTTAAGAAGTACTCCAGACTTGCCCAATCCTTTTATTTAACTGATTTTCCAAAATGTTAATCTGAAAAGGGCATATGACATGGAGCCAGCATCTCCCTTATTGCTGTAATCTAGGGCTGACCTGGCAAAATTATCCTAGCACTATCTATCAGTGACTGAGAGAGAGCCTTCTGCTAGAATCTGGACATTTTATAGGAAAGCTTAAAAAGTGAAATCCTAAATATTTATCTGCTCTTTTCTTTTGATGAAATAAAAACTCACATTTTAAGGCAAGAAAAATTTAAACATGAAATTTTATAACCCACCACATGCCTTCTATGTGCAGACATCTTTGGTGAACTTTATGTACAATGCAAATACATCTTTCCCCTTAAAGATAGAGACTGGTGCAGAACAGACTGGGTCAGATGACCTGGGGAGATACTGGGCCTCAACTAATGGAAATTCTTAGCTTAAATACTTACTTAGGACCTTATTAATGTCACTAGCTATATTACTTGTAGTCTGCCTATTTTGCAAGATAATTGTTTCTTGTAGTACTACCATATGTGTGAAGGAGCCTTCAATAAAATTAATGATGATTAGATGACTTGAAACAACTGACCAAATATACAGTCCTGTAAGATCAAAGATTGTAATAGTGTAACTTTGGAAATGGAAGCAACAAGAGCAAGCATTTCCTAGACCATAACAGACTAGAAAGACAGATGGTCCAGAGGCTTTTGACTATACTTAACAGGGCCAAGTCCAGTAATAGCACATTAAGTAGCCTATCAAAGAAATCCTTGACTAACCTGGGAATGAGAATTCCTAGTGCCGTGAGACAAATTGATCATGAAATGCCTCCCAAACCTTGGTCAGAATTAAGACCAAAAGGGAGGGGATTGTAGAATAAAGAATGTTGCCCACCACCTAGTTCTACAAGAATCTCATTAGTCACTGCAGTCACTGACCTACAGTACACCCTGAAAGGAATTCAGGGCAAAAATCAGGATGAGACATTCTGTGCTCTGGAAAAACCGGCAGAATAGGCCTGCAGATAGTTAGATATTTTCAGGGGAAAATGTATGAATCCTGTTTCTTGCATCTGCCCATACTTAGAAAAGCACTATAACTATTAACTAAGATACCTGTTCCTTGCTATTAATAGTAACTTTCTACGAAGATGTATTATTGATTGCATGGACCCCTTTGTCAAAATCATGTATCTAATAACCTCCCCCCTAACCTCCTTAGAGCAGTCCTCAGAGCTGAGAGACCATCTCCCAGGTAATAATCCTCAGTTTGGCCTGAATAAAATTTTCCATTTCTTTCTCAGATTCACTATTGATTAATTTTTGTCAATATCCTCAACCCAGTATCTTGCTCTCAATACTTCTCTATCCACAACCATGGTTTAAAGAAAAAAGTGATAATAGAAAATGGAACTGAATCTTCTCTCAAGCAACTAGTACAGAACACACTTATTAACTGGATCCATCAACATGTTAATTTGTATAATTCATTTCCTATGATTCTACCACAAATAAATGGAAATTATGCCTCTGCCTGCCCACTTCTTGCCTCCACTCACCCACCCAAAGGAGAAGCTGCTAACCTAATTAGTCAAAGCTCAATGTTCATCTGGCTGGTTTTCACTAGTAGGTAGATTATGATGCCTTCAACCTTCACTGGAACTTGGTTCCACACCCTGGCCCCTGCAGGCAGTTGGTTAAGCCCAGGCAGTTTGGTTGGCCCCAAAGACGTGCCTGGATCTCTTAAGACTGAACCTTTTGTTCTAGGGCAGCTTCCTGGGGATATTTTTATTAAAGTGGTATGATTATTTATTTATTTATTAAAATGGTATGATGATTTGCTATTGTTTCTTTGTATGTACTCTCCCTAAGAGCCTCCAAAAGACAGATCAGGAGACTGACATTTTCAGGTACTTGTTCATAGTACCCTCCCAACACCATTTAAACCTAACTCTAGCCTCTCCCGCTGCGTTTCTCAAGGTGTGGCCCACCTACATTCTGATGGATGTGGGAGTACTTAAAAATGCAAATTCTTGAGTCCCACTCCATTCTATAAAATCAGAATCTTTGAGGCCAATGCACGTGAACACACATTTTAATAAGCTCCCCCAGGTGATTGTTACGCAGGTGGTCCTGTGAGTTTCCTGGCAGCCTTTTGTAAAGTCCCACTGAAATGTTCCAGCCTGGCCTCACCTGTGCCTTAGCAAATTAAGGGAAGAGGCTACACTTGGGCCAGAGCTTTCAACTGAAAACAGCAGCCTCTCCAACCTCACCCCTAGCAAAGGGCCAGAGAGGCGGCCCCTACAATTAACCAGAGGCCCCCAAGAGTCCGCTAAGTATTAATGGTCAAGATAGAGGACTTTGAGGTTCAGCTGCTCCTCCACTGAACCTTGAGGAGTGGGGTTTTATTCTATTAAAGTTAACACTTTAAGCATTTCTTCTTCTTCCACAGACTTCATCTTGCACAGCTATCCCTACTGGAAAAACATTCTTTTCCATTCAATCTCTGCTAATGTTCCCCTTTCCTCTCCTAGCTCAAAAATAGAACACATAGGTTTTTCCATTTTAACCATTTATTAGCCATCTCATTTATACACATTAGCTTTTGAAAACAACTAGGAGTAAGGACTCAGTAAAATTCAGCTCCTAAAAATTAATTAAATATTGATTTTTCAAACTTTCTTGTTAAGATTTATGGCCAGGGCTTCAATGAACTCTCTTGTGGGCAAAATCAGCGAGGGCAGTAACTCCTAGCTAAGCTCTAACTCAGGTAATTATGGGTTTTTTTCTCCCTCTCTCTAATTCCCCTTGTAATTTTAGCCATATAAACAGAATTAAGCCTGGACAAAGGAAAATAGACTCCAGGAAAAAATGTTTTCTGAAATGCTTTTTAGTTATTTAACTTGAAGGGATCTAATTTATTTTCATTTCATTTTGTATCCTGAACAGCATTTCCGCCAACCCATAAGTAGAATCTGGCAAAGGGAGGCCTTAAATTTTGGGGACTTGGCAAGAATTACTTCAATAATCAAACTGTATGTTAATGAAATACATTATTTTGAAAGGTAAAATATCAAGCAAAGAGTTGTATTTTTGTTGCTTTTATCCCAGTTTGTGTGTGTGTGCATGTGTGTGTAGCAGTAAATATAACAGAAACTATTGTTATAAATTTGTAAAATCTGAATCTCTAGATCCATAGGTTCTTATGTCATTCTTACAATCAGTTGGATGGGTAGATGATTAGATAGATAGATAGACTGACTTTAAAACGTATTTTTTCTTTTTAAAACAGCAACTGTTGCTCAGATTAATTTCGTACTGCAAGCCATGCTTCCTGAAGGCATATGGTTCGGGGGTTGCCATAAAAAGCTGGATCTGGAGCCTTCCTTTAGAACAGAGCACTGGGTTTATGATTTAACTGTTTCTTGTTAGCAGCAGTGTATCGTCTACTCCAGAACCCAGAGATGTAACCATGGCCTTTCACATTAGAAAACAATACCTAGTAAAACTGAGCTTGATGTTATGCCCACTCTACCCAAATACCTTGCTCTGTGCTTCTGTTCCCAAACTCCTTTGGCCTGGGGAAGTTTACCCACCCCATCTGTCCACCCTGTTAGAGAACACACAGCTCTCTTGCATCCTAGCCGTTCACCACTGTGGGGGGCGGTATTTAATTCAGGTTTCACATCCCAGCCAGTGCCTAGCACAGCGTTATACACAGAGTAGGTACTCAACAAATGCCTGCTGAATTGAGGAATGAATAAATCAACTGATAACCATATCAAATGCTAGGCCTTGCTCTACAAGCTTGAACACGGATTTGAGGGAAATTATATATATATATATTATATATATATATATAATATATATATATATATAATATATATATATATAAAAGCAGTGTAAGAGGATGGAGGTGGAATTTGCTTAAGTACCTACAGAGGGTTTTTTTGGGGGGTTTTTTTGGTTTTTTTTTTCCCTTGCCCATTATGACTCACTACTGCTAACTGTGAAAATTTTAGGTAATAGTGACTCTAATATTCTGCCAGCTTTGCAGGCTTTCATTGTCAAGATGAGTTCTAAATGAGGCATAAGCTCCCAAAGCAGCCAAAAACTCTGCATTACATAGAGAGGGGGAGGGAGCACTGGTCAGTAGGATTCTGATTAAACCAGTTAGTGTCATCTCTGATGAGCTCCCACCTGCTGGTCTAGTGACTCAGAAGCACACAAAAGCACAGGACTTCAACTGGGTAAAATGACCTCTGATTGCAAAACAATTGTGAGGTCTGGAACTTTATCTTGTTCTTTCTAGAGGATGAAAAAATCTAGCGAGCTTTAACAAGCAAATCTCTATTATTATACTCATCAAGCTGAATAATAATTATATGTCCATTTATCTACCTTCCCAACTAGTTTGTTAGCCACTTGAGGGCAGAGACTGTATTCCCAAGGCCTATGCTCCTGGCACATGGTAGGTTCTCAGTAATACTTGGTTAATAACAATTCTACACTAGTCTTAACAAAGTACAGGCTCACGGAGCTGGGAGGGACCTTAGAAATAATTTGATACAATCTCTTCGTTTTCAAGATCAGAACAGCCAGAGCCAAACAAGCAAAATAAATTGCCCAGGGTCACAACACTGAACTACATCACAGGATGCTTTTTTTAAGGATTTTTTTCCCTCTCAGCCCATAACTCACGGGAAAACTCCAAGATGGGCTTGAAACAACACTTTCACACCTCAAGAGCTTCTTCTAAGTCAACATGTCTTTTATAAGTTACAGAACATTAACCTGAAATACATATAAAATAGAATTTAGAGGCTTTCATGTGGTCAATTTATATTGGGGGGTGAAGCTCACAATTCTCAAATTCAACTCATAAATTTAACACCTCTCATTTTTCTCTAGCGCTTTTAAGGGCTTCTTACAGTCATAGGTAAGAGATCCAGCTTCTTATTCTTCGTGTAAAACCAAACTATAAAATTAAAATTTCAGTATTTTAATTGTCTGTGTAAGTCCACCAAATTAATTTGCAGCAGCAAAATAAGATGAAATTATGTAAAGCACAGGGACCAATTTATCATCCCATTACTCATGATGAATTCAACAAGCTTTTACTTCCATGTCTAGGTGACAAATATTAAAATTCCTCGTTGTCTGACTGCATCATATGAGAAATGGGACTTTCTTTTACCCTTAAACTAGCCTTCTAAAATTCCAGAAATATATGCTCTCCCATGGATGAAAAACGGGCTTGGCCGCCAGTGAGGTTTGGGAGGGGAAGTGGGTTGCCAAGAGCGAGTGGGCTGAAGGGAGATCAAAAGACCCAGGGACCTCCAGTGCCATACCAGCTCCATAGTGCAGCCTCCTCAGCTGCAGCTTCACAGGCAGTCTGAGTTTCTAATTTACTAGCACCTCTCAGTTCAGGGCGAAGTTTCCCTCGGGCCTTGATTTTCTTTTCCGTGTCTCTTTCCTCAGGATCAGGCTACTTGAGAATGGAACCTCCTGATTAATGTGTCAAGAGCCATAGACTCTCCTTAATGGAGGGTCTCTGCCTGCTTGGGTCGCCCGGGCAGGAGCTGCCACAATGTGTTAAGTCACTAATGAAGGTCAGTGCTCAGTAATGATTTAAAGTGCCCTAAGAACAGAGAGTCTTCAGATTCAGTAGCTTCTCTTCCTACTGCCTGCAAAGCCTCCTTTACTCTCTGGCCTAACGCATCCCTGTCTGCCAAGCTTCTGTGGCAGAAAAGCGAAAAGGCAGACTTCTCCAAATACAAAATGGAATTTGAACCTCCAGATGATGGTTTTGGTTTGTGACACACTGGACTGCCTACTCATGGGCACAAATCTGTCACTTCACATGGTTTTCCAAAACAATTTTCTAAAGTGGATCTTTAAAACACATCGGGATGAATCATTAAAACATCTCAGGGTGACAATACTCCTGGAAGGGATAAGATGCCGAAGCAGATGGAAGGCATCTATTATATGCCTCTAAGTGTGTGAATACATTTAAGCAGCAAGGTATCAGAAACTTTATCAAGTCCCTATCAGGAGGCACTGAGAAACTCCCCAGCCTTCTTTAAAAGGGGGTAATTAGCGGGACTTCCCTGGTGGTCCAATGGTTAAGAATCTGCCTTCCAATGCAGGGGACTCAGGTCCAACCCCTGGTTGGGTAACTAAGATCCCACATGCCATGGGGCAACTAAGCCCGTGTGCCACAACTACAGAGCCCATGCACCACAACTAGAGAGAAGCCTGTGCACCGCAACTAAGACCCGACGCAGCCAAAAATAAATAAATAATTTTTTTTTAAGGGGGCAATTAGCATCTTTTACAGAGTCTCCATACCCACTTGTGCCTGAAACACAACCTGAATGGTGCTGATGTATCTCAGGAACCTCAAGGCTTCTTCATCCAGGGACCGAGCAGGGCCTGCCCAAGGCTGGAGGTCTATATGCCACCGGGGACCCTGTAAGGAGAAAACATAGGTCA
Source organism: Lipotes vexillifer (assembly GCF_000442215.2). Classification (NCBI taxonomy): domain Eukaryota; kingdom Metazoa; phylum Chordata; class Mammalia; order Artiodactyla; family Lipotidae; genus Lipotes; species Lipotes vexillifer. Next base: position 270,349 of record NW_006775669.1, read on the forward strand.
GTGTGTAAGGTATCAGGAGCTTGGGATGGGGGTGGGCAGGATGCAGAGCATCAGGGAGGCAAGACTTCTAGCCGCCTGCAAAACAAACAAGGCTGCACTTTGCGGCAGGGAGTTGGCTCGGAGCTGCTATAGATAAGGCCACATCAATCACAGGGAGACAAATGAGGCCTGAGAAAGCCCAGCTACCAGATTAAGCAAGAGACTGCAAAAGCTAGAGGGGATGTCTGACTCGAGCTTCTGATCAAAGGCAAACTCCCCTCGACCCCGTCAGGCTCTCTCAGCTGCGGCTTTGTATTACCCGGAGCCGCTCCCCGATGTGGAGAAAACCTCCCCTGCCTACTATGGTTTCCAAGGCTTAGAGCTTCAGAAATAGGTGCCTCCTAGGGGCCAGTTTTGTTGTCATGGTCCCATAATGCCTGAATCCTCAGGGCGCTTGGGCACCTTCCCCCCGAGCCAGCGGGGGGCGGCACCCAGAGTTCTAGACCTCAGTGCACCTGTCGTCTGGACCATGCACCTGCCAGCAGTCCCTGGACCTGGCACTACCACGGCTGGCAAGGGTGGCCTTCTAGCACTGTGAGACAACCTCCAGCTTTCAGCTGAGGACATGAGGAGCTCCCAGGAGCAGGGGGATCAGAACCCTAAGCCCCCTTTTACAGCAAGGGCAGAGTGGATGAAGGGTTGGAGGAAAGTAGTGGTGATCTAGAAGAATAAAACATGGGGACCCCTCCAATCAAAAGGAAGCACTAGTCATAAAATCCTTGCTAGAGCTCAAGTTCCCCGCCTATAGATGTCACCACCTGGAAACCTCCGGAGGCTCACTGTGATCCCAAGGGCAGAGTACTGCCCAGAGTGTATGATGTGGAAGGGCAGGGGCCTGGGCAGGGAGAAGCCCCAGCAGCTGGCAGGGTGAACACCTAGCGTCAGGAAAGACTCTGGAGGTCTGGGCACGGGGGTTCCTGCAGAGTGGTTAAGATGGGCCCCTAAACCCCATTTTAAGGTGAGGAAAGGGGCAGGGGAAGGTTCTGGGGACAAAATAAACGGACTGTTCATGTACACACATTGTCCTCCAGTCAGGTATTGCAATGGTCTGAACGTCTGTCTCCCACCCCAAATTCCTATGTTGAAATCCTAATGCCCAGTGTGATGATGTTAGGGGGTAGGACTTTTGGGAGGTGCTCAGGTCATGAGGGTGGAGCCTTCATGAATGGAATTAGTGCTCTTTTAAAAGAGACTCCTCATAGCTCCCTAGGCCCTAACACCATGTGAGGACACAGAGAGAAGTCAGCCATCTGCAGCCCAAAACAGGGCCCTCACCAGAACCCAACCATGCTGGCACACCAATCTTGAACGTCCAGCCTCCAGAACTGTGAGCAATAAATTTCTGTTGTTTGTAAGCCAGCCAGTCTGTGGTATTTTGTTATGGCAGCCAGAATAGCCTAAGACAGGTATTATGGCAAGAACTGTCTGTCACCCACAAAGAAACATCAAAACAGGCTAGCCCTGAGGCACTTTAGTACATTTATGGGTTTTCTGCCCCTAAATGGGGTGGCCTAGGTTACTTGGGGTTAAACGGAAAGCAAGGAGGAGCGGGGGTCAAGCAGGTTAGTCAGTGTGGAGCCAAGTGTGTGGGCTTGGGGAAGAAGAGTACACTCTGGCATGAGGGTCAGAGATAAATGCAGACACTTTGTACGTGGTAAGGCGTTATTCCAGGTTAGGCATTATGAGACTCACTTCACTGCACCAAGTCCTGAGAACCCACAGTCTTACTGGCTAGTCAGGTCTGCATTGCCTTACAGCGGCTGAGACCCCTGCAGTCCTCTGGACTGAAAAAACCCTCACTGATTTCCCACAGGCTGTCTTTTCCTCAGGAATCCTTAAGGCAGGGACAGTTTCATGGGCATGCAACCTGCACAGTCTTAGAAGGGCTTGTGTTTGGCTCAGTGCTGACACCCTTAATAATTTTTTAACAAGAGGCTCCACATTCTTATTCTGTGCTGAGCCCTGCAAAATATGTAGTTAGTCTGCCCTGAGGGGCACCTTTTTTTAGGAAACAGGCTTTTCGTATAGCTGTTCCTGTTCTGTGAAGGTTGAATAGGCAAGAGACTCCAGTCAGAGAGAGCCTGAGAACATTAAGTAATGTATCTTCCCAGTTAATGGCTCCCACCCCCTATTTCTTTTTTCCTTCTCTAAATTAGCTGTTGACTAGCATTCAGTCAAACAATACTTATTGAGCATCAGCCACTCTATGCCAGGCACTGGTCTGCACACATGGGAACAACACCTGGAGGCTCCTGGGAGGTGCTCACAGTCTGGTGGGGGAGACAGATACATACAAGATAAGTTTGACAGGGAAATGCTGAAACGTTAGGGAAAGTCATTCTTTCTGGGAAATTACTTAATTATGAAATCATAAATTACAGACACACTTTAGTACAAACTCCTCTTAGTTTTGCTTGGTCACACTCCTTTTGCGTCTAATGACAAAGAGGGTCTTCCCAGGTTGCCGCTGCTGTCAGCACAGCAACACAATGCTGCATTGAAGCTTGTCCAGCCCTGGGGTTTAAAATTCCCCACATCATTGTCGTGGGACCCTGACAAGTACCCTGGCACCTGGCCCAGGAGCCTCTTGATGAAAATGATAAAGTTCCCACATTATGGTTTTCCTCTAAATCAGGGATCTGTAAACTTTTTCTATAAGAGGTCAAACAGCAAATATTTTAGGCTTTGCAGGCCATACAGTTTCTGTTGCAATTCCTCACGCCTGTTGTAGCTCAAAAGCAGCCAAAGGCAGTAAGTAAACAAATGGTCAGGACTGTGTTCCAATAAAACTCCATTTACAAAAACAGCCGGCAGGCTGGATTGGGCCTGCAAGGCTGTAGTTTGCTGACCCCTGCTCTATTTGATTCTAATTTGGTTGTAGACCAGCCTAGAGGAGAGTGTTTACTTGAAATAATGCAAGAGACACAGATTATGATATCTAGGTTACAAACAACTTTGTCATCTGGGTGACTGGGGAAATATCGGCCAGGTTCCAGCAGGATACAGTGGGAAGAATTTAATAGAGACTATTTATAATACAAAGGTGTAGGCAGAGTTTAGGAAACAAATAAGGACTAATGAAATACCTGTGGCTGGTAGCACCAGGGAGCCCTGACAAACCCTGAGCCTGAAGGAGCAAGGAGGGGGAGGAATTTGTGGAACCCAGAAAGGGAAACTGCATGGAGAAGGTGTTTCATAGAAGAACACAGCCAATCCCATCACATCCAGCCCTATTACATACCCACCCTAACTGTCAAATCGAAGGGGAAGCTAGAGAAGAGGGAGGCTGTGGTGGACCCACAGGTCAGCCTAGGGGGTACAGAGCAGGAGGAGCAGGATGGAGAGTGGCTCTGGACAGGCAAGTGGAAGGCCTCCTGCACAGCATCTCTGGAAAGAGGCACTGAGACTTGACCAGGGAGTCATTCATTCATTCAGTGGCCATTTGTGCCTCGTGCCAGGCTCTGGGTTACAATTTAATATAGGACAGAGCTGTGTACACCAATAAATGCAATGAAGTTCTGCAAGAGCTTTGACTGAAATCTCTATAGGGCACAATGGGGTCACGGAGAGAAGTACCCAAGTACCACCCCAGAATAAATGCCAGAAAATCCAAATGTAGATTATAGGAAGCAGTCTCCAATGTGAGAAGCCCAAAACTCTCATTAAGGAGACACCTTAAAAACAGTAGAAGCACTTAACCTGGGCTAACACACGAAAGTAATGTCACAGATCAATAACAGTGAATCCATACGGTGACTCAACATGACAAAACTATATAATTATCTTAAGAATCCACAAGCAGTATCCATCTTGCTATCTGATATTTCTCAGTTTCACTGAGCATTGACCACGACAAAGCTAAACGCGACAGCTGGAATGGTGAATAACACAAGTTGAGGGGCCTCAGGTGGGGATATAATAGAAATATACAGCAGACAGATGCCCTCAGAAGTGCTGTGGCTTAATGCTTTGGTTGAGCTGTTTAGAAAACATTTCACATAAAGTAATGTTCTCATCGGCATCAGTGTGACAGCAGTTTGTGATTATTTCCCCAAGGAAACCACTAGCTTTTATCATCTCTTTCAATTATCACTTGTCTTAATTCTCATCAGTATTTGTCCTTCAAAGATCCCACAAACAGAATTCTCTAAGCACCTTAAAATACCCATGGTTGGTGTTTACTAGTACAAGGCAAAAAACCCCATCTTTTTCTTTTAAAAAGATTTTATCATTATGATTTTACCCTCAAACAGTTCCCTAAAATGCCAGCGTCCACTATTAGCCATGTGCTCCAAATATCAAGTGCCCAGGACAAGGCTACCCCCCTCACTCCCAGGAGGTGGGGAGGTAGATTCCCAGTCCCTTTTGTCACCCCCACTTCCTCTTCAGGTGGGTAAAGGAGCAGCTTAAGCAGAAGGTGGTGGAGGTACAGTCACTGGGATCATTGGGGGCTGGTCTGTCTGTCCCTGGCAGGCTTGAGCTGAAACGTCAAATGGAGAATACACAATGCGTTGCCTCAGAGAAGCGGCCAGGCTCCTGAGCCCCTGCAGGGGCAGTGGGCAGGGTCGGGGGGCGTTGTCCAATTCCTTTGCAATCTGTGGTCCGGCCCCCTACCTAAACCACCAGGCCAGTCATTCAAAGGAGCCCCTCCTGCAGCAAAGACAGGCATCCCAGAAAAGGCAGGGTCCCAGGTTTCTGAGGAAAGGCAGCAGCCCCCACCCCTTTTCGTCTGTGAAGGATTCATCCTGCACTTCCTCCAGGAAACATGCGTTGCAAAATGAACTGGTTTCTTCTAACGAGGGGAAATGTTTTGATTATACAGAAAAAAATTCCAAAAATTAACACTAAGCAAAGGATTCTACACACAACTAACTCATGTAGTTTGGGGGCTATTTTGCAGACATCTGAGCATCTCTTCCCAAAGGGTAAAAAGTGATCGCTGAGTCAGCCCAAGTTGGTGCACAGAGATGATGGATCTGGCTCTAAAGACTGCAGCAAGCACAGCCGTGAGGCTTCCACGTATTTTTATAATTTATGACTTCAGCATCAAATTTGTTTCTTGAAAAAAGAAAATGATTCTTTCAAGCCAAAGAAACTGAATTCCAAGATTTTACTAATAAAAGATAATGCAAAAAATAAAGCAATCTTTTAAAATACTCTTTTGCCTACCAGCCTATATGTATGCATATAACAGAAATATATTAACTCAAGACCATAAGCCCCAAGCAAAACTGGTTGCATTAAAATATATATATATGTACATATATATATACACACACATATAAAAGCAGAGCCACCCATGACCTGAAAAGAGAATCATCGATTCTGCCTTGTGCAAAAGCTTTCTTTGCCTTGAAATTTGGAACAACAGCTTCCTTCTTCAGAGGCCGTTTTCCCCACACCCAGGAATGACCTCATGCAGGCCACACAGAAATTGTCCAATTAGCAACAGTTCCACCATCAGTTGTATAAGCAAGTTTTGTACATGCATGTTTTTTACTTCCTTTTAAAATAAGAACCAAAGAAGAAGTCTAATGGTCCCACTCCTCTGTGTTTCAATGCTACAGTCCTTTGGGGATGAAATTGTATGATAAGTGATTTAAATAATCAGTTTCTTTATTGTGATGGATAATTGGTAGAGTGTCTGGGATATTTTTACGATGTTTCAGTACTCTCAAATGCGCATTCCCACAGCTAGTAAGCTCTTGAAAGGTTTTAGAACCAGCAATTTTCTGCTAGGAGAGACAGCTAACAATTGATTTTCTGTGCTGTGGCTGTGCCTGTGGAAAAGAACAAGGTTGTGAGTCCTTGACTCAAACTAAACAATACGCTGAGCCTGTGTGATGAGTTGATTTTGGGAAGCCTAAGCTTTCTAGAAAAAAAAACAAACTCAAAACAAGCAAAATCTATTTATTTGGCAATTCTGCTGCAATTCTGTGCTAATTAAGAGCATCTGTCAGTGGGCAGGAAACAATGATTGAAGGAAATTGTTTGCTCCTTTTTAGAAGGAGAAGGGGGGCTGTGGGAGTTGTTGGGGGAGGCGGAGGCACAAAATGGTACCTGGGCAGAGCATGAATCTAGGTAAGCACCAGCCACTGTCTTTCTGGAATGCCCTGAGATAACCATGGTTTCTAGGACTTCGCTCGAGTGGGATTAGGGGCTCCCAGAGTCTCTGGGTGGCAGCTCACATGTCTCTCCCCACCAGTCTCATGTAACAGGACTTTCCCTCAGAATCAGCCCTGCTTTGGGAAGAGCAGGGGTCAGTTACACACTTTATGGTAACATTTAAAATTCAGGTACCCCATGCAAAAATTTCATTAGAAAAAAATATCTCAGTTTCAGTTCTGGGTAACATGGATAAGCACGCCTGCACCCTGTGTCTGGCACTGAATACGGCAATAAAACCTGGACAGAATGCAGAGGGCAGCTATTTGAGGAATCTGAAAAGTAAATACTGGTAGGCAGACTGAAGGCCAGAACTCAAAGTACCAGGAACCAGCAGTGAGGTCACCACTGTTCTTCTCCTGGTATCCCCCTCAAGCCCCGACTCAGGCAGCTGCACACTGGATGTGGACATCATTGCAGACCAAGAGCTCCAGGAGAAGCCCTCTAGTTCAGGCTCAAGGAGGGAAGGGGTCTCCTAATGCTCAGAGAAAGCAGGGGGCTTCCCCATTTCCCCCCTCTCCTTGCTTTTCTTTTCCTTCATTCTAGCATCCCAACTCCCAGGCAATCCCACTGCAGTGGTGGAAGCCATAGCAGGAGTCCACAAGCACCTAAAACTCTGAGGAAAGGGAAGGTTCTTCTCTGATCTGAGGTTGTGGCCCCAAACCCTGCTGAGTATTTTCTCTCTCTCGGGCAGCTTGGCCTTGGACTTGGCCATAGTCATGGTAAGGGTGCCATAAAACACAAGCAGAGCAAGAGTGACTAAAGTGTAGCCTTTCTAGCCAGAGGTTCAGAAATGCAGGGAGCTAGATAATACAACCCTCGGTATCTGTGGATGCGGAACACTGAGGATACTGAGGGCCGAATGTAGTACGCCATTGTGTAAGAGACTTGAGCATCCACAGATTTTGGTATCAGTGCACATGCTAGAAACAATCCCCTCCCCACCCCAGATACCTAGATACTTGCATCTGCACGTGCATCTGAACCATTAGCATATCAAAAACTTTGAGAACCAAGCTAACAGACAGACTTCCACCAGGTGCCAGACTGGCCACTGGTGTCATGCATGTGGGACAGATCTGAAGAACACTGCAAAGATTTTGAAAACAGAACTGATACTGAAACCATAATCCATAGAAACCTGGCTGGAACTTGAGACCTGAACCCCACCAGATCAAGTGCCTATAAAAACAAATATATGGACATTATCTATAGTATTTAAACATGACTGAAGAGTCTCACGATATTACATACAAAATACCGAGGATATAACCCAAAACTACTCAGCATATGAAGAATCAGGAAAATCCCAATTGGTGTGGGGAAAAGACAATCAACAAATGCCAATGACATGACACAGATACTGGAATTATTTGACAAAAACTTAAAAGCAACTATTACAGAAATACTCCAAGAAGTAATAGTGTACACTCTTGAAACCAATAGAAACACAGAAAGTCTCAACAAAGAAATAGGATATATAAAGAGCCAAATGGACATTTCAGACCTGAAAAATACAATAAACAAAATAAAAATCTCAGTAGATGGACTCAATAGCAGAATGAATATAACATAAAAAAGAGTCAGTGAACTTGAAGATAGATCAATAGAGAGTATCCAATCTGAACAACAGAGAGAAAAAATTATTTGAAAAAGAAATGAGGGCTTCCCTGGTGGCACAGTGGTTAAGAATCCACCTGCCAACACAGGGGACACGGGTTCGAGCCCTGGTCCGGGAATATCCCACATGCCACACCGCAACTAAGCCCGTGCGCCACGACTACTGAGCCTGCGCTCTAGAGCCCGCGCACCGCAACTCCTGAAGCCAGTGCACCTAGAGCCCATGCTCCACAACAAGAGAAGACACGGCAATGAGAAGCCTGCGCACCGCAAGGAAGAGTAGCCCCTGCTCACCACAACTAGAGAAAGCCCGTGCGCAGCAATGAAGACCCAATGCAGCCAAAATCAAAATAAATAAATAAATTTATTTTTTTAAAAAATGAAAAGAGCCTCAAGGACCTGTGGACAATATCAAGAGGTCTAACACTCAGTTACTGGAATCCAAGAGGAGGAAGAGAAAGAATGCAGTGCAGAAAAAAATATTTAAAGGTATAATGCTAAAAGATTCTCAGATTTGACATTAGACATAAACCTAAAGATTCAAGAAGCTCAGCAAACCCGTAACAGAAAGACACAAAGAAATCTATGCCCATACACACCTTAATCAAACTGCTGAAAACTAAAGACACCGACAACAACAAGAAGCTCAGTCTCTTTAATCTTGTGATAGACTTAATAGTGGGCCAGAGTCCAAATGGCTAGATGGGAAAGGCAGAGCCAGCCGAGCTCAAAAGGGCTTCTTACCCTGAGGTCCCCTCCCTGTCAAGGCCCAGTCCCACCTCCCCAAGTCCATCTGCTAAATGTCTTTGGCAGCAGAAAGCACACATACTGAAACCCAAATCCAGAGCACATTGTGAATCCCTTCCCCATCAATCTGCCGCCTCTGCAACATTACACAGAGCGTAGGCTGGGAGGCAAGGGAACCAGAAATCAAATCAACTCTGACAAGAAAAAATGCACTATCATTCAAGCAGATAACTTTTAGGAAGAAAATTTTTAAATAAAATAAAAAATAAAAGGACAAGGAGGAATAAATGCTCAGCTCTAGATTTATTCTCTAAGTTATCCTGGTAAGTTGGAAAGAAATGCCAGACTAATTTGAGTTGGGTTTTGTTCTTAAACTGACATCTTTAAATTCACTGTGTTTTCTGTGTGTGGCAAAACAGTTCAAGTCTGGGTGAGACTGAAACACACAAAGGGATGGTGAAGAGAATAAAATATATAATGTATTTTAGGTTTTTATCATTGACAACAGAAAGAGAAGCCAAATTCCTGGAGTAGATGCAGTGAAATGCAGAGGTTTTCATTCATTTTCATGATATAGAAACTATATAACATCTGCATACACAGTAGGCAATCAAATGTCAAATCATGGATCTCACTAGGGTTACATATCAACCATGAAAGGAAGGGAGGAGTTTCATTTGTCTTATGAAAGTAAGATTATATAAGACTGTTTGCCTAAGAAAGCAAAAAGGAATGTAGAAACAGCATTTATCACATTTTTAAGGATTCTCTGTCTCTCTGTCTCTCTGTCTCTCTGTCTCTCTCTCTCTCTCTCTCTGGCGCACACACACCCCTCCACGCACATGCACACTGTATTCAAAACATATAAGTTACCCAGACTTGGGACTGAGAATCTTAGAAGCTTAATATCATCTGAATCAACATCAATCTGTTATGAGGTCATGGATTTACTTCAGTTTGAAAACTCCAGCCAGTTAATATCCCCCAAGTTATTTACCAGTTCCCAAAACATTACCCTCTCAAAATGGAAGGTCTGCAGGACCCCTATAAACCCATTTCAAGGATTCTTTTTTTTTCTTTTTAACATCTTTATTGGAGTATAATTGCTTTACAATGGTGTGTTATTTCAAGGATTCTTGAATCCTGAGTAGCTGCCAAAGCCAAAGGAGACATGGAGTTAGCAGAGGACAGGGAGAACAGGAAAACCACCAGGAGGGAGGGAAAGGAATAGAGAAGGGAAACAAGAAAATGGGGGGCATGAGAGGAAAAAGGGTTGCTCCCCCAATACCTGCTCAGCAATCTCCATCCTCCCCACAAGTTCACCTGGGACCCAGGGTTGTACAATAAGTGGTACCCAGGACTCTTTGGTGGCTCTCATGAGCCACATGAGTCCTCAAACCTCATGCCAAACCACAAGTCCCCCCCATGGGTTCCCTCAGTGTGATCCTGAGGCTGCCAGTCACGTCCATGCAGATGCCTCCTTAGCCCCTCAGCCTCCGACCCTCTAAAGAGGCTCTGTGGCACAATGTTGAGCAGAAAGCCTGTCAGTGGCAAGGCTCAGTGCTGCTGAGCAGTTTCACAGGAAAAGTGTTTCAGTTCTACAGTCTAAACAAGACATGATTTTTATTACCAAAAAGAATTAAAATGTGCCACCCAGCATCACCAAGTGCAGGGAGATGGGGATCATGGCAAAAAGAATGCATCCCAGAGGCCAGCATCCAACAGCCACCCCGCAGGCTGACGGGAGGGAACAGCAGCTGCATGTGGCACAATGCATAGATGGGACACAAAGCCATCCCTTAAAATCAACCAGAGACACTGGATGATGCTAGGGTAGCCTCCTTTGAAAAAGGATGTAGCAAGCAAGACAAGGTGCTCTGCCGTGAGTAGGACAGCCGAGGGTGGGTGGGAGAGAAAGAGGAAAATGGGGTACAGGACCCCAGAAAAACCACACACCACGGTTCAAGGGTATCATCAGTTTCCTGATGAGGCTGTCATATCCCACTGACTATAAGCCATCGGTTGCACACAACTATTTATGTATGTATATTTGTACATGTGTATGTATGCATATATGTGTTCCTCAGTTTTAAGTGTATGTTCATTCGTTATTAACTGTCACCTTTATATTGCCCATGTTTTATATTGTCCATATTGCCACTCTCTGGCCCTTTTGATTATGATATAGTATCTGGTAGCCTGAGTGAATCCTACTGACAATTAGAGATAAGACTCTGGTTCTGGGACATTCCTCACATGATTCTATATTTATAGAACATTTTTCTGTCTGAGTGCACTGTAAGTTATAGTGTCTGACAAGTAGAAGCAGCCCAATAAATGTTTCTTTTTCATCTGTGGGAGGCTGCCAGCAGTGTAAAACAAGGCAGAGAGAGAGCTGGCTGGACAACTCTGGAACCAAAAGCACTTTCAGCTTCAAACCTAAATGGAAGCTTATCATTAAGTGGCCCTTTTCAGGAACATGAAGAATTGCCGAAGGAAGCAGACCTTTTCGGAGGTCAATTATTACCGGGTTTGTAACTCTCTGAACTGAGAGTTCTTTGGTGAAAGAGAAAGGGACTCTCAAAGGTTAGAAGTGAAGCTGCCAAAGTGTCATCTGACCTTGGCCCAGTACCCTTTCCCCATTTCAAACTGGAAATAACAAAAGTAAAGGGGGCAGATTGTGAAAATAAATACAGCAGATCTAAACTGATGAAAGATGTTGACCATATTTCTTAATTATATGAGAAAGGAGCACTAACACTGTTTGCATTAAAGAAAAACAAACAAACTTCCATCCACAGAAAGAGCTTTAAAAATAAACAAGTTATAGAATTCAGAAGACAGAAACTATTTCTAGTCTTAAATTTTATTTGTTTCATACTAATAGAGAATCACTGAATTCTAAAAGACCTAGTGATCTAGACCAACTCCTTTATATTATAATTGAAAAAAATGAAGCTTAGAGAGGTGAAGTGACATACAAGTCACATAGGTAGGAGGAGGAGGGCTGTGACTTGGACCCATACCTCTAGGCTGCTAGTCCCATCGTTGCTCTGCTACACCATGCTGCCTTCATCCCAGGTCCAAGAGTTTTATCTTCCCCATATCTAGTTTTACTGTTAAGATAGACATTTTGGGCTTCCCTAGTGGCACAGTGGTTGAGAGTCCGCCTGCCGATGCAGGGGACACGGGTTCGTGCCCTGGTCCGGGAAGATCCCACATGCCGTGGAGCAGCTGGGCCCGTGAGCCATGGCCGCTGAGCCTGCGCGTCTGGAGCCTGTGCTCCGCAACGGGAGAGGCCAAAACAGTGAGAGACCCGCGTACTGCAAAAAATAAAAAGACATTTTACGCCCAATAGCAACTTAGAAGGGATTCCCAGATGAAAACCACAATGGCTGTCTTGCACTTACACACTCATTGATGCAAGGGGTAACAAACTTATGAAATTCTTCATCCATAAGATGTGGAATATACTAAAAAATTCACCAGTGGCTCTGAAAATGTCATGGACGATGAATCCTCAGTGAGTTAAAAAGGAGGATTAGAAAAGATTCAGGCGTTTCTGATGAATGGCAATGGTGTATCTAAGTTGAGGCAAGGGCATCTTGAGTCCCTGAACAACAGCAAGAAGGTGAGATCTTGCCTCTCACCTCCCTCCCCAACCCACACTGGGAATATAGCATGAGTAATAAATATTTCTTCTTTTAACCTACTGAGATTTTGATGTTTGTTACTGCAGTATAACCTTGCCTATTCTGACTGATACAGGTCCCTATAAGGTACTGGGTAAAAGATGGTTATCATTATTATAAATGCATCCCCACAGAACCTTCCCAATGCCATGCCGTCAAGGACTGAATGGTAGGCTAGAATGGATGATTGGTCTTACGGAGATTCTCCCATAAGGAAAGAAAAGAAGTGTAACCAATGACAATTCATTGCCAAGATAAGACTCAGAGAAGTTAGGAAGTGCTCAGATAAAGACCATAAGGACACTGATTACAAAACAGATCCTATTCTCTGGTCTGTTTCCTAAAAGCATCTTGCCCCTAACATGCCAGGCCAGGCCTTTGCCCTCCTACCCAGAATTCTCTCCCTTATTCCCTAGTCAGTTCAAATTCCACTTATTCTTCTGGATCCAGTTTTAGTCCCACATACTTCCCCCAAATTTCCTAATCACTCAAGCCTCTACTGTACATAAAATAAACTATGCAAAGCAGGATCTTCAGCAACTATTGCTTGCACTTCTCATATATACTTAATCAGATGTTTGTTATAATTTGTTTTAAGTGTGTCAGTCTTGTTTCTCAAACCAGACTACAAGCCTTGTGAGTTCACCATGTGTTTTATTTCTTTTGCAGTCCCCCAGAGATATGATTCCAAGGGACATTTTTACATTGATTTAAATGCCAGGGAGGAAAGAACATGATAGCATCCTTAGGATTAAGGACAATTTTTTTATTACTTTTGAAGAAAGTAGGGAAATTCACTAGCTGGGCTTTATAGTAATATCTTAATCTAGCTAAATATAAATACTATTTATTTAGGTGGAAATAAATTATTATCAACCTTAAATGTCTTTGATTCAAATTAAAATAAAAACAGAGATGACAAGAAGTTTAGCAGGAATTCTGACAGAAACTTTAAGAAAGCATTGTTGAAAAAAAAGAAAGAAAGCATTGTTGAGAATTTAAGACATTTCATTCAAAATTAACATTTGTTTCGGTACATATATACAATGGAATATTACTCAGCCATAAAAAGAATGAGATAATGCCATTTGCAGCAACATGGATGGACCTAGAGATTATCATACTTAGTGAAATAAGTCAGACAAAGACAAATATATGATATCACTTATATGTGGACTCTAAAAAAAAAATGATACAAATCAACTTACTTATGAAACAGAAATAGAGTCACAGATGTAGAAAACAAACTTATGGTTAACAGGGGATAAAGGGGGGAGGGATAAATTGGGAGATTGGGATTGATATATACACACTACTATATATAAAATAGATAACTAGGGCTTCCCTGGTGGCGCAGTGGTTGAGAGTCCATCTGCCGATGCAGGATATGCGGCTTCATGCCCCGGTCCAGGAAGATTCCACATGCCGCGGAGAGGCTGGGCCCGTGAGCCATGGCCGCTGAGCCTGCGCGTCCGGAGCCTGTGCTCCGCAACGGGAGAGGCCACAGCAGTGAGAGGCCCGCGTACGGCAAAAAAATAAAAAAATAAATAAATAAATAAAATAAAATAGATAACTAATAAGGACCTGCTCTATAGAACAGGAAATTCTACTCGATACTCAGTAATGGGCTATATGGGAAAAGAATCTAAAAAAGAGTGGATATATGTATATGTATACATGATTCACATTGCTGTACACCTGGAACTAACACAACATTATAAATCAGCTATACTCCAATAAAAATTTTAAAAAATATTTAGAGGTCCTGCAGATTAAGGGGAGGCTCCTGATGTAGTGGGTTAAAGAAGTAATTTTTCACCTCTGGAGACTTGGTTGGTTCAAACCTCACTGAACCCACAAGAGAAAACAGGTTTTGTGGCCTCAGTCCATCCCACAATTTGTCACCATCCAGCAAAATCCTTCCTGAAAGCCATTAATCAAAGAAAGTGGAGTCATCAGAGCTTAGTATTTATGGGATGTGGGGAAGCTAAGAGGCTACAGGTAACACTGTCAGCCTAGTTAGAAATGGGATCTAGGACACAGGCTTAAAGGTGGATAAAGATACAGACAATAACATTGCCTATACTTTCACTTCCCCCTCCTCCACCTCTGGCAACCATCCATCTACATTGTATCTCTGGAGCTTTACCCATTCTAGACATTTCACATAAATGGAATCATACAATGTAAAAAAAAAAAAAAATTCTGTTAAATCAAAATAAAAAATTTAGAAATTCTGAAGGTAAAAAAAATTAACATTTGTTTTGATAGAAGGGTAAGCTGGGACAAAGTGAGAGAGTGGCGTTGACATATATACACTACCAAATGTAAAACAGCTAGCTAGTGGGAAGTATCCGCATAGCACAGGGAGATCAGCTTGGTAGGTGCTTTGTGACCACCTAGAGGGGTGGGATAGGGAGGGTGGGAAGGAGACGCAAGAGGGAGGGGATATAAAAAAATGTTTTTAAATTAACATTTGTTTTGATAGATTAAAAGGTTAATTAATATTTATATACTGGTTATAAAATTTAAGTTTAATCTGTACATATTCTATATCTTGAGATCATAGTTAGCTTTTATCCAAATCTATTTGTTAACAAAAGCACAAAGCTTTTCTATAAAACTGAAAGTTTTTTTTCATAATTCTAAAGATTGTTGGCATGTAACCTTGAAACTATAAATATCTGTTATTGTAAATTTTGTTAAGTGCAGAAAAATTAAATGCTCAGGTAAAGTTGAAAACTATGTTTGCCATGAGAGGTTGATTCCACAGAGCCTTGTAGAGATTGACCTTCTGCTCATAACTGCCCTGATCTAGTTCTAATCATTCAATCTGTACAACAATGCTGTGTAGATCCTCTTTTTATTTATTTATTTATTTTTGGCTGCGTTGGGTCTTTGTTGCTGAGGGTGGGCTTTCTCTAGTTGCAGCAAGAGGGGGCTACTCTTTGTTGTCAGTATTTACTCTACCTGTGTACTGCTGCTACCAGTTTAGTCATATTTTTACCAGGAGTCATTTGATTTGTTCCAAAACCAGTTTATATCAGTTGTACAAGTTACTGAAATTATATAATTTAATTAAAATTTAGGTAAAATGATGAAATCGTGCACAGAAAGATAACGGGTTCTCTTTTCTATAAAAACCAAGTCGAGAAAAGCTAGGTGCTATTTTTAAATACTGTTGCGGGTTAGGCATGGGTGAAGTAACTGTAAAAGAGAATAACAAAATCACTAAAATCTATAGATGTTCTGCACTCAGATTGCTTCACAAGTGTCAAATTCTTGCTCTACTTTAAAGAAACCAAAACTGAAAATGGTGGGTGATGCAGTTCATGGGTTTTTGCAAGAGACCAGAACCCCAGCAGGGGCTCATACTCAGAACAAAAGACTGGCAAAAGAACGCACTTGCATATGTTTTAAGTTAAAATAGGCTGTGTGTATACTTTTGGGGATTCTCTATTTTAACCACCTTCTATATAACTAACCAATTACTGTGAATTGGTGACTATGGATATGGGTCCACTTGCTAATTATATCGTTTTAGAGATTCCATAAGTGCATAGTTAGAGAGTGCAACATTACCAATTAGCTTAGATGCTGGACTAATGATGGTGAATAGCTAGAGAAATATAAACATAAAGCAAGACTGTAAACAAGGCAGAAGACTGGAAGAGATGACCCATAACATAATAAACATAAGCTTCTCAAGTGGCTGTGAATTTTTCTGCCTTAAAAATTTTTTTTAGCATTCAATATTTTAACAGCATGGAACACGCACTTATTTACAAATGAAAAAACTTAAAAATCAATACCAGGGAGGAACCATTGCCTGCCATTCTGAAAACAAAACATGGCTCTTCTTCAAGGTGTAGGCTGAGACCCCGGAGAGCAGAAGAGGCCATCAGTAGGATTGGTAGTACCTCTCAGCACCATATCTCAACACCAGGCCTCACCTGGGCTGGTCCCGACTCTACAGGCTGTTAACCAGGACTCCAAGTTCCACCTTCTGAGGAAGCTCAGCCCAGCCAGCAGTGAGATGATTCCAGCAGACAAAAGCCCATCACATGGGGGCACCCCTCAGTTAGAGATGAACACTAGTTATTGAAACATTTATCCCAACTTTAGGAATCAACCGTCCCAACCATAATGGAAGCTGTCTTAACCCAGCACTCATGCCTCCCTCAGGGAGGAGGTCTGGGGTAGGGGAGGCTGAGGCATCTGTATTCTGAAAACGCCATGAGTGATTCTGATCCACTCTCAAAAGAAGAATTTTTGTGAGGCCCATGAACCCCCTGAAATCAACTGTAAACAAATGTGTATGCAAACAGATGTTCAGTATTCTGGAACGCTTATCCATAGCTTTCATCTAATTGTTTTCATCAAATTTTCATAACTCAAAAATTGTGAAGACTCATTGTTCTGAATTCGATTCAAGTCTTCACCTCACTAGTTGTCTACACAATCCAGAGGAAATCTGAGAGGCAGCTGAAGACAAGCATTCCCTGTACAGAGCCTTCCTGCTATATTTCTCTTTTTTGCTCTAATATTTTTTCCTCCAAACTCCAATCTGTTCCTATTTCTTCACTTCTATTTTTAAATTGAAAATTTTTGGCTTCAAAATAACTATAATCTAAGAACTCCTCCAATAAAAGACACAGAAAATTAAATTTCTAATTTCCCTTACACCACTTCTCCCACTCTTTTTTTTTTTTTTTTTTTTAAGTGACAGCATCCAAATCTGTTTTTATCAGTGTTTACCAGGGAGAAACCCAAAGTAAAGTAACCAGCATTCGTTAATAAAAGTTCCTAGTAATGGAACTCCTGGTAATAAAGTCCATCGGCAGGCGGACTCTCAACCACTGCGCCACCAGGGAAGCCCTCTCCCACTCTTGTATGGTTTTGTTATTGAAACTTTTTTTAAAACCTTAAGAGAACTTTTGCTCTGTTTTTCCTATTAGGTTAATGACTTGACCAAACGTATGTGCCTTTAATTATCAGCATCCTGGCTTACCTATATTTTTAAAATAAGAAATTATACATAGTATAATAGTACTCATAACAAGGAAGGATACAATGTTGTATGTGTTAAACAGGCTCCGATCTGTGCTGGTGGTTTGCTTTTATAAGTAAGAACATTCTCTGTCCAGGAGGAAGGCCTAGGCACTCAGATTTTCCAAAACAATTCTCTGTATCCAGGGAACCCAAAGAAATTCAAGCACTTCAGTTTCAAAACTGATGTAGCTGTCTGCTCCTGACTGAGGTTAATGTCCTCTAAGTGCACATTAGTTAAATAAGCCATTTTTTACTATTTCTGTACAAAATGAATATTCACTATTCAAAAGAACATTACCTATTATAATTATATAATCAGTTCAAATTTGTTCTTAAGTAATGTAAGGCATGCTTGAAATTCCAACCTGATAAAATAGCTAAAAGTAAGCTTTAAAATACATTATTTGGGGCTTCCCTGGTGGCGCAGTGGTTGAGAGTCCGCCTGCCGATGCAGGGGACACTGGTTTGTGCCCCGGTCCGGGAAGATCCCACATGCCGCGGAGCGGCTGGGCCCGTGAGCCATGGCCGCTGAGCCTGCGCGTCTGGAGCCTGTGCTCCACAACAGGAGAGGCCACAACAGTGAGAGGCCCGTGTGCCACAAAAAGAAAAAAAAAAAAGTTAAAATACATTATTTGACTTGGAAAATATCTAAGAAGTCTTTGTATCAAACTTAACATCTACAATAGTCAACTATTTTTCTGAGATCCAGACTTCAGCATGGAGGTAGCCATAGTATATAGTAGAAACAATACTAAATATGACCTCAGCCAACTTGGGTTATAATCTCTATTTACCTTGAACTAATTATTTAAACAGACTCTTTCTTGGTGGAATGGAAATAACAGCCATCTCACTTATAAAGCTACTCTGAGAGCCACTTGGGATAACATCAGAGCAAGCCTTTGGAAGCTGGGGAGAGTTGTATAAAAGCAAGGTATTGTTATAACTACTGTTCCCTTTAACACAAATGCCCTCTAAAATGTGTAAGATGCTCCCTGCACACAAGTCATTATGAATGAGGTGACAACGGTCTTGTGGGTGAAAATGAAAGTGAGAAAAAGAGCCAAGGTAACTGAAGTCCTAAGCAGAAGAACTCACTCCTAGAAGAGGTGCAGTGGGCTGACCCGTGCTCGGCCACCTCTTTTGACAAACCCCCGGTGCTCTGGGTCAGAGCTCTGCGCAAAAAGCTGACGCACTAGGAGGCCAGCAAGCTCATAGTGATGGCAGCTTCAGCTTCCCCCTTATCTGGCAAACAGCCGGCTCCTGGATTCCTAATGTAGGGCTGCATGTGTCTGATTCTGCAATGCATCTGCCACGCCCGGGGAGCTGATGGGAGAGTGAGCACCATGCAGTTCACCAGTAGACAAGTGACCACTCCTGAGAGGCCAAGCCAGGTACTTCCTAGAGAAGCAAGCATGTGGACTCTGCCCTTCTGTTGAGCACACCCATGCCAATTAGTGAGCACCATCAGGCTGGGGTCCCAGGGCTCTCTCACAGTTAATTTACCTTTATCCAGACAGAGCAAAGCATGTGGTTTCACACCTGCCATTCATTCCATGGGCTTCTGAGAATTTTTTTTAACTGAGATATAATTCACACACCCTAAAATTTACCATTTTTAAGTGAACAATTAAGTGGCTTTTAAATATATACACAGATTAGGCAACCATCACCACTAATTCCATAATTTCATCACCGCAAAAAAAAAAAAAAAAAAAAAATTTCCAGTAGCAGCCATTTCACATTCCCCTCATCCCCCAGCCCCTAGCAAACACTAATCTACTCCTGTCTCTATAGATTTGCCTATTCTGGTTATTTCATTAAAATGGAGTGATGCAACATGTGGCCTTTTGTGACTATTTTCTCTCACTTATCATGTTTTCAAGGTTCATCCACATCAAAGCATGTATCAGGACTTCATGCTTTTTATAGGTGAATAATATTCCATCATACAGATATACCACATTTTGTGAATACATTCATCATTTAATGGAAATTTGGGTTGCTTCCAACTTATGGCTATTATGAATAGTGCTGCTGTAAACATTCGTTTATACTATTCATACAAGTTTTGTGCAAACATATTTTCAATTCTCTTGGGTATGCTCCTAGGTGTGCCATTTCTGGATCATTTCTGGGCACTCTTGAACGCTAAAGTTCATGTTAGCACCCTCTATGTAAACAAATTTCCATGGCAGACAGAAGGAAATATAGTTCACCAGGGATCCCAAAAGCCAAAGGAAGTAATGAAGACACGTATGAAGGAAAAAGGAAGTTCTGCATGAAGCAACATATTACTGTTCCCAAAATGTCACTAGTAATATATTTCCCCTATATCACAAAACAGCAGTAGCCACAGCCAGGATGAGGGGACCAGCACTGGACTGAAGCTGGCACAATCAACAGGTAATGAGTGCTTACTACATACATCCAAGGCACTGTGCTGAGCACATTATATAGACTGTCTAATAGTAGAGAGGATGTAGGAAACATGATTTTTTAAAACAAACACTGATTGCAACCAATTCTGCTTTCCTGCCAGAGTGGTATAATTCATCTCTATGCCAGGCCTAGAAGGAGAAGAGAAAACTAAACTGCCTGAGTAAGAAAATGACATGCATTTGGGATTTGTTTGCTGTAAGTTCAAGAGAATAGGATGGGAAGTGATGGTCTGAAGGCTTGAAAAATGGAAGAAAGGGACTGATGTGTAGATAAGAGAAGGCAGGATCAATGGTATAGGAGCCTAAGAAGAAAAGACAGCCAGTAAGAAACTCCCAATGGGCAAGAAATCTTTAATCAATTTTAAGTTGAATTTGTTTGGAACTTCACTGACATCTCTATTACCCTGAGACCTTCACTAATGCCTGCATCATTCTGGGGGATAAAAGAAGTGGGCAGAGCAGAACAGAGAGGAGACAGCAGTGGCCAGAGGTAAAACACTGAGCTAGGAGAGTGATCAGAAAATGTAAGCCCCAGATATTATCAGAACATTGAGGGGAGGAAAGGTACTGGACCTCTCACAGCACATGGCTCAAACCATTTTAAGTATTAAACAAAGAGTGAATCCAGAAGCTGGAAAAAATATGGTCATCTGACTGTCATAATATAATCTCAACAAATCTATATGTGTGTTAGAAAAGGTGGGTAACAGGCAGTAGAAGGCAACACCAGGATTTAAACCATTTTAACATTCACTGCATGGCAGTGGTCTCAAAACAAAGACCTTGGACGACTATGATGACATTCCCATGAATGGTTACAGAGGACCAAAACATGTTCTCAGTACCCCTGTTGGAAGCCTAGGACCATTCTTCTCATGTTGCGGATGGCAAAACTCTAGCACAAGAGTCTCGTGGACTGGACTGAGGCAAATGTAGGTTGCCCTGAGGCTATTTCCACAGCAAATGTTGGCAAATGTTTTCTGTAAAGAGTCAGATAGTAAATATTTTAGACATTTTAGACATTGCGAGCCAAGAGGCAAAATCAAGGATATTAAGTAGATTCTTACGTAATAAGAGAAAAGACAAATTTCTACATTTTTATTGATAAAATTCAACATATAATAAAAATTGTGCAGAATGTTTTGTAACATAGATGTACTATATTACTTTTGGATAGTATTTTGCTTCATTGGGGTTCAAAGTCAGTGTTTCCTAACATCAAGTCAACTGCGAATGTTTATCTATAAAAACCATTCTTTACTCATGGGCCATACAAAAACAGGTACAGGCTGGATGTGGCTTCAAATCTCTGTAGTATATTCACTGTTGTCTGAAGCAAAGTCAAGACTGGGAGATCTGTTCCAAGAGTCTGGGGTGTAAAGACCTGACTCAGAAATTAGAGATCTGGAGGGGGCTTTAGAAAAGCTCTTGAAAGATCCAAAAGTTCCTCAAACACATTGGTCTAGTACCCCAGCGGATTGAAATAACCGTTTTTTAGCCCTATTTACTAAGCACCTGCTTTGTGCTGATGCTATCATAGATAGAGTGGTGAGCAGAACAGATGAGCCCCCTACCTTCATAGATGAGACTGCAAACAAGAATTAGAGAAGGAAAAAATATCAGAGAGTGGGAATGCCATACAGAAAATAAGAGAAGGTATTAGAAGAGCAACTGTGATAGGGAGCTACTTTGGATAAAGTAGTTTAGTAAGGAGTTCCTTTTCCTCAACATTCTTATCAATCTTTGTTTTATCAGACAATCTGCACTGTTCCAATACGATTGGGGGTGAAAATAATCCCACTGTGTTTTGATTTGCTTCTTCTGTTTATTGGTAGGATTTATCACCTCTCTGCACTCACACTCTCTCTTTCCATATTGTAAGTATATTATATTGTTATTTGATAGTTATATATGTGTTTTATATATATATGTCTTCCAGGTTCCCTCTTCTGTTAACTCCTAGTTAATGCCCTGTTTGTTTTACTGTTCAGTTGTTTATCTTTTTTCTTATTGTTTTGTTGGTTTTTTTTAAACTTTGAAATATTAATCCTTTATTTGTGATATGCATTGCAGATATCCTCTCCCAGACTATGACTTGCCTTTTAACTCTGTGGTGTCTTTTGTTTACATGAAGATTTTAATTTTCAGCTGGTAAATGATCTATTTGACGTGAGACTTGGTTGTTAGCTGCCCATTTCATTGGGTAAATTTAAAGAGTCATGGATTGTGAGTTTAAACCTTCATCCCATCCCTTTTATTTATGTCTTAAATTTATTAATGTCTCTAGCCTCAGCTCCCTCATCTGAAAAATAAGGACAATTCCTACCTTGCAGATTTTTTGTGAGAATTAAGTGAAAGAATACTAGCATTGGGCTTCCCTGGTGGCGCAGCGGTTGAGAGTCTGCCTGCCGATGCAGGGGACACGGGTTCGTGCCCCGGTCCGGGAAGATCCCACATGCCGCGGAGCGGCTGGGCCCGTGAGCCATGGCCGCTGAGCCTGCACGTCTGGAGCCTGTGCTCCACAACGGGAGAGGCCACAACAGTGAGAGGCCCGCGCACCGCAAATAAATAAATAAAAATAATAAAATGCATACAAAGTACCAAGTAGAATAATATGCACTTAATTATTAGATTAAAATGTGGAAGACAGAACCAGAAAAACAGTTTAGCAATTAGCTCTTTAACCCACAATTACTCCAGTGGCCCCTCCTGAACTAAAGCAGCAGCAGAGTTACAGTAAGTGGCAGTTAATAGGAGATTTGTAAACATTCTTTTGAGTGAAAATTGTATTTTGAAAGCTTGGAAACACATTTTATACAGTCAACCCTAACATGGACCAAAATTATTTAACAGAGCAATGTTGTAAAAGATATTTGTAATTGGATTTAAGAGAAAAAAATCACAAACTTATATGAAAAAGTCTTAACAATTTTATAATAAATGAGTTACATGAGGAATAAGTTTATAATAAAAATGCTAACAAAAATTTAATATTTACTTTAGCTTTTATTTAAGATTAAAAATATTCCAGCACCTTTGATGGCTCAGCATATTATATATGCTTTAAATTTCAAGAATAATAAAAGAAGTATTAAAAATTCCAATGAATATTGTGCTTTACACCACACAGACACACATGCCTATACCTTTTTGAGATTCAGGGGGCTAGTGTCAGAGCCAGCAATACGAGGCTGAACAGAGACAATCTTCATTTACAGGACTATTTCCATAGGCCAGGTGTTTTCACCTACTCACTCTGCTTTAACCTTCATAAGTTAAGTACTACTACATTTTTACAGAGGAGAAAACTAAAGTTCAGACAGGGTATGCCACTTGTCCACATCCAGTAAGTAGGGGAGCAGAATTTAAACTTCTGACCTCAAGTGTAAAATTACAAGCCCATCTTAGAGGTGAGGATGCATCATAATGAAGTGTTTTCATGACATTTGCAAATACAAGTACACCGCAAATAAATAAATAAAAATAATAAAATGCATACAAAGTACCAAGTAGAATAATATGCACTTAATTATTAGATTAAAATGTGGAAGACAGAACCAGAAAAACAGTTTAGCAATTAGCTCTTTAACCCACAATTACTCCAGTGGCCCCTCCTGAACTAAAGCAGCAGCAGAGTTACAGTAAGTGGCAGTTAATAGGAGATTTGTAAACATTCTTTTGAGTGAAAATTGTATTTTGAAAGCTTGGAAACACATTTTATACAGTCAACCCTAACATGGACCAAAATTATTTAACAGAGCAATGTTGTAAAAGATATTTGTAATTGGATTTAAGAGAAAAAAATCACAAACTTATATGAAAAAGTCTTAACAATTTTATAATAAATGAGTTACATGAGGAATAAGTTTATAATAAAAATGCTAACAAAAATTTAATATTTACTTTAGCTTTTATTTAAGATTAAAAATATTCCAGCACCTTTGATGGCTCAGCATATTATATATGCTTTAAATTTCAAGAATAATAAAAGAAGTATTAAAAATTCCAATGAATATTGTGCTTTACACCACACAGACACACATGCCTATACCTTTTTGAGATTCAGGGGGCTAGTGTCAGAGCCAGCAATACGAGGCTGAACAGAGACAATCTTCATTTACAGGACTATTTCCATAGGCCAGGTGTTTTCACCTACTCACTCTGCTTTAACCTTCATAAGTTAAGTACTACTACATTTTTACAGAGGAGAAAACTAAAGTTCAGACAGGGTATGCCACTTGTCCACATCCAGTAAGTAGGGGAGCAGAATTTAAACTTCTGACCTCAAGTGTAAAATTACAAGCCCATCTTAGAGGTGAGGATGCATCATAATGAAGTGTTTTCATGACATTTGCAAATACAAGTAAATAAGTCTCCTAGGATCTCACGTGTTACTTGGCTTCTCTATATTCTACCCCAAAAATTGCTGAAAGAAGAGGCCTCCTTCCATATGTGACTGAATCCTTCTGCACTCAATGGGCATGTGTTTTGCTAATTAGGATTTTTTTTTTTTTTTTATTTGCGGTACACGGACCTCTCACTGTTGTGGCCTCTCCCGTTGCGGAGCACAGGCTCCGGACGCGCAGGCCCAGCAGCCATGGCTCACGGGCCCAGCCGCTCTGTGGCATGTGGGATCTTCCCGGACCGGGGCACGAACCCGCGTCCCCTGCATCAGCAGGCGGACTCTCAACCACTGCACCACCAGGGAAGCCCTAATTAGGATTTTTAACTCATTTGTTGTGCTGCACTCAAAGTAGATGGAAAATAAACTAAAAATACTGTTGTCATAGTGTGCAATAGCAAACACTATACAACATGAATACTGCCTCTGATTTGTGGCCAGATTCTGAAAACAAGCTTGGAAGTCTTTCAGCTTGCTCTAAGAATGAGTAAGCGATCGCCATGAAGATGCATTTAAACATGGAGTTTGATTCATCTCACCAGAGGCCTTCGGTTCATTTACACTCATGGCTTTATTTATTCAAATAACTTGCCCTTTTTCTCTGCAGAACTGCAGACCATCATCCCATCATTGCTCTGCACAAAGAACCTAACATAAACACGTCAACGAGAATCACTGTACTTAACAAACTCCAGGACATGCCACAGCACTG
The DNA here is from genome assembly GCF_000442215.2 of Lipotes vexillifer. Taxonomy (NCBI): domain Eukaryota; kingdom Metazoa; phylum Chordata; class Mammalia; order Artiodactyla; family Lipotidae; genus Lipotes; species Lipotes vexillifer. The sequence goes on from NW_006775669.1 coordinate 295,219, forward strand.
TTTATAAGATGTAAATCGTGTCTTGTTTTATTTCACTGTTCTGCTAAATTCAGATGTCTGCTTCATTTTAGATCTACATCCCCTGAAAAGAGCCTCACATGCTTTATTCAATACTGCCAAATGTGCAGATTCAGCGAGGCACTGGAAATGGCAAGCATTAAACATGACCTAGACGATGTCCATTTAGATACGGATGATTGAAGTGTTACCATAGTGTGGTGACCGTTAAGTGCTGCTCACCAAACAGTTCCTGTCTCTGACTTCTGAGCACATGGCAGACCTCTGGCCTCCTGCACTGGGTAAGGCCCAGCAAACAGCTCTGGTCATTGGATTGTGAGCAGGAGTGTTATATCTGGCTTCTGGCCAGGGCATTTAACAATGCCACGCAAGACTCTCTAGAGCACTCACTGCTCTGCTGAGGTGACAGGCAATGTTCCAGACTGGGGTCCAGAAAGAGGATGAAGACAGCATAGAGCAGCACCCCACTCCTGCCAACCAGCAATGGATACGCAGCATAAGCAAGAAACAAACCTTTGTTGGTAAGAGCCCTGACATTTGAGGGTTGTTTGTGATCACAGCATAAACTGGCCTCCCCTGCCCGATACCCTAGACAAATGGTGCCATGAAAAAGGGCTTGGTGTTTCTAGTGATAAGTCAGCAGATTTGTATGATTTAGTATCTGGTGCTAAATGTTATTATGTTGTCAGGGAAAGGTCCCTTAGCCCATAGTTCACTTGGACCCCAATCATCATGTTCCCAAATCTGAATTAAATAGAGCAAGCAAAATTGAAGAGGGAAAGCTACAGTTGTAACCTTCCAAACTGCCAACTCTAATTTATTGATCTGCCAAGGTTCTTGGCTGTAAACAACAGAAACCACTCTGGCTAGTTAAGTAGAAAAGGAATTAATTAAAGATTTATTAGCTTACAGAATCTCAAGGGCAGGAGGAACACCACCGTGGACACCAGTGTAGACCGCACTACCCCACCACTGGGCAAAGACACCATGGCTCATTTCACCACCCTAGGCACTGGATGCCTCTGCTAGAACCTGGAGCTCTGTGATCCTTGTGCTGAAGCTTGCTTCTTCAAATCTCTGAAGTACAATCCAAACTCTCATGCAGGTGTATGTGAATGGTAAAGCCCAGGTCACAAGAATGCCCTTTAGGGCCAAGGAAATTTATTTTTTACCTTTTTCTTAGAAAGGTGGAGAATTCCTCAAACACAGGAAGGGAATCCAAAGGTGTGGCCAAAAAAGAATGATAAATACCCACTACACCTTTGGTAATGGGTAATACGGATAACTAACGTACTCAATACTCATTTTAGTCCATAATCAAGTTCCGAGAGCTGTCCTGGTTTCTGCAGCTCTTTCTTCAGTTCTACCCTAGTACCCTTCCGATGAATCCATTTTTACTAGTTTCAGTTGGGTTCTGTCACTTGCAACCTAGAGAGTCCTGATACAGAAGTAATCATATGTTAAAGAATCCCAAACCAACCAGTTGCAAAAAGGGCTATAAATATTCAGATGCTCTGAAGAATTTTTCAGATCTTTTTTGCAAAGTAACTTTCTGAACTGACAGACAAAAAATCAAAGAACATAAAACTCTAATAACTTTGGTTTGAGAACCTTAATGGGGATCACAGGATGAATACTGATTATATTTACCTTCTCCACAAAAGTCCTCACAAATAACATTTTACTTGAAAAGAAGGGACTTCCCTGGTGGTCCAGTGGTTAAGACTCTGCTTACAATGCAGGGGGTGCCAGTTTGATCCCTGGTTGGGGAACTAAGATCCCACATGCCACGTGGCATGGCCAAAAAAATATATATTGCCTAAGTATAGATCTTGTGTATATATACCAAACTGAATAAAAAATCAGAAGTATGCACAAGGTACCAACTTATTGCTGAGTGCTACTTGGAAGTAAGGTTATCTTTAACAGTTTTAAATAGAGAAACAGTTAACCAATAAAGAAATACACACACACAGAGGCACAGAGGCTAAGCTCCAAGATTATTTTTTTTTAAAAAGACCTACACTCTATTTCCAGGTGCTCAGAAAGTTTCTCCTTTCTCTAAAAATGGCTCCCTGCACAGGGACAGGGGCTGCTGGGCTGTTTGTGGCCTGTGGTTAGTGCTGGCTGACCCAAGGTGAGTATCTAAGGGACCAAGCCCAGGAGTTGAGTCTTATTGTGGTGGCCCTGGAGGGAGAAGCCCAAGGAAAGCTGGGAATTCTAGAGTAACCTATTCTTTCTCTCCTCAACAGCATGATCATTTAACTCTTCCTCCAATTCAGGGGTAAATTCCGAAGTTTCAATACATTTATTTATTGTATTTATTTATTTATTTTTGCTTAAGCTAGGCCAGAGTCCATCTTTCTTGTTTATAACCAAAAGAATATTATATTAACTAAGTACACTCCCCTATAATCTTACTCTCCCCAATAGCCAACTCTAGCCTTAGGTAACTCAACTCTCTTGACTAGGAATGACTTAAAAGGACCTTCAGCTTCTGTGTATTTAGTATTTATGTGCCATGCTACCATTGAGCTTAGCAGCATTAACCTCGCTTGTCACTTTTTAGGAAAAACAATTGCAAATTTTTTTAAAATAATAGTTTTAATTTAATTTATTTTTTTACATCTTTATTGGAATATAATTGCTTTACAATGGTGTGTTAGTTTCTGCTTTATAACAAGGTGAATCAGCTGTACATATACAGATATCCCCACATCTCCTCCCTCTTGCATCTCCCTCCTACCCTCCCTATCCCAACCCTCTAGATGGTCACAAAGCACTGAGCTGATCTTCCTGTGCTATGCGGCTGCTTCCCACTAGCTATCTGTTTTACGTTTGGTAGTGTATATATGTCCATGCCACTCTCTCACTTCATCCCAGCTTACCCTTCCACTCCCTGTGTGCTCAAGTCCATTCTCTACGTCTGCGTCTTTATTCCTGTCCTGCCCCTAGGTTCTTCAGAACCTTTTTTTTTTTTAGATTCCATATATATGTGTTAGCATATGGTATTTGTTTTTCTCTTGCTGACTTACTTCACTCTATATGACAGTCTCTAGGTCCATCCACCTCACTGCAAATAACTCACTTTCATTTCTTTTTATGGCTGAGTAATATTCCATTGAATATATGTTCCACATCTTTTTTATCCATTCATCTGGACAACTGCAAATTTTGACATCTGGCTCAGAGGTTGAAACCTCAAATGCCTTCACAGATCAGACAGATAATATAAAGGGAGACAGTGCTGAACTGGACTCCACTGGACACTATATGTCATATCTGAAGATATTTACGTTTAGATACTTAAAAACACCGTGTGGCTCAAAAAAAATTCTTCACAGGTCCAATTTACCTCCCTGAGCCATAAACTAACAAGCCACCTTGCTATTAGTTTAAATTACATGTGGTCCTAGACTAGAAGGCTAAAACTCAATTTTGTTTCAATCATTTGAGCAGAATAAAAATGCTTCTTGGACAGCAAATTTTCCCACCCTGTTTTAGCAGAAAACTCTACAGGTCATTAATGGGATTGATGTGAGGTATCTAAGAGGACTTAAGGGCTGCTTTTAGAGAAGCTTATCAACGCTAGCACCTCATGGTAAATGAAGTAGGCACCTGTTACTTTCTATGAATCACAGAATAAGGAGCCAAACTCCTTATAAGGACTCCAAAGGTGTCATAACACAAATGGAAAAAAATCAAATGTCTACCACTCTTAACAGTCTCCAGTTTAACTACACAGCTCTGATTCTCTTCACAGACCAAAAATGAAATCCAATTCGAGAAAACCAATAAGGCTTTCTGTTCCTTGGAGAAAATGAACTGGACAAATTGCACACAAAAAACCTAAAATCTCCGCTACCAATTGTTGAAAACAGTGGGGCCTCCATTAGCAGTTTCTTTGCCCACAGAATGCTCTCTGAGGAACTGCGGGGTTTGGAAGGAGTGCAGGAGCCTATTCTCCACCTACAGCACATCAAAGTTTTCATCAGAACCTGCTTTTCTTTGCAAAACTAAGCAACTGCTCTTTCACACCCACATATTGCTGGAGCACATTCAATTACCCTCAACGACTGTTTAAAATGAAAATGCTTTGCCTCCTGAGGACAATGTGAGAGGATTAATGAATGTTGTTCTTGAAGGACAGAAGTGTAGGGATACAGCAGAAACCTAAGTAGCTGGAAACTACTGCTGGGCCATATTTTACAAGCAATTCAAACCTACCTCCAAGTATTTTGTAAAGAAGAATAATGTTTAAGGCAGTTGGATATATCAAGGGGCATTCTATGCCATTTTTCCTCCTTCTTGATGACAATCATGGAATTAGAAAACTAAGAAGAAACAAGAAGTGATGAAGAAAGACTAACTTTTGCCATATGGTTTTTCAGGAGAAGAGGAAACAGCACTTTTTTTCCCCTGACATTGTTCCAAAGGATCTGTAACTAACAAACCAAGCCAGCACATTGCTGGGTTCTGTAGGCCTGTGACTCAGAAGTCACTTTTCTACCCAACATATTAAATGTCAAGCAAAATACATCCGATAAGAGAGAAGAAAATTTCTTCAGGAAGCTTGGCTCCTGTATGAATACTGATGAAACAAAATTCATATTTTGAGGCAATACGAGAAAAATTTAAACATCAGATTCTTTTCTCTGCCTGTTTGGACCTCCTCCCTTCCTTCCAGCGTGTACTGTGCATCTGCATTATGCATTAACCAGACCACCCCAATGGCAGAAATACCCGCTTAACCATAAAGATCAATTTTTCTTCTTCTGGAGCCAGCCATGTAATTCCTTAGAAGTTAAACTTCCTTTCTCAATCCTGTAAAATGTCACGATGACCCACCACTCGCCTTATACATGCAGACTTTTTGGTGAACTTTATGTGCAATGTTAATATATCATTTCCCTAAAAGATAGCAACTGGTACAGAACAGACTGGGTCAGATGACCTGGGGAGATACTGGGCCTCAACTAATGTAAATTCTTAGCTTAAATACTTACTTAGGACCTTATTAATGTTACTAGCTGTATTACTTGTAGTCTGCCTATTTTACAAGACAATTGTTTCTTGTACTGCCAAATGTGTGATGGAGCCTCCAATAAAATGAATGATGATTAAGGCAACTTGAAACGAATGACCAAATATATAGTCCCATAAGATCAAAGATTGTAATAGTGTAACTCTAGATATAAGAAAAAGCAACCTCTAACACCTGCAAAGGAAGCACGTTGACAAGAAACACTCAGCAACCCAATTATTTCATGCAGGTTCTCATCCACCCAGAAAGTCATCCTCAAAATAGAATGGAACTTTTTCTCCTTCACCAATCTGGTAGGTGCCTACGGCAAAAGTAACCAAGAACCTAAATAACATTATTTATCATTATCCTCAACAAACAAAATTTAAATAAAATAGGATCCAAGGAGTTTAACACATAGCTTCCAAACTTTAATTATATCAATTATTTAACTGTGCATTCAGTTTATATTACACCTTGTCTTGATGGGAGGCTAAAAAGGAACAAGACTTGTTCCCCGAGAGATAAGGGACATTGCACTCTGTTCTCAGAAGTGGGAGAACAGATTAGATAACTGGTCTTTCCAATTTTGAGGAACATTTTAATTCAACTGTGAAATAATGGAAAAATGAAATAAATTCAAGATTTCTATTATCTAGGAATTTGGGAACCTTAGAATGTATACCTTGAAAATAAGAAAATAAATAACTAAGTAGCTAGGGAAAAGAAAATCCAGGGAATTTTTTTTCTTTAAGAGGCTAAAAACTAAAACAATACTTTAAAAATAGTAATTTTTAATTGCTATTTTCACTCAATTCTTTCTTATATATTTTTAACCAAAGACACTTAGAGTTATACATAATAGGTTGAAATAATAAGATTCTTATTTGTTTTACTTATTGGTGTCTTGGGAGTAAGCATTTACTAAGGGTCACTTTGGGAAATGTGATCCTTTCCATCACAAACAACTGTGCAGACAAAACATTCAATCTGAAATGGATTATTAGGTCAAAACACGTACAAAGCAACTCACAAATCAGAATGCACTTCTGTTGTCTCCCAAACTGGCAAAGATAAGCAAGGAAGTAGGAATGATGAGTAAAGGTTTCCGGGCCACGATCCTTGACCTGAATGTTCAAGGGTGGAAAGGGCATGAATCATAGGAAAGAAAGATGGGGGTAAAAGAATCAGTGTAAACCAAAGGAATATAAATAGGTTATAATAAATGACATTTAGCAAATGGCTGAGGCTAAAGACTTGGGACAGATTAGTGAAAATTAAAGCTACCATTATTGAATGCTTACAACATGTAAGGTTCGATGCAAATATTTCCTTTTTTGGGGGGTAGGAGTATAGTTGTTTTACAATGTTGTGTTACTTTCTACTGTACAGTGAAGTGAATCAGCCATATGCATATTTCTTTTTTTTTTAATTTAATTTTAATAAAACTGAGCCCCAGGGCTCAGACTCAGATCTCTGTCTTTGTTAGCCACCCTCACTGCCCAGATGATCTCCTGCAGTCTCATGGCTTTAAAAGGACCACTTGTACACTGATGACTCCCACACCTCTATCTTCAGCCTGGACATTTCCTCCACCTCCAGACTCATATGTCCAACTGCCTATTTGACATTTCCACATGGATGTCCAAAGGATATCTCAAATTCAAGATGTTTAAAACAAAACTCTTGATTTCCATCCACTCCACCGAAAACACAAAACTAAACAAACAAACAAAAAAACCCTACTCCTTTCTCATCTTCCTGCAAAATATATCCAATATTGGACCACTTCTCACACCTCCACTTCAACCATCCTATCTAAGCCACCACTATCTCCTGCAGGAATCACTACAGCAGCCTCCTAAAGGAGGTGGATTTGAACTTGCTCTCCAGTAGCCCTCTAAGTCTATGCATTTCAAACCTTTCCATTTGTAGGACAGGCTCCAGTTATCGATTCTGTTATCTGAAGTGGAGACTGAGACTAATCATTTAAGAATGATTCTTGAACAGGTGAAACAGAAACAACGGAGGCTGAGATCAGATGTGAAAGGGCAAGTGCAAGGTGAGATTGAAGGTGCCAAGGATGGAACATTTGAGGACATCCAGAGGGACAAAAAAACCCGAACTCCTAAGAAATATCAAATCCTAGGTCAAAGGTCCCCTCTGGGTTAGCCTTTCTTGACTCCCCAGGCAGAGTTCAAGACCTTAAGTATAGCACTGGTCACAGTACTGGATGTCTATGCTGTGTGCCTCCCCCACGAGACTCTGAGCTCATATTGTGTCCCCAGCACCTGATGCAGCACTGGAGACCTGGTAAGCCCTTGGCAAAAGAGTGTTGAAAAGCCTTTAACAAAACATGGTATCATGGAAAGTGCGTTAGGAGCATGAAGCAGTGACTACATTCTTCTAGAAAAGCAAATTAGGACTTTACATAGGAAATGAGGTTTCAGAGATATATATATATATATATATATATATATATATATATATAGATATATATGAGTTTATCCAGGAAGATAACACTGATGGCCTAGACAGGGACAGCAGTGGTGTGGAAAGACAGAGGGCGAGGCTTGGAGAGGAAGTGAGGGAAAGGAAAACAGTAGTAGAAATTGGTGGACATGATATTGAAAAGTAAGGTAGAAGTTAAAGAAAGCAGCAGAGTCCAAGGAAGAGTTTTTCTTTCTTCCCAATAGTGGGGTGGTGGGGAAGCTGGAGGGATGCAGCGGGGATGTTTAAAAGAGAGGGAAAGCAAGGCAAAGGACGTTCTTAGGGTTGATGGGTATAAAGACCAGGCAAGCTCATACCTGCAGTTCTTAATCTTTTCACTCCCAAATACCAAGTAAATTATGGAGCTCCAAGAGGTGGATAGGAGGCCAGAGGCTTAACAATCAGAGGTTAAAATTGAGTAAGATAACGACTTAATGTGTGAGCCAAGAAGTTAATGAGGGAGTGAGACCAACACTGTTGGTGTTGTAAGAAAAACCCGGGTTATTACTACAGTCCTCCAAGTTCCAATTAACTTCCCATTAAGTAGTGCTGGGGACTCGATTTCTCACCCCGCGCCCAACAACCTGCCAAAGTCTGCGGTGGAATTCAAGGAAATTTCGACTAAGTGTATCTTCATCACCGCGATGAAGGTAGAATGGAAAAGCAATTCACAGTGGATACCCACCCAGCTTTGTCCAGGCCTCAAGGAGAAAACGGGGAGGGGCACAAAACATCAACAAAACCACAACTCCTTTCTTTTCCTTGCCTTGTAAATCGCTCACGCCCTCCCTCCCCAAAAGATAAGCTCCTTGAGAGCAGGGCTTGGTCCTTCCCTCCTGGATGCCCGCATAGCAGGGGGCCTGGCACACAGTGGGCGCTCAGCAAATACTGGTTGAATATTGAATGAGGGCTCTGTAGCGAGGACCGGGAGGGGGATCCGGGTCTAAGGCCCAGGACTGTATCTTTTGCAACTGACCTTACGGCGGGGACGCCCGCGCGGAGGGCAGCAGCCCGGCTCCTGCGTCCCGCTCCTGCCGCCCCCCGGCGGCGCTCGGCGCCCGCTGCGCACGTACGTCACCTGCCTCCGGCTGGCACCGCGCCGCTGGGCCGGCGCGGGCGGTAGGGGTGGCTCGGGCGGTCGGGGGGCCGGGCCCGGG
>NW_006775669.1:303930-312714 GCF_000442215.2 Lipotes vexillifer
GGGGGTAGGGGTGGCTCGGGCGGGCGGGGGGCCGGGCCCGGCAAGCCGCTGCGGGCCGGGGGCTGGGCCCCGGCGCGCCGCAGCTCCGCGCAGAGCCGCAGGCCGAGCAGCAGAGCAGCGCCGAGCAGACAGCGGTGCAGGGCACCGCAGTCTCTTCCCGGTATCCTCTCCCACGCCATGACTGGCCGGGCCCGGGGCTGCGCTCCGCCGCCCGCACGCACCGACCCGCAGCCCGGATGTGGCCCCTCGGGCCGAGCTGCCAACTGTGGCGACTCCTCCGCGGGCCGGGGCGCGGGCTCGGACCCGCCTCCCTTCCTCAGTCCAAGAAAGCCTCGGCGTAACCTTATCCAGCCCGGTCGAGAGCGCCCGGCTGGCAGGGGAGAGGGACGACGGGCCAGGAGGGGTCCCGGCGGCGCAGGCGACGCAGGCGGCACGCAGGAGGCTCGGCTAAGCCAGACTCCGGGCCCAGCCCCACCTTGAGGGTCCCGGAGGAGGCGACCCCCAGCCCGGCCCCCGGAGCCTGAAAGCTACATAGCCAGAAAAAGCACGAAAAAAAAAAAGTCCTAACGGGATCCTAGGCCATAACTTCATTTTCTAGTATTAGTGTTGTTGAAGAAACACAGGAGGATAGGTGAGCTGACAGGTTTTGCTACAAGGAACAAGTTCTGATTGTCAAGCAGTTTGTGCCATTAAGCACATTATAAAAATACGTCACACTTATGCTCAGGTTTACAACTTCTCTCCCTCAAGAAAGAAGGGAAAGGGGGAGGAGACAATAGCGCTGGATGCAGAATAATCAAATTAAAGTTATTCCATTTCTAAATTCTGCCTGAAGCCAACCCGTGCTTTCTCCTCGTGTTATGAAATGTGTAGGAGGTGAAGGAAGGGGGGGGCGGGGAAGCCAGCTAAGATATCTGACAGCAGGGAGAGAGAACAGAAGTTACCATGGCATGATGTAAATCAAATTAATTTAGCTCCAAATACACACCTCCCTGCTGTCTTGCAGAGAAAAACAGGGACAAATTTATCTTTCGGCAAAATGCTCCCCAGCTGATATTTCCATCACCACCCTGACCTCAATTAATCAGCCTGAATGCTCACAGCCTGAAGTCCAGTATTGGCTGTTCGTTTTCAATTGTTAGTAAAATTCTTTCTCACCACCCGTTTGAGGTTTGGGTTTGGGTTTGGGTTTGCTTTCTTTAGCTGGGGCTACGTTTTTTTCATACTCTACGCTTGCATTTTCCATGCTTTCATGTTAGATTACCCCTGCCGAACAACCCTCTCCCCTTGACAGCCTATAGCACGGACAGCAGAGAACAAATACGGAAACCCCACCGCCATTTGAATTTTGGGAATTTCCCATAGAGTCCGCCTTTCTAAAATCTCCTTGGCTTAAGAAAGATGTGATTTAATCTTTGTCACTCACAGAGCACTTGGGCTACTTCTCCACATGTGACAAAACTTCTCAACCTGATCTAGTCCACTCCCTGGTCATGCCAGGTCCTCAGACTGCTGAGTGTTTCATTATGATTTTTGTTTTTTTCATAGATGTAGCCCTCTGGCTATTGCACAATAGATGGGTTCTGTTTTAAAGAATCCAAGCAAGTACATTTTTCCTGACACAAACTCTCAGAGAAAACCTCATATTCTGTGACTGTTTAAACAGCATGAGCTGTGGTGTTACACTTGAACTGTGTGCTGAATCAGGACCCTGCCTTTCAGAAGCTGTGAGACTTTTGACAACCTCTATGAACCTCAGTTTTCTCATGTGTAAATAGACTTGAATATCTGGTAGAATGACAAGATTGCATAAAACATTTTATGTTCAGTACCTAAATAATGCATGGTTATAGAAGTTATTCAATTAATAGTAACTGTTTTTATCATTTACCATTAAAAAAAATCCTGGATGTTATGAAAAACAAAATTTAAGCATTCAAGGTAGGTAAACATAAGAAAGTAGAAGGGTATTTGTATATCCTTAAGATATTTATCTTACACAGCATTCTCTGGATTAGGAGTACCCAACAGCTGCAAGAAACAACCACTAAAAGTCAAGATCCCACAAATGCACTCTATTAAATTATACAATTGTGTGAAGCTTTTGAAGATATGATGTGTATTGTGCTTGTGGTGATTGTGGATCACCAATGTCTGATGCAGACTTTGCTAGAAGTTTTTATTTCTATGCAACCAACATAGTGCCACTAACTAAAGAAGTCATCTTTTGAAGATTATGATACCACTAAATTATACCCTCTGCTCATCTGCTGAGTTCCTCTCCAGGGGAGAAACATGAGGAGTATCCTATATTATTAAAATGAGACTCTGAACTGGGGGTGGAGGAGGGGAACACAGAACAGTGTAGCTCTTGAGAATGGGCAAGAGGCAAGATGACCTCATATTTTCCCTTATCTCATTTCTGTGGTTCTCTAATATTTCCATTACGCAGGGGAAAATCCAAATAAAATGTAATATTTAAAGGCCCTTTTTCCTTACCATTAGCAACTGTCTCTATTTGTTTATTATTAATAAAAAGGAACTGTTTATATGTATGTTGCATCATTAATTTTCTAGGAAGGAATCTCCTATTTTTAACTTGCATGCATATTTCCATGTGTTGTCAATGGTAATGAATCAGGAAATGGGTCAGTTGATAGAGGAAAATCTAACTGATCACTGTGAGAGCTGACAAGCAATCTTTCATTCACGACCTCTGCTTTTCTTATAGACTTGAACTTGTCTCAGTCATTTCTGGATGTTTCCAAAATGCAGATAATCATTAACCACTGAGTCCTAGGTTGGTTAAATGTGCAGTTGAGTAAACCACAAAAGCAGCTTTCATCAGATCACAAATTACATCCTCCTTAAGGTTTCAGCCAACAAAAGGAGTGAAACCGAAAATTTTTACTACTAATCTCCTAGACACCATACATTTCAACTTGCACACATTCTGTAGTGCAGTGGTTCTCAATCAGGGATAATTTTGCCTCCTAGAGGACAACTGGCTATTTCTGAAGACATTTTGTTTGTTTGTTTTTACTTTGTGGGTTTTTTTTTAATTTTAATTTTAATTTTTATTTTTGGCCACACCATGTAGTTCCCTGACCAGGGATCGAACCCATGCCCCCTGCATTGGGAGCGTGGAGTCAACCACTAGACCACCAAGAAAGTCCTAGCCATGGATGTTAATGTACCAACTTTTAATTAGAGGCTGTCCAGAGAGAGAACAGAAGCCGACAGACTAGGGTCCTCACCTCTACTAGGTGGTTATTTCTGTTTCACAATGTGAAGTATCCAAACTGAAAGTTATCAAACTTAGAAAGGAATGGAGCTGTCATTAACATCTTCCCCTAAACCCCATTGTCTTTTCTCCATGTAATACCTATTCATTGTGGAAAATATACACAAGCAAAAGAAGATATCAACAATCATTCATAATACCACAATTCAGATAGAGCTAAATTTTGTTCCTATTCATATATATATATATACATATATAAAACAGAAGTGAACTCGTATCATGTGTATTTCTTTATAATCTGCTTTTGTAACATAATGCTATATAATTTACATATTAAATAATAAAGTATATTATTTAATATATAATTATATAATATTTAAATCGTATTTAAATACATAATTTATCATATATTACATAATATGATGTCTGGGATTTGCTTAAAAACAATCCAGTGGGGAGGTGGGAGATAAGCAGGGGTATAAATGAAGCAAGAACAGCTGTGAGCTGGTAATTGTAGCTGGGTGATGGGGATTCACAGCTCTCTACTATTTTTTTTTTTTTTTTTTTAACATCTTTATTGGGGTATAATTGCTTTACAATGGTGTGTTAGTTTCTGCTTTATAACAGAGTGAGTCAGTTATACATATATATATGTTCCCATATCTCTTCCCTCTTTGTCTCCCTCCTCCCACCCTCCCTATCCCACCCCTCCAGACAGCCACAAAGAACCGAGCCGGTTTCCCTGTGCCATGCGGCTGCTTCCCACTGGCTATCTACCTTACGTTTGTTAGTATATATATGTCCATGTCTCTCTCTCGCCCTAACACACCTCACCCTTCCCCCTCCCCATATCCTCAAGTCTGTTCTCCAGTAGGTCTCTGTCTTTATTCCTGTTTTACCCCTAGGTTCTTCATAACATTTTTTTTTTTTAATTCCATATATATGTGTTAGCATACGGTATTTGTCCTTCTCTTTCTGACTTACTTCACTCCGTATGACAGACTCTAGATCTATCCACCTCATTACAAATAGCTCAATTTCGTTTCTTTTTATGGCTGAGTAATATTCCATTGTATATATGTGCCACATCTTCTTTATCCATTCATCCGACGGCGGGCACTTAGGTTGTTTCCATCTCCGGGCTATTGTAAATAGAGCTGCAATGAACATTTTGGTACATGACTCTTTCTGAATTCTGGTTTCCTCAGGGTATATACCTAGTAGCGGGATTCACAGCTCTCTACTATTGAGTATGTTTGAAATGTTCCATAATTAAAATGTCACTAAACATTAACCTATTAACCTACAACATCATTTTTAATGGCTGCATATACCACAATTTAACAGATCTTTCACTGTTGAATGATTAGATCATTGTCAAGTTTTCGTTTTATAAACAATGCTGTGATAGACATCTTTGTAGCTAAATCTGATGAATCAGAGGTAGACTGAGAAAAAGAAAGAAGTCAAGGATGATTCCAAGGTTTTTCCTCAGTAACTAGAAGAATTAAGTTGCCATTAACTGAGAAGGGAAAGGCTCAAGTAAGAGTCGTTTGGGTGAAATATCAAGGGTTTGATTTTTGTGGTCATGTTAAGTTTGGGAAACCATCCAAGTGGAGATGTCAAGTAGGCAGTTGGATTTAAAAGACTAGAATTCAGGGGTGCAGTGAAGCCTGGAAATATAAATTTGGATCATCAGCATATTGATGTTGGGAGGGAAGTAATATTTGAAGGCTTAGCTCTGGGGTTGACCAGTTTAAGGTCAAGAAGATGAGGTGGATCCAACAAAGGATTTGTAGATAGAGAGGCAGAAAAGTAAGAATGTGGTGTCCCAGAAACCAAGTGAACAAAGTACTTCTAGAAGTAAAAGACTGAGAGGTCTAATAAAATGTGGGCTGAAAACTGCCCATGAGATTTGATAACACCATGCTTTTTTATTACCTGTCTCTTCCAACTAGAACATAAACTCCATGAGGTCAGGGACTTTGCTTTGATTATTGCTATAATCTCAGTTCCTTGAACTGTACCTGGCATGTAGTATGTGCTCAATAAATAATTGTTGAAGAGTGAATCAAATCTGTGTATTAATAATTATCACGTTAAATTTTTAAGGGCAGAATTGATAAGTTAAAGCAAAACTGAAAGTCTTTCGATGTGAAGAGCTATTATTAATTTTTCAGTCCATCAAAAAAGACTGTATTAATCCCATTTAAAGCCCATCAAATACTCCTTTGTTATCAGTGGGAAACCTCAAAGGATAGCTTGAGCCAGCCTCTAAGATAACTAATCAGTTTATTTTTAGTTCCCTCCTACTTCTTCTCTCACTACACTTGAACCAACTTGATTTCCCCTCCAATGCCCATCTCAAGCTGCATCTTAGATGGGACTGTGTTCACTGAACTGTCAATTAGTTTCCTCCTCCCCACCCTAAGGATGTAGCTAAATATTAAGATGACTTCAACATGACTTAAGTCCCCATCAGAAGTATCCATGTTAAAGGAAGAACTCATCAAGATGAAAGCTTTCAAGACCTAGAAGAACAAAGTTATAATAGAATGACAGACACTGGAACCGCTATTTGGGGCTGGAAGCCCTCCCTAAAATCACACCACTGCCTAGTCTACAACCTAATAAAGCCGGCTTTGGGCTAGTCTTATGGAAAATGCTTGGAGGATATCTCCATTCCCCGGGCCTGCTTGGGAAAGAGCTCTTTCCTGCCTCTTTTGAATCCCCTAATGCTGTGTTCTCTCATTCTTGGTGTTTGTCTTACTCAAGCATTTGTGGACTTGCTTTATCCTTCCTCTACACAGGCTGTTTCTCAAGCATGGGATGGGGTCTTACTCATCTCTGCAACCCTGCAATGCCTTTTGTGGATAGGGCCTCAATCAGACCTCTAGAAGTGTTGACAAACAGCAGACATCACACCCAACCCCGCTGAAATCAGACCCAGGATAACACATTTCTTCCAGCAGATCCTGGTGCTCATCCACCCTAACCAATAAAGGAACCCGTGCGGGATGGCTCACAGGTAATATTTCCAACCTGGTTCCTTTCTTCCCCTCAAGGAACTTGGGAAGAATCAGGGAATGCTTCACATAAGCCACTGGGAAAAAAGAAAGATGTGGGTGTGGGGAGAGCAGTACATGGAATGGGTGAAAATTATGAGGGCTGATAGCTCTAGGCCTGGAAAGGAAGTTCATAAAAGACACATCACACACACACACACACACACACACACACACACACACACTCACACACACACACACTTTCCTGTATTCTGAAAACATATCTGAAGCATTGTTAGATAGGTTATTTATAGACATCAACTCTCATGATGAGACATTCCTGGATTTTATGACAATAAAGCAGCTTAGGTTAAGAACGATCAAAACATTGCCTCTTGGGCTTCCCTGGTGGCGCAGTGGTTGAGAGTCCGCCTGCCGATGCAGGGGACACGGGTTTGTGCCCGGTCTGGGAGGTTCCCACATGCCGCAGAGCGGCTGGGCCCGTGAGCCATGGCCGCTGAGCCTGCGCGTCCGGAGCCTGTGCTCTGCAAAGGGAGAGGCCACAACAGTGAGAGGCCCGCGTACCGCAAAAAAAAAAAAAAAAAAAAAAAAATTGCCTCTTTCATAGGACCAACAGGACCACCTACAGAGCATTTCCCCTCCCTCACCCTCAATTCATCTTATTAAGACACATGCCAGAAATAATCTCCCCACTACAGATCACTTTGAAGTCACAAACATTCCTGGTTGAAACTTTCCCAAAGTCAAGTGCTTAAGAAACCTTTTACGGTCAGAAAAGATCACCAGGGAACTGACAGGATAAAGTGAAGCACAGCATGCCCAAAGGCAAACATCTCAGGGCTCTGTCATTTCAACTTAGCTTGTGAATATATTAAAAATCCTGGGGTCAAAAGCCATTTTGCTTTTTCATCACATCACTGCTCTAGCCCTAGAGAGAGCAGAAGAACTATACTATTTTTAGATCATAATGGAGAGGCTCTCATACTTAAGTGTGTGAGAGAACCACCTGGGAGTTATTGAAAATGTAGGTTCACAAGCCCCACCTCCAGAGATTAAGTCAGAGGTGAGTCCCCAAAATCTTTCATTTAACAAGTTTCAGAAGGTCTGTGATCAAACTTTTAGAAGCCTTGACATGGACCCCAGCCATGTTGATGGTTGAGGGGGACGAAGGGGTTGCAGAATGTAGGAAGCAGTTATTACAAGGTGTCCATGTATCCATGGGTGCAAACGTTCTCCTTCAATCCTCTAAGTACAGTTACTAACAAACTTTCAGAAGTTAACAAGGGGTCCTCATATTCAAAAGTTCAGGGTCTCCCTTGGCAGCTACTCTGTTCTTCCCTATGACACCTGACGGGAAGGTGAAGGGAGTACGAGAGGAGAATTTCCTTCCCCTATCTGCTCTGGGAATTTATCAGAGATCTGGAATGAAAGGGGAAGGAGCTGGGGTCACCCACAGGAATATTGTATGGGCAGAGCTGCTCCTTGCTTACTCAAAGTAAGGCAGTAGCACCTGGATATCTGCAAAGCCCTCACTGAGATACAATGCTCACTAAAGGACCCCAGAGAGTTAAAGAGAGATGGACTCAGGAAGACAGTTAAAGGAAACAAAGTCAAAAGATCAGATGAAGCAGAAGACCCTAGTCTAAGCTTGGCTTCTCTGAAACTACTCACTAGCAGTGTAGTCCTGCACAAGTTACTTTACTTCTCTGTGCTCCAGTTTCCTCATCTATAAAATAGAGATAATACTAGTAACCTCCTCACTGGGTTGTTGTAATGATTAAATGAGTTAATGTATTTAAAGAACTTAACGTGCCTGGCCCACAGTAAGTGCTGTCATGTGTAATGTGTTACTGTCACTCACTGTAAGTCAGAAAGGACATTTGTTTTTAGTTTTGCTCTAGATTATATTCCTTTTGCCTTTAGGTTGGATTGTTTGGGGTTTGAGACTGGGTCTTGACTGGCATAAGAGGGGAAATGAAAACCACACCTCTGTTTCTGGTGTTACCACTCAGCCCACAGTCTTTTTCTTTCAGAATCAACACATGCCAGGGTGTATCTTCCTAAGGTTTCCATTGTTTCTGGGAAAGCACCTTGACCCAATTTAACTAGCGAGTCTTTTCCTTCCCACTTTGACCTGCAGTATTCTAAACTATGTCCTTTCTTCCTGTTATTTCTGATTCCTATGGGTTTGGTGTGCCATAACCCACACCACTCTTCTCCCGTACCTTTCTTATTGTGTTTGCTTGCTCACTTTTACATTTTCTCTTTAAAGCATGCTCTTCATACTGGGCCAGCTCCATCACCTTTTCACCTGCCCCTCAGAACAACCACAGCCTCGATCACTCTACTATGAGTTTGCATCATCAATCAGATACAAACCCCGTTGCAGAGAACACATCTCCCCACACTCGCTTCAGAAATGTTCACAGTGCAGAAGCCTGCTGAGAATTTCCAGAGAGCAGCTCTCTCCCAGAGGGGAGGAGGCCAGGAACTACGATCCCGCCTCCCCACCCC
>NW_006775669.1:312900-333531 GCF_000442215.2 Lipotes vexillifer
CCCACCCCCGCCGCCGTGACTTAGAGGATTGCTCAGAGAGGTAGACAAATGCTGTCTGAAAGAATGTTGCTGTTGCTAGGAGAGAACAAAGGAGAAATAGTTCCCACCACCAAGGGCCTCCAGGAGAAAAGAAAAAACTGGATGACAAAGAGTGGGGATGAGTTTCTGTGTCTTGCTAATATTGCGGGTGTGCAGCTACCCTTAGCTGCTTCAGCCGCAAAGTATGAGGTCACTGGAATGGGTTTTTAATAGCTGCAGTTCTTCTTTTAATGTCTTTGTGGGTTTACATACTATTTCCCCACATTGTTGGCCTTTAATGTGGGGAAACAGAATGTAAAAACCAGGAAACAAATTCTCATTATTGCCATAACTTTGGCCCATCAGGTATCATAGCACTTAACTGTCTCTGCAGTGCTTGTTTACCAGTCTAAGTCCCACAGTAGATGCAGGGATGGGGACATGCATGGTGAATTATTCATTTTTGCCTCCCTGCTGTAACCAGTCTCTGGCATGAAGAGGAGCTCAGTAAAATGAGTGTATGAAGAACCCTGCAATGCTGGACTTCGTAAAAATGGACCCAACCTTCAGGCACCCCACATTCCAGCCAGGAACCCCCACTGGCTATACCCCAAACACCACTCTGCTTTCCTGCCTCTGGACCTTTTCTCGTACTAATTTGCCATGTCCTAGAGATGGGAAGGTCCTGGGCAGGTTTGGAAAGAAGCTAGCTGAATAGTTAGGTTTTCAGTTAATGGGAAATGGGGAGTTATTGATGGTTTTTGAGCAGAAGACACTGGTATGGATTCAAGGTAGAGCCTGATTTAGACCTTCATAGACCCTAAGAATGCAGATGGTGGCTCTCCCAAACCCCCATCTGTATACTTCAAAGTGAAAACAGTACCAATCAGTAAAACACAAAAGATCACACACATTGACAATGAAAAAGTTTGATTCTACATCTTCTGAATGTAAAATTCTAAGTGCAAAAAGAGAACACTTTTCTAGGTCTTTCTCTGCTTCTCCTTATCACCCAAGACTGAGATGGACCTCTTTCTTTACTTTAGATCATGCTCCCAGAAATGTATAGAATTTTATAAGTTTCGAACACAGAGATATAAGAAAATAAAGTGGTCATTGTCCAACTATACATTTCCTTCACACAAAATTAGATAATGGTGTAGCATAATTATTTCAGAACAAATCCTCTCACTTTTGCTGCAGCCTCACAGAATGCACTGAGTAACCTTAAAATACATCTCATGTGTCTTTCTTGAAGCTCTTAAAAGCAACACTGGTGAAGCTGATTTTGTATATTTATTACATTAGATTAGAGCCTTCCTAAATTTTGCGGACAATAATGAAAATAGTTTGCAAGTCACACAGTCATATTCCAGCATTCAGTTTCAGCATAAAGGGGGAGCTAGTCAGCACTGGGCATCTATATGAACAATCAAATCCTTCATTTTGCCTAACTCTGCTTTAAAAGCAAAAGGGTGTTGTTTCACAAGGGTCTTTCACCCCTAAGCTTTTTTTTAACAGTGAAATTAAATATGAAAAAGAGGTAGCTTAAGGTTTCATTGATAGGAAATTAAAATCAAAAGTAAACTCACAGTCTATCTTTAAAACAGAGAAACACCCCTTTAACAAAAAGGTCTGTATCTTGTTGACCACCAAGCTGTAGTGGAATACAACAATTTCCATGTAGCCTGTTTCAAATCCTATGTTAAAGAGAAGTGGTTTCATTATCTTTCAGGCTTTAACATCCCAGGATAAATTGGCTGTTGGTCTATTATTCATCCGCTGTTGTTAGAAATTAAGTCTTTGTTACTGACAGTGGTAAAATTTAGTGGAGTAGATCAACAGAATTATTTCTACAATAATAGAAGGTAGGAAGATAATGATGAGTCATGTCTTTTTTTTTTTAATTCTGCCTTTCATTAGCAGTTCATGCTCCAGTAAAGGCTTTTTGAGTTGCTGAATAAAAGACAACTCCTAAGGTTCAACAGCTTCACGTACCAGAGAAATTTTCTGTAGCCCTGAAACCTCTCTAAAACCTAGCAAAAAAATAAAAAAGAAAGAAAGAAAAAGAAAAGCATATTCTGTGCACAGTCCACTCTCAGAACCAGAGGAAAGCCTTCATAATTAACACACTTATGAATCCATTACAGGTCAGTGCTAAACCCTGCATTACTACATTGAAGGCCACCAAAAGCCGTAAGATCAGAACAGAAAGAAGAAAGGACACACTGAACAAGATGCTTCGGCAACAAGAAAGACAGCTCTGCTTTCAGAAGACTGACTGTTCGGACTGGTTTCACACTTTGGCCCCATGTGGTTTCTTTGGAAACTACTTGTCATGAAATGTTATGATCTGTTTTAAAAAAAAAAGTGTAAAAGTATTTCTTACCTACCTCACAAGGATGTTGAAAAGATTAAAATTAGATAGTTGTGAAAGTGTTTCTAATTCTCCTAAGAAAGACTGGAGAAATGCTTTGTGGATAAACTTGTTCCTTGGAACTTTAAAATAGTCATAATGATCCCATCTCACAGGCTTCTCCCATTAAAAGCCCAGGATTCTGCTGACCAAGCAATCAGTAACTTTGCCTCTAAATAGCTCTTTAAAAATCATTCCACTTGGGGGCTTCCCTGGTGATGCAGTTGGGGGCTTCCCTGGTGGCACAGTGGTTAAGAATCTGCCTACCAATGCAAGGGACACGGGTTTGAGCCCTGGCCCAGGAAGATCCCACATGCCGCAGAGCAACTAAGCCCATGCGCCACAACTACTCAGCCTGCGCTCAAGAGCCTGCAAGCCACAACTACTGAGCCCACGTGCCACAACTACTGAAGCCCGCATGCCTAGAGCCCGTGCTCCACAACAAGAGAAGCCACTGCAATCAGAAGCCTGCGCACTGCAACGAAGAGTAGCCCCTGCTCACCGCAACTAGAGAAAGCCCTCGCACAGCAACGAAGACCCAAAGCAGCCAAAAATACAAAACAAATAAATAAATTTTTTAAAAAAAATCATTCCACTTGAAACCCTAAAGTATTTAATATGTGACTGACCAAAAGAAAAAAAGAATTGCACCACCCCCTCCAAATCCTTCCTGGATTAGTCAGAAGAGAAATTCCAGCAGCCCTGCCTTGTCCCAGACTGGAAACACTCCCATTACCCCCCACCCTTCCTTTTCTTTAAACACATTTTCCTTTGTCTACTTCCAAGTATAACAACTAGCAAATGCACTGCCCACTGTTTACACACCCTCTTCTCATCTGTCCATATCAGCATATACTATTCTCTCACTTAAGCTCTAATGGATAAAGGCATGACCACCCTCAGCAGATGTATCTTCAATACTTCCATGCTCTGCACACCAAGCCCCTAGGCAACAAACACTTGCAACTCCAGAAGAGACCTGATATATGTGGATTTCCCAAACATTTTCACCTTTTACTCCACAACCCTCCCCAGCTCTGATTCTACATAATCAAAAGCAGCTCTCAGCTGAGACCAGCAACTCATTCACATAAGGTGTAAATCAATAATGTCTGCTTAAGGAGCTACACCTTCCTAAATATTTTTACTTTGGTTGCCTCTCCTTTTGACTATAATACAACCTCCCTCCCCATCCTTCATATATATTCACTCCCACAACCTATCACCAGTGAACACAGCAGAGAGGAAATCTCACTACTGTTAAAAATCACTATATATAATAAGAGATGGTCCCACACGGGTGTGATGCACATAGGAACAGTTTAGAGGAAGGGGAAAAAGACCTTAAATTAAAGAAATTTAATACTAAGAGTAGAGTTTCAGGTGAAATTTGAGGTCAATAAACTCAGGGAACAGAGGGGATCCCCCAAAGTCACTTGACTTGGGTGCTACCTATTCTATCTACAGGCTAACCTAACCCCGGTCACTAGACTGCATGGTTCCAAGCACTGAGAACTGGGTGGTGGAGCCTGGCATGGTTATTATATAGCATTCAGTTGTAGACAACAGATTCTACTTGCAATGTAAGCTGAAAAGTATTTATTTCCAAGTATTATGTGGCTTCCTAAACCATGGAAAAGTAGAGGAATGGGTACTAACTGAGCTACTGAGAACAATGCCCAACTGCCTCTGCCATTTTTGGAAAAGCATTTGCCATTACTATCAGATGCAGCGGAACCAGGAAGTGGCTGATGTAGAACCGTGAAGCCTCTGCCATCATCTACTTAACTCAGTTTAAGTTTCCACACTTAACTCAGTTTCAAATCCAAGGTTCATGCAAATACACAAGTCCAAAGGAATCTTAATCACATATGGAACCCTAGCTGTAAGACAGTCTAGGAAATGTAGGTCCGCCCCTCCACTCCCACCCTCGTGCTGCACGGCTTTCAAGATCTTAGTTCTCTGACCAGGGATTGGACCCAGGCCCCGGCAGTGAAAGCGCCGAATCCTAATAACTGGACAGCCAGGGAATTCCCGAGGAAATGCAGTTTTTAACTTTCCAGACTCTACATCACGGAAAAGCACATTATAAGGACATTAGAATAAATTTTGACCATTTCACGGAATCTGTCACTGGCAAAGCCCATTAACAATTCCCAGGAAATAAAAATAGAATACGGGTAATAAAGTCTAACCTTTTTTTCCCCCTCTTTGTGCTTAGTCTAGTTTCACTTGCTCATAGCGTACGGTGTGCAGAAGCCTTGCACCCGGAACTTCTGACCCAAATTCACAGCGTGAAACGTCTGCGCCCAACACCTCAGCTGAGCAGACTGCACACTCCACCTCAGCCCAAGATGGCGGCGGTCCGTGTGCAGAGACACTGCACCCGGCCCTGGAGAACTCCGCCCCCTCCCCTTCCCGCTGATGCTGCCCGGAAGCCTATAAAGCAGCCCCGCCCACGGCCTGGGGGCAGAGTTTGTGCGCTAGAGCAGAGGTCCCCAACCGTTTTGGCACCAGGGACTGGTTTCGTGGAAGACAATTTTTCCACAGACGGGGGGAGGGGGGGATAGTTCAGGCGGTAACGCCAGCGATGGGGGAGCGGCAGATGAAACTTCGCTCGCTCGCCCGCTGCTCACCTCCTGCTGTGCGGCCCGGTTCCTAACAGGCCTCTCCTGGTACCGGTCCTCGGCCTGGGGTTGGGGACCCCTGCTCTAGAGTACAGGTTCGCGTCTCTCCATTCTTTAATCAGAAAATAAGGCTTTCCTTTGCTTCAGAACAGAACTCAGTCTCATTCTATTGGCTCCAATGACAGCAGGCAGAAGGACCCATGCTGGGGCTGACTCAAAAGGGCTGTTAACAAATCTACTACATTGTATTCCTGACTAGTGAAGTTCCAATTAAACTGAAGACCAATCTTGAAGTATTAAAATACATTTCTTTTAACTATTTTCTGTAAAACATTTTTTCAAGTGCTTTCCACTTTTCCCAGCCTCAAAAAAATAAATAAATAAATGCAATTTTGCTTTTTGTCAACGACCCCAAATCATAACCATAAACATTAATTACTGTGCTGCAAATAGCACACACACATACACACAAACATATTCATAACAAAATAAAGAGGAATACTCATGATAATTACAGTCCTTGTTTCTGTTAACTGTTCACATGGTCATAGCTGGTATTTATAACTACCTTCTTCCACTACCCAATCTGTACTCCCTTTACCTTCAGCGAGCACCTCAGCTGGTTGTGGTTCTTAACCTGCTGGGGTGACCCAAACCCTCGTTCCTGAAGAGTCTGTGCCGTAGTAGCCCTGCCTGGATGGGGTTGTTGTCGTTTTCCATTGACCTTAATCACAGGGTATGGTAATCATGCCCTAAGGGATTTCCTGTACTTTAGACATTCTTCCTTACCTCCATTGTGAAGCAGTCCGATTTCCCCATCTTAGTCAGGACGAATCACCCCAGGCAACACCAAAATTCCCTTCTTTGTCTTGTTGATTCAGAGGCATGAGGGGCCCAAAGTGAGCAGGCAGCAGTCTTTACTCCCAGTTCAATGGAATCACTGTTGTATCTGCAGGTGGAAGCATTACCTCACGCTGGAACTAAGACCTCCCGGCTAGCAGAGCATAAGGTTGTGGGACCAGGAAGCAAATATTTTCCTCAGGGGTCACTAGGGGGTAATAATAAGTGGTGCCACTTCCATTTCCACCTCTTGATTCCTGGACCTGTTACTAACCTTTTAAGTCAGGCCCCAACAAGGGGTCCACCTGCCGGATGTCACTTGGGCCAGTAGAAGGAGACACAGTTCAGTTCAAAGCAAAGGAAAGCTTTATTCTTTGATGAAGGAACAGAGCAGCAGGATCTCCTGCTCCGGAGTCCACACTCTCCGGACAGACTGTGGGCGGGGCAGCTTTATAGGGTTGGTGTCAGTGTCAGTGTCAGCCTCAGCCATCAGCTGGCGGGCGGTACAGCTGCGCTGCTCATGGCTCCAAATTGCAGTGCCAGGCGCAGCGTCTCTGCACCCGTCCTGCTGCCGCCATCTTGAATTGAGGTGTTTTGCACAGCGCTTCTGCACACAGCCCCAGAAGTTGGGGTGTCAGGCACAGCGGTTCTGTGCTGGGAACTCTGATCCAACCTGTCAGCTCCAAGGCCTCTGCACACGACACCCTATAGGTAAGTGAAACTAGACTTACCACAGAAGAAGAGGTTAGACCGTACCACCTAGATTCCGTCTTATTTTTTTCCGGGGACCCGAGTGAGCTTTGCCGGTGACAAACCCTTGAATGCTGGCTATCAGAGAAACAAAACCATACACTGGATGCTGATTCAGAGCATACACAGCCTTCTGGAAAACATAGCAGAGTCTTCAAAAGGCCTTTGCATCATTCCATCAAACCAGCTGCTTCAGGGTGGTGCGGAGCATGGTAAGAACAGTGAGTTCCATGAGCATGGACCCATTATCATACTTCTTTTGCTGTGAAGTGAGTTCCTTGATCAGAAGCAATGCTGTGTGGAACACCATGACAGGGGATAAAACATTCTGTAAGTCCACAGATGGTAGTTCTGGCAGAAGCATTGTGTGCAAATCCATTGCACACAATTGAAGGCAAATCCATGTGTCCAGAGTAAGTGCTTATTCCAGTAAAAACAAAACATGACCCTTCCATGATGGAAGTGGTCCAGTGTAATCAACCTGCCACCAGATGGCTGGTTGATCACCCCAGGCAGTGGTGCTACATCAGGGACTCAGTGTTGGTCTCTGCTGCTGGCAGTTTAGACTCTCAGCAGTGGCCACAGTCAGGTTGGCCTTGGTGAGTGGAAGTTCATGTTGCTGAGCCCATGTATAACCTTCCTCCCTGCCACAAGGGCCACTTTGTTCATGTGGCTGGGGAAAGAGGTTGATTGATATCACAGAACAGGTCATCCTATCAACTTGATTATTAAAATCCTCCTCTGTTGAGGTCACATAGGACACAAATATATTCATGTTTTTTCCCATTCAGAGAGTTCTATCCACATACCTCCTCCCCAAATATCCTTGTCCAGTTTTCCAATCATGTTCCTTCTAAGTCCCTGACCATCCAGCCAAACCATTGGCTACAGCTCATGAATTAGTATATAATCACATCTGGCCACTTCTCCTTCCAAGCAAAGTATACCACTAGGTGCACTGCCCGAAGTTGTGCCCACTGGGAGGATTTCCCTTCACCACTGTCCTGCGGGGCTGTCCCAGGAAGGGGCTGTAGTGCTGCAACTGTCACTTTTTGGATGGTGCCTACATATATTGTGCAGGACCATCTGTAAACCAGGTTTGAGTCTTCTCTTCCACTGATCATAGAGAACTCCCTCTGAGTTCACACATGCAGCCTGGGAGAGAGAAGGCAGTGTTGCAGGAGTGGGGACCATGGGCATTTGAGCCACTTCTTCATGTAACACTGTGTCTTCGGGGCCTGCTGGGATCCAACCACATACATACAGCTCCCATTTGATGATGGAGTGCTGCTGTGTATGCTCAGATTTATGGCTTGGTGGGTCAGCTCAGGTCATATGGTAGTTCAGTGGCCCACAGTCATTTGTTCAGTTTATACTAAGGCCTGGTAGCAGGTCAATAGCTGTTTCTCAAAAGAAGAGTAGTTATCTGCAGAGGATGGCAGAACTTTGCTCCAAAATCCTAAGGGCTTGTGCTGTGATTCACCTATAGGGGCTGCCAAAGGCTCCAAACAGCATCCCTATCAGCCACTGCCACTTTAAGTATCAATGGATCTGCTGGATCGTATGACCCACGTGACAGAGCAGCTTGCATGGCAGCCTGGACCTGTGACAGAACCTTCTCTTACTCTGGGCTCCACTCAAAACTAACAGCTTTTTTTTTTTTTTTGCGGTACATGGGCCTCTCCCGTTGCGGAGCACAGGCTCTGGACGTGCAGGCTCAGTGGCCATGGCTCACGGGCCCAGCCGCTCCGCGGCATGTGGGATCCTCCCGGACCGGGGCACGAACCCGTGTGCCCTGCATCAGCAGGTGGACTCTCAACCACTGTGCCACCAGGGAAGCCCAAAACTAACAGCTTTTTGAATCACTTGGTAAATGGGCCAGAGCAACACACACAGATGAGGAATATATTGCCTCCAAAATCCAAGAGACCCATTAGGCATTGTACCTCTAATTTTTTATAAGAAAGGCCAGATGGATGCAACACTTACCCTTCACTTAGAAGGGATATCTTGACATGTCTCACACCACTGGACCCCTAGAAATTTCACTAAGGTCGAAGGCCCCTGAATTTTTGTCAGACTTATCTCACTCTCAGACATGTAAATGTCTTACCAGTAAATCTAGAGTAGTTGCTACGTCTTGATCACCAGGTCCAGTCAGCATAATGCCATCAATGTAGTGAACCAGTGTGATATCTTGTGGAAGGGAAAGTCAATCATGATCCCTGCAAACTAAATGATGACAGAGGATTGATATCAGCTATGCCCCTGAGGTAGGACAGTGAAGGTGTATTACTGGCCTTACCAGATGAAAGTAATCTGCTTCTAGTAGACCTTATGGACAGAGATGGAGAAAAGGCATTTGTCAGTTCAATAGTTGTATACCAAGTAACAGGGAATGTGCTAGTTTTCTCAAGCAATGAAACCACATCTGGTACAGCATCTGCAATTGGTGGCACCATCTGGTTAAGCCTACGGTAATTCACTGTCATTCTCCAAGATCCATCTGTCTTTTGCACAGGCCAAACAGGCAAGTTGCATGGGGATGTGGTGAGAACCACCACCTCTGCCTCTTTCAAGTCCTTGATGGTGGCACTAATCTCTGCAATCCCTCCAGGAATGTGGTATCGCTTTTGGTTTACTATTTTCCTAGGTGGAGTCAATTCTAGTGGCTTCCACTTGACCTTTCCCACCATAATAGCTCTCACTCCACATAACAGCAAACCAACATGGGGATTCTGCCAGCTGCTGAGTACATCTGTTCCAATTATGCGTTCCAGAACTGGGGGGATAATCACAGGATGGGTTTGGGGACCTACTGGGCCCACTGTGAGACAGACCTGAGCTAATACTCCATCTATCACCTCCATGAGCCCCTGCTCTGACCGGTCATTCACATGATTATGGAGAAGGGAGATTACATCTCTCTTTTTGCTTTCTTGCCCCTCCATTCAGTTTATTCTCCACACAGCAACCGGAGGAATACCAGATCATGTCGTTCCTTGGTTCGCAAGTCTCTGATAGCTTCCCATTGCACTTAGTACAAAATCCAAAATCTTTACTGTGGCTCCAAACCTGCAAACTGAGGCATTCTGCAAACTGGATTCCCAGGAAGGCCAGTGGTGTCATTTTAAGGCCTGGGAGTCAGTGGTGTAAATTCCAGTCTCAGTCTGAAGGCCTAAGAGCCAGGAGCACGGAGGACAGAAGATGACTGGTGTCCCAGCTCAAGCAGCCAGGCCGGGAGAAAAGCAGTTCCTGCCTTCTTCTACCTTTTTGTTCTACTCAGGCCCTCGGTGGACTGGATGAAGCCCACCCATACTGCGGAGGGCAATCTACTTTACTGAGTCTGTGGATTCAAATGCTAATCTCGTAAACATACCCAGAAATAATGTTGAACTAGTTATCTGTACATCCCATGATCTGGTCAAGTTGACACATGAAACTACCTTTGGAGGGATGCAAAATGAGAGGGGCATGAGAGAGCCTTCTAGGGTATTGTAAATATTCTATATCTTGATCTGGGTGATAGCTACCTGTGTGTAGTTTGTAAGTTATACAAGTATGACTTGTACATGTCAGTGTATAAAAGTTATACCTCAGCAAGGAAGGAAGGACGGACAATAGGAGTTCATGTGCTTCAGAGCCAGGCAGAACCAAGTTCAAATTCTGATCATTTGCTAACTGTGTGACCTTGAGCGTGTTATTTAACCTCTGAATTGTAATTTCCCTGGATATAAAATGGGAATTTTAATATCTCAGGCTTTTGAAGATATTTTAAAGAGATAGTACATGTAAAAAGCACCTAGCCCATAGTAGGTCCTCAGTACATGTTAGTTTCTTTCTCTCCCCACTATTACTTTGTCTTCTAAACTTCTTGTTTCCTGGTTGTTCTTCCTCATTCATCTTGGTGTCACACTCCGATTAAGAAAGCCATTCTCAGTGTTGCAGTATAGACTTTGACATCAAATGCCTTACTTCTTTGATTCTAATTTTCCATGTACTTCTCTCTGACCACAGTGTCCTATCTCTCTGGTTGCCTTACTTCTTTCCTCCTAAGGATCATGGTTTTACCTCCTTGGCCATCCAACCCAGTCCCAGGGGGCTTACTTTAGCCATTCTGAGCAGAGCCCTGGATGGTCTGGCCTCCCATCCCCGTGCTGCACCCATTCTGCAGTCCCCAGCCCTGAACTGATCTAGTTACCATCTTCCATGCTACTTGCTGAGGCTGCTAGAGAACATCTCAACAAATCTCTTGGAGCCACCCCTTCCAGCCACCGCCCCCTTTCTCTACTCCCTTTTGTTGCAAAAACTCCTTAAAGGAGTTGTCTTATACTCAATATTTCCACATCCTCTCTTCCCACTCTCTCTTGATCCTACTCCAGTCAGACTCTCTCCCTTACCACTTTAGAGAAACTACTTTTCTCAGGCCACCAGTGATTTCCACTTTGCCAAATCCAATGGTCAGTTCCCAGGTCTTGCTTTATTCCACTTCTCAGCAGCATTCAACACAGGTGATCACTCCATCCTTCCTGACAAACTCTTCATTTCACTTCTGAGACACCATATTCTCCAGGTTTTGCTTCTACCTTACTGGAAGTTCCTTTGCTATCTCCTCTTCATCTTCCCACCCTTTCAATGCTGACTGACTGCAGAGCTCGGCCCTCAGGTATTTCTTTTCTTTTTTTATAGTCACTCCCAAAATATCTCATCGACTCCCATAACTTTAAATATGCTAATAGCTCCCCAATTTTTTTTTTTAGACTATTTGATTCTTCCTTTATTTCAGGGAAATTTTACATTTGTTTTTTAGGTTTTCTATCTTAGAGACTTCAGTTTTTTTTTTTAACATCTTTATTGGAGTATAATTGCTTTACAATGGTGTGTTAGTTTCTGCTGTATAACAAAGTGAATCAGCTATATGCACACATATATGCCCATATCCCCTCCCTCTTGCGTCTCCCTCCCGCCCTCCCTATCCCACCCCTCTAGGTGGTCACAAAGCACGGAGCTGATCTCCCTGTGCTATGCGGCTGCTTCCCACTAATAGCTCCCAAATTTATACCTCCATCCTGGTCCTGTTCCTGAACTCCAGACAAATATATCCCACTGAGTACTCAACATCTCCACCTGGGTACCTAATAGATGTCTCAAATTGAACTTACCCCAAACTTCTGATTATTTCTACCTCCCACCGTCCCACTAAACCTTCTTTTCCCTCGGTGTTCTCCATCTTGAAACACAGCAGCTCCATTCATCCAGATGTTCAGACCAAAAACCTTGGGGTCAGCTTTATCTCCTCTTTTATTTTCACACCCCACATCAGATCCATTAGTGAATCCTGTTGTCTACCTTCAAAGTATTCAGAGTCCTGCCACTCCTTACCACCGGCACTACCCTAGTCCAGCCCACTCTCCTCTTTGCCCCTGGACCCCTGTAATGGCCTCCTTGGTACTGTCTCCCTTTTTGCTTCCTTGCCTCTCCATCCAGTTTATTCTCCATCCAGGAACCAGAGGAACACCAGATCATGTGATTCCTTTGCTGTCAACTCTCTGATGACTTCCCATTGCCCTTAGTACAAAATCCAAGATCCTTAGCACAGCTGCAAATCTGACCCACGTCTGCACGGCTGAGCCAATCTGTTCCCATTCTCCTCGCTCACAGCACCCCACCACACTCCACTGTGTGTGCTGCTCCGTACACTAACCAAACCACTCTAGATAAAATAGCAGGCTTTGAGCCTCCCAATTTTTTTTAAACAAGTTTTTTTCCATAGCGCTGAAGACCTCCAAACACGAGTGTATGTACTTATGTACTCTACCTCCACTAATTGAATGTAAGCTCCATGAAGACAAGACCTTTGTCCAGTAGAATAACGCCAGTGAGATATACAGGCTTGAATGGGGGCACAGATATCATGGCTTTGCTCCTAAAAAAATTTTCTGCGTCCTAGTCCTTCTAGCTGGTTAGGTAATTCAGCCACCTGAGAATCCAGGCCATGAATGTATTCTCTGTGATATTCTTTTTTTTTTTTAATAAATTTTATTTATTTATTTATTTGTTTGTTTGTTTGTTTGTTTTGGCTGCGTTGGGTCTTCGTTGCTGCCCGCGGGCTTTTTCTAGTTGTGGCGAGCAGGAGCTACTCTTCATTGCGGTGCGTGGGCTTCTCATTGCGGTGGCTTCTCTTGTTGCAGAGCACGGGCTCTAGGCACACGGGCTTCAGTAGCTGTGGCACATGGGCTCAGTAGTTGTGGCACATGGGCCCTAGAGCACAGGCCCAGTAGTTGTGGTGCACGGGCTTAGTTGCTCCGCGGCATCTTCATGGACCAGGGCTCGAACCTGTGTCCCCTGCATTGGCAGGCAGATTCTTAACCACTGCGCCACCAGGGAAATCCTCTGTGATATTCTCAAACTGTGAGATTTTAGTAATAGATAGATTTTCACAATTTTTAAGGAAAATCAGTCAGAAAGCCAACAGGAAAGACAATTTTTTTTCAAATTTAAGCTGGAATAATCTGTCCATTGATGCCACATTGATAGTTTACTCACCAAGTCGTTCAACAAATGTTTACCAAGAAACAGACCTGGCATTTGGAGCTGGGTATAAACTGTTCAACAAATCAGATATGTCCCTGCCCAAATGGAGCTTATAGTTTAGTACAAGGCAAACCACAGCCTTTAGGTCAAATCTGGCCTTCTGCTTGTTTTTGTAAATAAAGTTTTATTGGAATACAGCCGTGACCATTGTTTACACATTATCAGACTGCTCCCAGGCTATGGTGGCAGAGTTGAGGAGATAAGTTGCAACATAGACTGCATGGCCAGCGAAGCCTAAAATATTTACCACTGGACCCTTTACAGAAGCAATTTGCTGCCCCTGGTCTAACTGGATAGCTGAAATCTGTTTTTTTATCCCAGGGATCCACTCAATTTTTATAAGCAGACTTAGACAAAAGTTTTTGGTTGAAAGGAGAGGATCTACTTAATGGGCTCAAGGAGAAAAGGGGATTATGGTAAAATATTTCCCCATAGAATCCACAGACAGGAAATGAAATACAGATATTACTCCTACAGTCATACAAATTGGCCATAATTCAATTATACTAATTAAAGGCCAAAATATGCACTACTAAGAACACCACTGATTACAATAGGATCTTGACCAGGGACTGATAATGTATTCAGGAGGTAGGGTAACACCAATGTTAGAACACAAGAGATTTATTTGAGTAGTTTAGACTTTGTCTATCCTAACAAAGTGTGATAACAACTATAAAGGAGATAAGGATATAAGGATATATAAAATGTCCCTGTTTAGGAAAAGAAAGGACAAGATTTTTAAGTAAAAGATAGAATTCAGCAAATGCTGGATTTGCTCCATGATATTAAGATTTTACTCTTATAGCTATAATATGTATCATTAATTGCTCCAGGAAAAAATAACTTCTTTTGGGGGGAATCTGAAACTCTCCAGCTCCCATCCCCTTTCTCTTCTTAACACAATAATTTCTGAAAAGCAATTTTTTAAAACATGAGGTTTCTGAGGAATGCAGAATTGACTGTCCAGGCAGACAGCATGAGGAGTGGAACTGGGTCAGGACCTGGGTCATTCTTGATGCTTCCCCCCGAAGTACATCCCCTTGGGCTTTCTTCTCTCCGTTTTCTGCTTTTTTCTGCCTTTTCTCTCTTGCCTTGCTTCCTCTACATAAACCTGAACAGCCTGCACTGTTGCCCCAAGTCTACATGCCTCCAGAGCCTGCCATTACCAGGAAACAGTTTTAGAATCCTTTGGTACAAATTCTTAAGAATCTGACTAGCTTAACCCAACTTACTTTTAGCAGAGCCTGCTAAAACCTTGAATTTTACATTGTTCACAAAGTCAAAAGACTACATCCCCAGCTTCATTTGATTCTAGTGTAGGCTTAT
This sequence comes from Lipotes vexillifer, assembly GCF_000442215.2. Classification (NCBI taxonomy): domain Eukaryota; kingdom Metazoa; phylum Chordata; class Mammalia; order Artiodactyla; family Lipotidae; genus Lipotes; species Lipotes vexillifer. The sequence goes on from NW_006775669.1 coordinate 327,475, forward strand.
GCAATAAGATATAAGCAAAAGTATTGTGTGAGTCTTCTGGAAAGTTTCATTGGGGGTGGATTAATGATGCGATGGCTGGAGCTCCAACTGCCATTTTGGAACCATACCCTTGAGATAACAGAACATGAGCAGGAAGAGCCTGGATCACTGATGAAGTCCCCACACAAGCCCAGAACTGCCTAAATCCAGGCTTCTACCAAGTAAGAGAGAAATGCATGCCCATCTTATTTAAGCAGCTACATGGGGGGGTTTCTGTTACCTATAACTGAACCTAAACCTAACTGAAAGTTTCCTCTGATCCAATAACCAGAGAGGCAGGGTACCAGGGATACTGCCCAAATAGTGAACTCCCAGGTTTGAGCAGATTTCCCAGAAAAGGGGTCCTGGGTAGAGCAGGCAAACCATTTGGAGTATTCACTACAATAGCTGAGTTCCATTGCCAGACCACTTGGATTTGTATGGAAGAGAAATACTAGGACACATGAAAAATTGGGGGGTGGACTGATATCTCAGAACATGCATCAGAGTAAAAAGTGTAATTCAAGGGAAATTTAGGCTCTGAGTGGTTGAATTATAGGTAACACGACTGCAGGCCAGGTCTGCACATGCCCTGACCAGATGCAAGTCAATTGTTCTGCTAATAATTGAAGAAACATTGGTTACATTTTTTCAGGCATTTGGTTAACTCATTCCCTTTAGCCACTTAGGGCTGTGATTTATAGGCGGCAAAGTCACTTAGGATAATAAAGCCCCCAGGCCTGGTGGCAAACTGCAGAGATTTTTTGAGAAGAAAGAGACCACTTAAACATCTCCCTCAGCTTTTCCTCAGTGAATGATACCCAGAGGAAAGAGGTTTCAAATGTGTTTCCATCATTCACACCCTCAAGAAGAAAGATGAGAGGAATCAAGAAAAAAATACTCTAAGTGCTACATTCATTTCAAATATCTGACAAGTTATGAGAGTCCTGGAACAGGTTTCCCAGAACTACAACTCCCAGAGGACACAGGTCCCACCATCATTTTCTTCCTTTTCTCTAAAAGCTCTTAATGGATTGAGGAAAAAAAGATAGTTCAAATATCAATTGGGTTGAATGCATGTATTCAATAAAAGGAAGAATCTATATCATTTTTTAAAATAGCCTTTCTTCTGTACAACCATGTCCTAGTGGGCTATGGCCTTTCTGTTTAACTTTTTCTTCCTAAGCAAATAAAATCCCAAAAGTCTACATAACCTCTGTCTGCTGAAGAAGAGGTTCAGCAAAGCTGCTGTGTCCCGCTGGGTCATGGCTGCAGCAGGTCCTAGCTCAGCCACAAATGTCAGACACTTGAAAGCAGGGATTTAAGAAGGAAATCGGTTGTTCTCCATGTTAAGAAAAAGTTTTTAAATGATCTGTAATAGAAAATGGGAGCCCATTCTCGGGCTTTAGCATAGTGATCTAAGACTTCCGCTTACAAAAACAGGAAATCTTTGTGGAAACAAACAAACAACAACAACCAAAGAAAGACCAGCCAAATGAGAAAAGCAATGACTATTTATTCAGAGCTTGCTATAGTAAGGGAGTTCAGCCACCGTAACTCCAAGGCAGGCAGAAGAGTGGGAAAGCTTTATAGTGACAAAAGAGAAGACTTCAGGTGTGCCCTGAATGGATGCTCTTGGCGTGGGGAAGCTGTCGGCAGGCTATTAAGAAGTGGGGCATCCTGTGTGATTGGTCAGGGGTGCATATTTGGCTTTCTCTGGTTGGTCCTAAGTTGGAAACAGGACAGAAATTGGGGAAGCTGGCAGTTATTAATCAAGTACTGGCCATTTGGAACCAACTGTTCCAGAAATGATTGTTTAACTTTCTGGATTGTTACTAGAGATAGCAATTTAGCTTCTTACAAATCTGACCTATAGCAGACTGGCTCCCTTGCTGGCTATTGTAAAGAAAGAGGTTAGTTTCCCAGGCAGGTTGCTGCAGACCATGGATCAGAGTTCCTTTTTTTTTTTTTTTTGGCAGTATGCGGGCCTCTCACCTCTGTGGCCCCTCCCGTTGTGGAGCACGGGCTCCGGACGCACAGGCTCAGCGGCCATGGCTCACGGGCCCAGCCGCTCCGTGGCATGTGGGATCTTCCCAGACCGGGACACGAACCCATATCCCCTGCATCGGCAGGTGGACTCCCAACCACTGCGCCACCAGGGAAGCCCTGGATCAGAGTTCTTTTATATATAGTCTGGCCATTGTCCATTTGTATATTCAGCCTCTCATCTTTCAGACAGGCAGCTGTCTCTGGGCAGCTGACCTACAGCCAACAATGTGGTTCCCAGCATTTCTAGAGAGCCACTTTGGGAGACAGCTAATTCCTACCTACCACCTTGCCCAGGAGTGCCTAAGAACACACCTGCATATGTGAGAACATCCCTCTTAGCTCAATGCCCCAAGATGGTGAGGAAGGAAGGGGAGGCGAGTGGTTATAGAAGTGGCAGAGCCCCGTGAGTAGAGGAGTAAAACAGTGCTCATAACCTTCAGTCCCAGCTATTGGATAGAACTCTGCGGGTTATGAGTAAATACTGTTGCCGGGGCCCCACCCAACCCCCAACAAATGCTAATTTACTAGAGCAGGGCTGGGAATGATTAGTTTTTCAAACTTCCCCGGTGACTTTAATGTGCAACCCAGGTTGGCAGGTACTGATTGAAATGAATAAACCTTTAAGAGAAGGAGCAAATATTTATCAATTAGTAAAAATGAAATCAGGACATGCCCACATGACCACTTTCCCAAGAAACCTCTAATCTTCCAGTCTTGTATAAAATGCAGAGTTAAATTAAACTAGAGTAATTGCTTAGACCATTGCAAATAGGCAATAGTCATAGAGTATGAACCTACCTACAGGAAATGAAAATGCTGCAGGATCTAAACTGTGGGCATAAGGAACAACTGAATACACTTAAAACTGCTGTAACAATGACTGAAATACACCTATTCTGAAATTTTTCATTTTTAACCATTAAAAAATGTATTCCCCCTCTTCAAAATGCCATTTGTCATAACATATTATTTCTCACAGGTCATATGCAGTGAGTGCATGTGATGGATGTGTGTATATTTTCAGTCTATCTGAGCTTGTACATTTCTCAAATACTTTAAACAGAATTCTAAACAATTGCATTTGGGGCATATAAACTCCAAAACCTCAAAAGAATCACCCACATACTCCACACACCTGGTATCCAATTTTTATTTCTAACCATTTCTAAATTTTCCAATGTACCAATTTATCTGAATTTGATACACCACCACCCCCTGGTGGAAATCCATAGAAAAGAATCCACACGATTTAACTTGGGAACTTTAATACTGCAAGGGATGATTAAGGTCCTTTAGTACACTGGCATGCACGCCCGCTCTTTCCATCTTTCTCTCTCCCAGCACAACATTCTCTGCAAACAAAATCATATGCAATAGGGACAGTGGGAGGGAGACGCAAGAGGGAAGAGATATGGGGATACAAGTATATGTATAGCTGATTCACTTTGTTATAAAGCAGAAACTAACACACCATTGTAAAGCAATTATACTCCAATAAAGATATTTTAAAAAATCATATGCAAAAGCTCAACGAACAAAACAGCAAGAATGGAGCTGTGCTGGGGGCTTTCTCTTTCCCATTCTCTTTGCCAGTTCCACATCTCCCCCCAGGATGTCTAAAATAGAACTTATCATCACTAAACATAAGCCATATCCCCAAAAAATTTAAATTAGAATTACATATAGTTCTTTTTTTTGACCCTCATGTATATATTTTCATTCACCTTTTCAATGATAGCTGTACTTTTTTTTTTTTTTTTTGGCCACACCACAAGGCATGGGGGAGCTTAGTTCCCCAGCCAGGGCTCGAACCTGTGCCGCCTGCAGTGGAAGCATGGAGTCTTAACCAATGAACCACCAGGGAAGTCCCAATAACTATAACATAAACACCATACACATTACATCTTATTAAGGCCTACTATTTAGGCCTATATTTAAATTAGAAATATTCAAACTTAGAAATTCTCCAGTGCTAGAAAATGTCAAATAGAACAGACTATTCTCATAAAAAAAAAATTACATATATTTCTCCCAAGCTCCCTTACCTCAATGAATAGCATCTCCTTTACCATTCACTCAGCCAAAGAATTCACAATACACAATACACAATACACATGAACAGATTAAAGACCAAGTCAAGAATCCAGATTAGATTTATTAATTCAGCAATTCCCAAACTCATTTTATCATGAGATACATTTCCACTCCTCCCCAGTACCTTTTAACAACTTGCAGAAAACTCTTTGTTTATATTTTATTCAGAGTGATTGTTCCATTTTAATTAGCAAATTAGCCCTTTGGCTGCACATACTATTCAATCTTCAAAAATGCTCAGGCAAAGTCAACCATCCAACAAACCAGCTCGCAATCATTTGTGGTAGTGGAAAGTACGCCCTTTAGGTGATTGACCCCAGACAGCAATTGAGTTAATGCCACATCTGTAGGCAACATCATCCCTATGTTCTACCATCAGTACCAGCTGAGAGGAAATAGAGGTTGCCACTAGCACTAGCAGGAATCATGCTTTGTCTTCCACTAAATGGAATAAGCCTGAATTGTATATCACTGTGTAATTTTAAAGGATTATAGTGTTCACTTGACTGCAACCTATGAGCATCATGGGCAGCTCTGCAACATACAGTGAGTTAAGTGTTTTCCATACATTATCTCCTCCTGTGGATTTATGAGCCAAAAAAAATCCCTGCAACCATGTGAATTGGCATAGATCCCTGGACACGAGATCTAAAAGAAATCTTACTTTATAGCAAGTTTTTTTTAACAAAAATAGAGCTTTATGCCCTATGTCATTAGTACTAGACTTAAGTCTAGTACTAAGTTAGATTAGTACTAATCTTAAGTCTACTGATACATATTGCATCATTTCTAATTTTGAAAGCAAAGCCATGTCCAATTAAACTTTCATTCAATGGAAAAGTTATTTGAATCTCTTCTGGTACTTAAATTATATTTTGATTAATAGTTTCTGGGGCCATTTGCTGTCATTTCATGCCTACAGCTTTGATTTGGGAGCAGGGGTCCTGAGGGCTTGGGCACACTCGCTCACCAGCCTGGTGGCCTCCAGAGCAGTGCCCCAGTGCATGGCTATGCCCCCACTACCATGGCCGTAGTGATGGACCACAGGTAGCCTCCGGCTGCCCTGGGCTAAGAGCTCTTTCTCCAGCCGCACACCTGGCCTGGTGGGCCTCAAGCCCACCTTCTCCCTTATGTCACAGGCTCCATGGAGAGAGGGCTCAAGGGCACAGCATCGGGAAAGAATCCCTTTGCTAATTTCTGCATCTGGGGACAGATTCCAGTCTCCTTTTTGCCTAGTTCCACCCAGGGTTACATTGGATATACCAGGGTAAATGTATGTCAGCCCACTCCCATCTCGGATAAAATGCTTCACCCAGGGAGCCTGCACTTTGAGCACTTGACCCCTCACTGGGAAAATCTTCAGGTCTCCTGCAAGCTGCCTGCTTCCAAGGCCTGAACAGTTGACCACAATGTCGAAGGACGGGTGAAGCTCCCACAGGTCTTCTATTCGTCGGGTGAGTATCAGGCCCCCGCTTCCTTTTAGCCTGGGGAGAACGAGAGACCATGAGGTGAGCCATGGCAGTTTCCTGCTCAACCCCTTACAGAAGTGATGGACAGGAACTTGGAAACAAAACTGAGGAGACCGTCGAATGATCAAATACCTCCAGAGCTTCCAGGGCCCAAGCAGGCCAAATTCTAGCTGACTGTCTCACATCCTTGGAAACCAGGGATTCCTAAAGTTGAACCTTACTAAATAAATACCTATTTCAAAAACTCAAAGCAAACTACCTGCTTCATCCTTTTTATGTTTAATGGAGTTCCTATATCATTCTAGATGCTAAATACCAGGTTAACCTGGTATTTTAAAAACCCCAAGCACTTTTTTTTTTTTTTTTTTTTTTTTTTTATAATTTTTTTTTTTTTTTTTTTTCTGTGTTGGGTTTTTTTTTTTGTGCG
>NW_006775669.1:333663-363253 GCF_000442215.2 Lipotes vexillifer
GACGCGCAGGCTCAGTAGTTGTGGCTCACGGGCCCAGTTGCTCCGCGGCATGTGGGATCCTCCCAGACCAGGGCTCGAACCCGTGTCCCCTGCATTAGCAGGCGGATTCTCAACCACTGCGCCACCAGGGAAGCCCCCCAAGCACTTTTTGTTCATGACATTTATTTAGCACTTAAATTTACTGCCTTGGGGGCCTCCCTGGTGGTGCAGTGGTTGAGAGTCCGCCTGCCGATGCAGGGGACGCGGGTTCGTGCCCCGGTCCAGGAGGATCCCACGTGCCGCGGAGCGGCTGGGCCCGTGACCCATGGCCGCTGAGCCTGCGCGTCCAGAGCCTGTGCTCCGCAACGGGAGAGGCCACAACAGTGTACCGCAAAAAAAAAAAAAAAATTTACTGCCTTGGACATTCTGTCTCATGTTGTTAATTAACTCTTGCATGTTCCTGTGTACTACTCTGTTCTCCCTAACCAGATGGTTGGGACAGGGCTCACATGCACTCCTCCTTATGTCTACCACAGGGATGCTACCATAAGAGGAACACAAAATATTTGCAGCTGATGGACTAAATAACAGTTGTGGTTGCTAATGATTTTTTGGACCAAGTACATCAAGAATGAAAAGAAATGGTTTATCCAAGTTCTGTAATCTTATTTTTTAATAGTAGTAGAATACGCATAACACAAAATTCACCATTTTGACCATTTTTAAGTGTACAGTTCAATAGCATTAAGTTTAATACATTCACATTGTTGTGCAACCACCATCATCATCCAACTCCAGAACTTTTTCACCTTGCAAAATGAAACTATGCACCTATTAAACAATAACTCTAGGTCCTATCATCTTATTCATAGATCACTTGTAGAATATATGAGACGTAATATGAGAAAAAGACTATAGGCAGCTCTCTATACCAGGGTGCAGGTTGAATGCCTGTGTGCAAGGTACTGCTTAGAGGCAAAGTGCCCTTCCTCAGGATTGACAAAGGAGTTGGGAGACAGAGTGTAAATACTTGGCAGAATGAAGTAAGTTCCAAATGAGAGGTGATGTAGAATTGGAAAGCATGGGTTTAGGTCCCAGTTGCCTCACATTAGCTTAGCTTTGAGGTCTTGGCCAACTCACCTCTCGTCTCTGACCCTCAGTTTCCTCATCTGTGTTATGGGGATGACACCTCCCTTGCCTGCTTCAGAGATGGCAGTGAAGTTCAAGTTCAAGTGAAATAATAGGCATGACAGTGTCTCACAAGACGTGAGCACAAAAAATTCTAGGGGACTGATATCAATAAATTATAAATTTCTCAAGGCAAGAGACTACATCTTATGCTTCTCACTACACCTATGACCCAGCTCAATGCCCAATACCTAGTGGACTTGACATGAGTGTTGGCCAATACTGAAGACAATATGAAATCCTAGTTTGGGTATATGATGATTAACTCTATGTTTTGGCTTGACTGGGCCATGGGGTACCCAGATATTTAGCCAAACATTCTTCTGGGTGTTTCTGTGAGGGTATTTTTGGATGCAATGAACACTTAAATGGGTAGACTGAGTAAAGTAGATTGCCCTCCTTCACGTGGGTCTCATCCAACAGGTTGAAGGCCTGAACAGAACAAAAAGGCTGACCTTCCTCCTGCCAGACTGCTTTCAAACTGGGATATCAGCTTTTTCCTGTCTTCAGACTCAGACTAAAACATTCGCTCTTCCTGGGTCTGAAGTTTGCCAGCCTTCAGACTGGAATTACAGCCTTGGCTCTCCTAGGTCTCCAGCTTGCCAACTCACTGTGCAGATCCTAGGACATGTCAGCCTCCATAATTGTGTGAACCAATTCCTTATATTAAATCTCTTTATATATATATTTTTCTATTGGTTCTGTTTCTCTAGAGAACCCTAAAAGACAGAGAGTGGCACCACATTGGCATCCTTGCTTCAAACCTGAAGCAGGGTACTTTATTAACAGCAATCAGAAAATTAACAATTTTTAGTCCATTTGTCTGAAGGAAAGGAGAAAAAGAAGAAAACTAACTGAAAATCTCAGTTGGCAAATAATGCTATGCATATAGATTGAAGGGGAAAATCCACTGTTTATTCCTAGTGACACTTAATGTAGCTATACTTAAAATATCTTACCATAGTTAGAATTTTTAAAATGCATTTTAGGTTTACAAAGCAACTAAAATCTCTGTCTCTCTCTCTCTCTCGCCATATAATTTTAACCTGACAATTTTAACCTCATCTGATGACCATACTGCTCACTCATTCTGCTGCAATGCATGTTTTAATAAAATAAACTGCATTCTGTTTCCCACTTCTCAGAAGATCCATCTCTGCCTTGTCCACTGCACGAACTTATATAAATCAGTCTAAGCCCTGTTCAGTCACAGAGCAGCTTCTGTTCCCTTTGGGGAGGAGGTGTGGATGAGGCCTGGGGTTTCTATGGGCAGAGTGGTCCGGAGGGGAGTAGCCGTGCACCCTTAGTCAGTCCAGCAGGTGGGGTTCCCCTCTTCCACTGTCTTAGGGCAGCAATTGGAGCCCCAGTGGAAGCCCCCAAGGCCATTGCACCACAGCCAGCCTCCATCTATTCCCTACTAACCTTGTTGACATCCTCAGAAAAAATAGGACTTTCCTGGTAGAGCAGTGGTTAAAAATCTGCCTGCCAATGCAGGGAACATGGGTTTGAGCCCTGGTCCAAGAAGATCCCACATGCTGCGGAGCAGCTAAGCCCGTGCATCACAACTACTGAGCCTGTGCTCCAGAGCCCGCGAGCCACAACTACTGAGCCCGCGTGCCACAACTACTGAAGACTGTGCGCCTACAGCCCGTGCTCTGCAGCAAGAGAAGCCACCACAATGAGAAGCCTGCACACCATAACGAAGAGTAGCCTCCACTCACCGCAACTAGAGAAAGCCCAGGTGCAGCAACGAAGACCCAACACAGCCAAAAATAAATAAATAAATAAATTGAAAAAATAATAAACACCATCATTTTCCACTTTCCTAGCTGGTGCTCTCCTGCCTCATCCTTGTGTAATCAGGGAGAAAGTGGGGCGTTCATATTAGACCTGTGTCTACGGCCAACTTTTGCCCCTGGCTCCTCTGGTTAAGGGCCAGGGGCCAATGCTGGGAGTAGGAGGAACTCTCTAGGGGCCTGGAAAAGGAAGGCTGTGCTCTGGCGGGCACGGGGTGTGTTGGGCATGGGGGAGCAGGGGTCTACTGTGCACAGGAAGGGAACTTTGCAAGTTGGACATTTGTTAGGCAGGGATGACCTGTCACATGCCTGATGTACAACCCATATTTCTGTCCAACTGTCGAGGGAATGGCATAGGCACTGCTATGAGTCAGGCCAAGTAGGAGAACAGAAGTTATAGGAGACAAGAGTCTGGGACCCTGTGGGGAAAGTAACAGAGAGGACTCATTAGATGAGTGGGAAGGAAAGTGCAGGGACAGAAGCTCAGTGTGGTTAGTGCTGTGCTCAGTGCAGGCCCTTATCAGGGCCACAGAATAAGGTGTGGCCTGCTGGAAAGAAGGCAATGCACCAATGTTACAGGGCCCCCAGCACCGAAATGGGGCATCCCGCTTTCTGAATGTCTCCCAAGGCAGGACCATCCTGCTCCAGCCAGGATGATTTATTTAGGTAGGATGCCTGGTGAAGAGACAGGCTCAGTTGACTTATTGCCTCTGTGATTCATTTCCTGGAAGGGCAAGAACAAAGCAGCAGAATATAACTCCACTGGCCAAAGATATAAAACATGATCTGCATGTGGCTGATTAACCGTCAGGGGGTTTCGTTTATTTGTTTGTTCTGGGTATTATTGGATATACTTTTTTTTTTTTTTTTTGAGAAGCGGATGATTCCTTCTGTTCTTTGAAAAATGCTAACGATCTAATTTGTGGTTAAAAAAATTTTTTTCTTTCCTGGAAATTAATATTATTTCAGAAGGATAGAGCTTAAATTGAAGGCATTGTTGTGTGGCTTGCTGAGTGAAATGGCTGTTTTTGAGTCAGAACGCTGCAGGCCGAACACTCACATTGTGTAGAAGGGGCGTAGGAGGCAACATAACAGACCCTGGGTGTGAGGAACAAGCAGGGATTGTATGGCTCCCCAGCTGGGTCATCCCGTGGTGGAAAGTGGGTGGCAGCCTACAGAGGGAGCCCCAGGGGTCCCACGCTCTCACCACCATGCTGCCTGGCCTCCCACCTGGCCTGAAGTCCTTGTCCTGAGAGGGTTGCCTTAGGCTTAAAGGAGTCCCAGCCCTACAAAGCCTTCCTCAGGAGTAAAGGGAACGGGTGACCCTCTTCCTCCCCCACATTGGCCTTCTGGTCAGGTGCCAGGGCCTGAGGGAAGGGGGGCTGAGCAATCTTACAGAGAGGAGGCCCCTGCATACTGTCTGTGCAGGCCCCTCACTGGGGGTTAAGAGGAAGCATGAAGTATCAGGGACCTAGCGGGTACCAAAGCAGGAGGCGGGCCAGGGGTGGGACAGCTAGGACGAGGGTCTCCTCGTGGCTTCCCTGCAACAGGCTGTGTGTACTGTCTGTCTGAGGCACTCATGTCCCCACCCACTGTCATGGTGGACATGTATATCAAACAAATGGACCTAAAAAGTCCTCCCCGAGACTCTATGGGGACAAAAGCAGCCCCTCAGACCTCTTATCCTTGACTCTGTCACCTAAAAACAGACAGGAAGCAGCATGCTCCAAGGCACGAATCCAGCTGGCTGGTCATCAGGCCCGATGGTGTTGCACTCGGGAGTTGGCTCCCACTGGCACAAAGTACCACTCGCTCAGGGTTATTTTAAGTAAAGTAAAACGCTGACAGCAGGCTTCCAACTAATGAGAGAAAATCAAGACTTTTCCCAGGCCTTCATCCCACAGTTAGAGATTAGGCTCGAAAATAAGGTTATTATGGAAATAAGGGGCCTGTTTTCTAGAAGGTGATACTTGAACAAATTGTTCAGGTAATATATGTTCTCGTGTGAAACTGGCTGAGGGTGGCCCAAAATAAATATGCATACAATTACAGCAGAGCTCTGCCACTTATGGCTTGCCTAATAATTTCCCCTTATCTGAATTTTATTAAGATATATGATACCTCAACTACGTATCAATAGCATTAGCAATTCCAATGTTCCTTTTCCAGGCATTTTTATAATATAAAGACAAAAATGCAACACCACACAACCTTGCCACTCAGAAAAGATGGTGATGCCCTGAAACTGGAATATTGGCTGATGGGTAACTCCATCACACGATGGCTCAAATGTTCATTTATCAGCTGATATACAGTGGTTTAAATTTAGCATACAAACAGGGGTTTATGGGCCAGTGACAAGGCACAAAAGTGTAGGTTTTATAAAACTGGCACTTTAAGAAGAAAAAAGTCCATATAAATTGCTAAGAGATAAAAGTGAAAAGAGCACTTATAAAGCTACAAAAATATATCATGATGCTCCCAGCATGTGCCTAATAGACTTAGGTTCCTTCCTCTGCACTCCCAATCCACCTTCATAAATTTGTATTTAACCCTCATCACATGTGTTACTGTAATTTTTAATTAACATGTATATCAATGTGCACACACATATATACACCATCATCCCCAAATAGACTATGAATTCCTTAAGAAAATGGATCATATTTTATCCTTCATTTTTGACTAGCTTCTAGCACAGTGCTAGGTATACATAGAAGTTCAACAAAGAATTGTGGAATTAATTAATTATTCCAATTAATTATCCTATCTCCTACATCTGGGACCAAGCCATTGCTGCCACTGCTTATCTGAAGTCACTTTTCCAACTTTTACCCAATAATTTGCATTGTTCCTATTCATCTACCAAATATACAGACTTGGGGATTGAAAGGGCCAAAGTTTCACAACCTTCAACATGCTTGCAATTTCAAGATGAAACTGAAGAGAGATTTATTGATGTGTCTTAAGTAAAAATACCCTTGATGTGTTTCCTAACCAACTGGAAACAGAAAGTCCTGAAAACCAAGCCAAAATGCAAGTTCATGAAATTTGGGGCTGAACTTGGTAAGGAAGCAATTACCTAATTTAGATAAGCCCTCACTTTTGAAGTTCTTGCTCATAACAAAATAAAATAATGGGGTTATTTTCTTTTTCACTAATGAGAAAAAAATTCAAAAATAACTTATAATAAACCTAAGATTTTCTTTTTTTCTTTTTTTTTTTGGTGGTACGCGGGCCTCTCGCTGTTGTGGCCTCTCCCGTTGCGGAGCACAGGCTCCGGACGCGCAGGCTCAGCGGCCATGGCTCACGGGCCCAGCCGCTCCGCGGCATGTGGGATCTTCCCGGACCGGGGCACGAACCCGTGTCCCCTGCATCGGCAGGCGGACTCTCAACCACTGCGCCACCAGGGAAGCCCCCTAAACCTAAGATTTTCGAAAGAACTAGAGTAAATCATATCATTTTACAGGTGGAAGCATATTCTCCAAACATCTCACTTTACGGATGAGCAAAGTAAGACACTGTTTCAACGAGGGGGTCTTACTGGTGGGGAAAGAGGGACCAAATCGTGCATCAAGGTGCACAGTGAAGCAGAAGATGGACGTGTTACTAACTTGGGTGTGACTCACTCCTTGTGACACAGTGTCTTCAGAATGTTGTACAAAGCCATTAATGAACAGCAAGACACAGTGCACAAGAGCTCTGAGGAACCACAGAGAAGCTATGAAGTTATTTATGGATGTGACAGACAAAGAAAGCAGCAAAGAGCCACTTCAACTGACCTTTTCTCCAACCACGGGAGGTAGGCAGGGCCTTCACATTTGAGTGTAGTAAAAGCCTGACCGAACACATGTTGGGGGAATTTCTTCAGCTCATCCTCAGTCATCTTTCGAAATCCCAGCACCACATCAGCCCAGAATGGCACTTCCTCAGTAGGAATGCTCCGGAATATCTGCCAACTCAAACACATTAAGTGGAAAAATTTCCTGAAGTTCTATGAAATTTCTAGTGAACTCCATGTTACATTCTGTAAGGCATTTTTAAAACACACTTCTTATACCCATACAGAGAAAGAAATTATTCTTCAGTTCTCTCAGGTTCAGATAACTCAGTAACTATATTTAAAATGTTCATGGTGGGGGTGGGGGGTGCAGCATTGGAATAAGACATTTAAAGAGTTGTGTGTCTTTTAAAGATTGAATTTAACTCTCTTTTTCTAAAAAGCTCTTGCCCAGATTTTCTTTATTTACTTATGATGATGCATTTTAGGAAAGATTTTTCTGTTTTGCATAATGCTTTACATAAAGTATAAGCAAACCATCAGAAGTTTAAAGGTTGGCCTCAATTCTGAACAAAATATCTAAGTTAGAAGAAGCAACGGTGGTGGTGCAGGAGGCAGGGCTGCAAATTATGAATTAAGTTGTAGATCATCACGTTACGTTCTTGATAAGAGAAGCCAGGAGTTTTCAGGAGAAGCCCTGTTATCGTTCAGTCATGGCTGGGGCTGATGAGGCTAGAAAGATATTAGTTGTTAACAAGAAGCCTATAACTTTGCTATCAATAGCTGCTAGGCATATGTTTGGATTTATAAGTATTGGGCTCTTTACATCAATAGGAATAAATGTTGTAAAGCATGGCTGCTCTAAAGTAGCAAGGGAAGTCATTTGAGTGCTATACATGGTTGCTAATGCTATGGTAATTAATGTACTGGAATTTATATTCTAAGTAATTCATTCTATACGGTTCCTGTGGAAGGTATAAATGTTGTTTGCTGCAGGCCTCTACAACAGGCCCTCTTGCTGTCTCATGCTGCACACTCTCCCGGGGCTAGATTGTCCTCTTCCCTGTCTTCACCATCATACTATAGGCCAAACACTCAGAAGACTACATCTCCACCTGTCTTCTCTCTCCTGAGCTCCAAAACCAGATCCAGACCCATGTTGCCTACTCTCTACTGGAGAAGTCTATCCACATGTCTCAGACATTTACCCCATGCCCACTGCTCTTTCCCGCCCCCTTTCCCCATCCCCCCAGGTGCTAACTCCAGAAACCAGAGAATCATCCTTGACCTTCTCTCCTCTCTCACCCCCTACATGCCATCAATTATCAAGTCCCATCTAATCTCCTCATAAGCATTTCTCAAATCCATCTGTTCTCTATGCCCACTATCAACACCTAATCTATCCCACCATCATCTCTCTTTCCACAAATCTGTTCTCCACACTGCAGACAGAATGTTTTTGAAATGCAAATATGATCAGTTACTTCACTGTGTAAATCCCTCAGTGGCTTTCCATTACCCTAGACGTTTTTCAGTCCCTCCAACACACCAGAGTCACCCCAGATTCAGGTCTATGCATGTACTATTGCTTCTACCTGAATGCTGCCCCCTCTGCCCTGGACCCTATCTCTGTCCCCTTCACCTCTACAGGGTCAGCAGACTAACCTACACTCATGTGGATGGTCTCCACTGAAACATCACGTTTTTTCTGAGTGGCTTTTCATAACTTACCAGAGCAAGTTTATTCTCCAGATAAATGCTTCCATAGCACCTTGTATTCTTCCCTTGTTGACTCATGTCTCATATGTAACTCATTAGATTTAGGACATTCCCTATAGAACATAAGATACATGAGGGCAGGACCATGTCTGTCTTTCCTAAAAAGTCACTCAACACATATTTATTGAGCATCTACTATATGCCAAGCAATATGTACTAAGTTGCTCATTTCTATTTCCCTAATTCCTAGAAGAGTACCTGATACTGGTGAATGCTGAGTAAATTGTTTTGAAGGAATAAATAGATGAATAAAGTTTATACTTATGCCAAGGTGCATAGGACATTTGTGCCCTTATCTTCACTTGACTGATTCAAATACTTTTTGGAAGCAAGTGGGATAAAAATCATTCATAAGAGGAAAATAAATCTTTTTTAGAATAGCTTAAAGTACATTCCTTTTAATATCCTCAATAGTGGCAAAGTCTTGCTCTTGAAAGGACATTTGAATCTTGGACACAACTGTTTCCAAAAATTACTGAGAGCTGATGTTTGTGAATTAGACTGGGTCGTGTTGGGTTTGGACAAAAACAAAGTGTGACCATAAAGCAATGACAACGATGTTTCTATGTGGCTTATCAACTGGCTCTGGAGACAGTTACAGTTTCAATCCATCTTCAGAAGGTAGAGAAGTAAAGCTGCTCCTTTGGGTAGGGACTTTGAGAAATTAGTGATATCAATATCGTTTGGTGTTTGTGATGGTGAGGGAGAGCAAGAGGAATAGGGTAGAAATCTGCCTGATGCAGGTATGTTCACCAGCAGAAAATGTCAGCAGACAGCCTGAACTCAAAAGAGGAGACAGGACAAATTTTTTTTTTTAAACAGCACAAAAGATGCAGTGGTGGGGCTTCCCTGGTGGCACAGTGGTTGGGAGTCCGCCTGCTGATGCAGGAGACACGGGTTCGTGCCCTGGTCAGGAAGATCCCACATGCCGTGGAGCGACTGGGCCCGTGAGCCATGGCCGCTGAGCCTGCGCGTCCGGAGCCTGTGCTCCGCAACGTGAGAGGCCACAACAGAGAGGCCCACGTACCACAAAAAAAAAAAAAAAATGTTCTTCTAAACCCTCCTACATCTAGTTCAGCACTCTGCTCATAGCAGGTACTCAGTAATATTTTCTGTTGAACTCTAAAGTCTGTTAAGATCACTCTAAATTCTAAAATAACTTCAGATTTCCTCTCTTACCCAGACACCAGGAGAACACCAGCATCTTCAGCTTCTGCAGAATTGGCAATTGCAAACAGGTGATCAAAGGTCTCTTTAAACCACTGCTTCTGCTTGTGAATGGGTGTGTCTGTGATGGTGGAGAAAAGCAAAGCAGGACAGAAAGGAAAATAATGACAATGACTATCTTCAGAGAAGCTCCTTCCTACAAACTGGGAAAAACTAAAGTGGCAGGGAGGAACATTTAGATAAAGTACCACATTGTGGCGGAGGATCTGTCAGCCACCAGAGTGTTGAATGTTGACACTTGCTGTCAGGGTCAGTTCATATAATTATTAATCAACAGAGGGGAAATCAACCAATGAGGGAAAAATCTAACATATGGGCCAGCTGGAAAGGGCATATTGGCCTTTGGCACTAGGCATATTCCAGAGGTCCTTGAAAGGTCCATAACCAATCTGAGCCAAGTTAGCCAGTCTGGCTGAGGCATCCAGCTGGCCACACAGTCGAGATGATAGGAGAAAGAACCCAGGGCCTCTTTCCTGAGGGCTGAAAACATGGCAGGAGATAAGGGGAGACCTGTGGGGCCCAGATCAACCAGGTCGAAGAACAGACTGAACATCAGTGGGAAGCCAAGGTTGCTCACCCTTCTGATACAAGGAAACAAGGCCTGCATTGTGGAACTGAGCTCCCTACAGCCCCATCCAAGGCTGCCATTACCTCCATCCCCCTCCATTCCATGGAATCATAGACCAGCTTGGAGTAGCATTCCTGGGGTCACCAGCGGTGTGCAGGGACCACACCTCTCTGTCAGAGTCCTGTGGACCAGTGCCCCCTATCCCCCAGGCATCCCTGCCTGTGTACAAGAGATTGGATCTGGACATAGCTCTGGAAGGGTTCCAGGCCTGCCAGGGAGAAAACACAGGTCAGGTTCAAGCCCCAAAATAATAGTGTCCAGTGTAGGCACAGAGAGCAAGCATGACACAGAAGCACTGACAAATCCAACTGTGGATGGAGTATTTGGCCATCTGATCCCTGTGGGAAGGTCATGAGAGGGAGTCCAGGGTCAGGCCAGGGACTGGAGAACAGTAATCCTGAGGGGCTGCTATAGGGGGAGACACAGAGGAGATGGGGGAACTGAGCAGAGAGGATACTGGGTCAGCTTTGCTTGGAGAGATGTCCCTAGAGCTCACGGTAGAGATGAAAAGCCCCTGGAGGCATCCTGCTTCCAGGTGAATGAGGGCATTTCAGTAGCAGGTTTTAAAGCAATCCACTTGTTTAGGAGCCAGTAAATATTTCTTTAGTAGTGGATCTGTGCTGTTGTCTTTAAACATATGCCCGTGTGAACTCAACACTCCCAAAATTGCAGACTGGGTCTACTGGTTTAAAAATAAGGAGGAAATAAATAATAAACTGCAAAGAACTAAATTAGACCTCATATGGATTATACCTCAACAATCTAAGGCAGTGTATGAGGCTGTATTGAAATGCACACCCCTGTTCCCACTCCAAACCTTAAAAAACAAAATAGTGACTGCTATTCACACACTGCAAAAGTCACCCCAAAAGAATAGACAATTCCAATTCAACAGTGGGTGAAGCAAGCCTGTTCATGTCCAAGTGCTGGTAAAAGAAAACTGTAGCCAGAGTAGCGGTAATAACAATAGCAAGTGCTGACATAGCACTTACTATGTCCAGGCACTGTTCTAAATGATTTACATGTATTAACTCATTTAATCCTCACAACAAACCTATGGGACAGTATGGTCCCCACATGGTATTGACATTTACGGGCACAGAAGATTTTCATCACTGGGGCTGGTCTGAAAGAAGCCCAGAGAGAAAACCAAAGTCTATCTAGCAGTGCCAGAGAGAAAGAGCCTGATCCAGGGGCCCCAATCACCCAGCCAAAGGGTGAGCTGGGCCTCAGTGGCCTGAATGAACTCTCAGGTGAGCCTCCTTATTTGAAGATGATTTCATGACTATCAGGCAGCCTTCTCACCATTCACCTGGGCCTGATGCATACAAGGGGATGCCTGGGAGATGGACACAAGGACTCTGGTCACAAGAAAGGTGTCCAGTGTGAACTAGCATTCTGCAAACACACCAGGCTCCTGTGCTTGTTTCCTGCAAGGCAGCTCCCAAGAGGTACACTAGCATCACGGGTGCTGACAAAGCCAAGTTCCTGGACTGCAATAGTGAGGCCACTGCCCTCCCCACCCTGGCAGAAAATGGGTTTATCCTCTGTTAGGTGAAGCAGGGGGTGTCTCTGGACTAGGAAAACACCAAGTGCAGGCAAAGGCAGGAATACCCTAGTGAAAACAAGAGCGTTAGGGAAACACGTGCAAACCACGTGCTAAGACCTCAGACCTCTTCTCCCCCTCCTTCTAGAATGCTGCCAGCCAGGCCTTCACCCACCCCAGCCAGGGGACTGGAAGCCTCTTCCCTGGGGAACATGACTTGCCCAAGAAGAAAGACTTAAATATAATGACATCAGAGGTTCTCCAACCAAAGAGCACTCCCATCTCACTCCAGTGAGCCTCAAGGCAACAAGCCCTACGCAAGGACCCAGAAACTCCCATCAGCTGTTTAGGATCCTGCTCTTAAAGGTCAACAGACAGGTAAAGATGGCCAGACCACAGGGCCAAGGAAAACCTGTAACATGAAAAAGGAGCATATCAAATAAAAAAAAAAACAACTTGGAGACAACAGAAGCTATGCAGGGAGGAAAAACTTTTAAAACTATTACTAGTGTCTTCAGAAAGATAAGATATTACAACCATAGAACACAAATAGTATAACAAAGGGAAATTCAGAGAATAAAAATGATCTTTGGAATATTAAAAATGCTACGGTAGAAATAATAAATCCAACAGCAAGGCAAAAAGAAAAAATTGAGAAAATCTCCCAGAAAGTAAAATAGAAAGAGAAAATGATAGAAATAGGAAGGGGAAAAAACTGAGCCAATGGGAGGACTCGTCCAGGAAGCCCAGCAAAACAGCAATTCCAGACAGAAAGGCAGAGATGGCAGGAGGGAGGAATCGGCAATTGGGTAACTCAGAGATTGTATCTTGAACTAGAGAGATGAGTTTCCAGATTAAATGGGCAGGGCAATTTTCAAAGTCCAGATTGCTGTATTTTTGTAATATAATCATTTGACTGCTTAAACTATGTCCATGTATAACTTTTTATTTTTTATTTATTTTTATTTTTTTTCATGTATAACTTTGATACAAAAATAAAAACTAAAATTAAAGGGGAGAAAGGAGAGTGGAAATGAGGAAGTGAAGACACTGAGTATAAACTTCATTAGCTGCAAAGTGATTTTGTTTCCTATTTAATGCTATTTCCTCCTCTTCCCATTTCGTATGAAGAATACAGAATGGAAAGGATGCATGAAAGTGTTTTTAAAAATCAATGCATTGGGATTTCCCTGGTGGTGCAGTGGTTAAGAATCCGCCTGCCAATGCAGGGGACACAGGTTCAAGCCCTGGTCTGGGAAGATCCCACATGCCATGGAACAACTAAGCCCGTGCGCCACAACTACTGAGCCTGCACTCTAGAGCCCTCGACCCACAACTACTGAGCCCACGTGCCACAATTACTGAAACCTGGGCACCTGGAGGCCGTACTCCACAACAAGAGAAGCCACCGCAATGAGAAGCCTGCACAATGCAACGAAGAGTAGCCCCCGCTGGTGGCAACTACAGAAAGCCCGCGCACAGCAACGAAGACCCAACGCAGCCAAAAGTAAATAAACTAATTAATTAATTAATTATTTTTAAAAATCAATGCATTTTTAGTCCTGAATACATATTGACTGATTGTTTTTAAACTGGCTTAGAAGCGAGGATAATGTTAGTCCCATTACAAGTATTTTCTGACTTGATGGTCACTACTGGTATCAATAGAAAGACAGAGTTACCAGTTACCAGCTGTGGTAGCCATTGGTGCTGTTTACCAAATACTCTTGGCTGTCTACCTTCTGGGAGCCTTATAGAATTGCACTTCCTGTCCTCCTTCTGAAGGGTGGGAGCATGTGACTAGCACTAGCCAATGAGCTGTCACCAGAAGTGATGAATGTTGCTTCCTGGCCATGAACCTTTAATTGCTAAGGCAAGACCCCTCAGAGCTCTCAATCCCCCAGCTACAGGTACTGACCACATTCAAGGCTCTGGCTGCTTCATCAGCTTAGACCCCTGAGTGATGAACAGAACCCTTGCTGATGCTCAATCAACATACAGCATGAGCAAGAAATAAACCTTTGCTTTTTAAGCTGCTTAGATTTGAAGGTTCTTTCTGTCTTGCTGCATAACTGAGCCTTTCCTAACAGATGAACCAACAAGATGTCAAAAGTGCACATTACACTTATGTGAACATCCAGCTGTCTTTGTCAACAGAATTCCACCAATGCCATTCTATCTAACATCCATCATATCTGACAGAGGAGCAGAAATCTCTTTCTCACCTGGATAAACAGGAGGAATAAGCATTCCGGCTGCCACGTCACTCGTGGTCTCGGGAGTGAACTGCTCTGAAATGACTGTAATGGAGCATCGCGGGACCAGTTTGGAAATGCACACAGCAGTGGAGAGTCCCATCACACCAGCTCCCACAGTTGCAACCCGTACTGTACCCATGGGCCTGTGAGGAGGCACAGTGTGAGCTACAAACCTTGTTTCAAGAGTTATTCCGTCCAGTACAAAGCTTGGCCCTGAAGGTTCTTTCCTTAGGTCCACAGCCTCTCCAAATACGACCTTTCTTGCTGGCATTTCTCATGGGATAAAGAGAGCTCCCTGTAAGCCCTCTTTCCATTAAATGTCAGGGTATGGACAACAAGGTCTCCATGGAGTTTAGACATTAGTCCCAAACCTGCCTGGAGTTGCCTTTAGAACAAAGGACAGCTGAGTAAGTCTGCCCTTGGGGGTGGATTTCTACTCATTCCTAAACCCTTTTCCCTGTGGACACGGCCTAGGGAAGGTTGGTGAAATAAGCGAGGTGGACAAGAGCAGCAGAGCTGCTGCATCTGCTCCCAGAAACCTCCTGAGGAGCAGCCACGGAGAGGGCACGACCCAGACCCAGGGGCAATTTAGAACTCAGCTGTTACTGTTTACAAACTGCTTTTTAATTATAACAATGTGACACAAAGCCCGAAAAACGGAACTCAGCATCTCTCCTGCTCTTCACTCTAACTGGAAACCCACTCCTCTCACAAAAACCTCTGTCCTGAAACCCCATCCTCTGACAGCAGGCTTTCCAGGTAAGGAGCCTGGATTCCTTCGTGGACTCGAATTCTGATTCCGTAACCTGGGGAGCTAGCCATGGTCTCCTCGCCTCCACTCCCTCATCTGTAAACCAGGCCAGGTGAATTCTTTATTAGATCCTGCGGGTGGTAAATAACAGAGATGCACTGAGGTTGTCTTGTAAAGGGGGCTTCTTCTGAGAGTCCATATGGAAATGCAGGAGACAGACATCCAGGGGTCTGGGCTGGGCATCCTGAGACCGGCACCCACGGTGGAAACCAGAGGGTTGATGAGGGTTCAACACTCTCCCACCGCCTCACCTCTGAGCACCAGGAGTCCACTGAGCCCTCTCCACTGTCAGCTCCCGTGTCCCCCCATGCTTCCCTGCTTATCTTTCCACTTCTGGTTCCAGCTAACTTCCCCTAATAGGTCTCAGGTAGAAACTCCAGAGAGAGAAAATGCAATTAGTCCAACTGGTCATCACCATCCCTATTAAACAAAGCTCTAGCCCCAGCCCAGCTTGTTGGGCTGACAGAGCCTATAAATCTGCCCTTTGCACAGGTGCCCTTCCTTGTCCAGTCAGCAATAGCCAGGGCATCAGGTCACGTGGTACAAAACACGGCCACCTGCACGTAAAATTCATCTTTTCTCAGGAGGGAGTGGCGTGGTTCGCTCCACTGTGAGTACAGCAAAGGCAGTCAGCGCTCACTTCCATCTCTGAAGGTCTCTGGCACTGAGATATTGTAAAGTCTTCCAAAGTGGTTTAGTGTGTGTTATTTCCATTTCTCAAGCAGTATACAGTTTCCTCAGCCATAATTTTATCTGACTGCTCCCCAGTGGGCAGGCTAGCTGAGAAGGAACAGGATTGCCAGGGCAGAGGGAAGAGAAGGGAAGGAGCAGACCAGTGGATGGGGGGCAAGCTTGAGGAGCGTAGTCCTGTGCGTGGCCCCTAGAGGTAGAAAGCAGACACCTATCCCCTTACCGGCTTTCCTATTTCACAAGGCCTCCCCTTCCCAGCAACTTTCTCAAAATAGCTCGAATAAATTAAGTTGAAAGGGAAAGTAACCTGTGGCTGAGAATATCCAGCTACCAGGGAAGAGAAAAGTGACCCAGCAAAGGGGGTACATTCTGGTCCAGTGACCTGTGAATCTCTGTCACCTGATCCCACTTAGACACACCCCCCAAACTCATGGAGTAGTCCAGAACCACCCCTGAGCAGAAAGCAGGAGCATTCAAGTACCTGTCTCTGAAAAGGCAGCCTCGGAACCCACAGAAGGCTCTGGCACCAAAACTTGTTTTCCCAGTGAGTGGTTGGTCTAGTGCCCTAAGAGACAGAAAAAGCAAAACTGCTTCCCATTGGGGGATTTATTAAGGACATTCCCTCTAATCTTAATCTCCATTGGCCCACACGCCTCTGTCTCTGTCTCTTATTACCCTGGAGAAAGGAGCGATTGACCTCATCTTGTCTGTGGAGCTGCAGTTCTGCTGATCCCCTGGAAGCCGGTCCATGCTTGGCAGCCCTCGCTTCTCTTTCTGGTTTACAAATCCTCTGTCTTGCCACAAATCTGGGATTTCTCCAACTGATTTGTAAGCGTGGTAAATAAGGGGTGAACCTGTCCAACTTCCAGCACGTTCCATCCAGAAGCAGACGCATTTTCCTCATTTGGCTGTCCCGAGTTAGCGGCCCTCTCCTGGTGCCTGGCTCTGCTGAGTCAGCTGATGGGGGTGGGAGTGGGGTTGGGTGAGGGCAGAATAATGTTGTTGATCACTAAGATGATGACCTGATTGCAGCTGGAAAAACAGATTCAGGAATTAATCTAGGATAAGAATCAAATGATTCTTTAGCCCACATATTCAAATATGTGCTGAGTGTCCACTGTGTGATAGACACTTTACAGTCAGTGAGTCTGTTTATAGGGAAGCAGTTTGAAGTATCAGAATAATGATAATAATATTGTAACTAATATGTATTTAACATTAACCCTGTGCATTCATGGTACCATGTAACACAGTCACCCTATGAGGTAGGTACTATTATTATTATTCCCACTCTATAGATGAGCAAATTGAGGCTCCAAAAGGCTAAGGACAGGCCCAAAGTCTCTTAAGTAGCAAAGCTTCATCTGAGTGTTAGATTCCAAGGCTCAAAGTCTTAACTAAAGCATGTACTTTGGTGTCAGGAGACCTGTCTGTTTTCCTTTGAACAAGTCACCTTGCTTCTGAGTTTCAGTTTCCCCATTTGAAAATTGGAAATGAACTAATTTTGTGAGCACCTGCTGAATTAAGATGTGTAAAATTCCTTCTACAAATAACAAATGCTGGAGAGGGTATGGAAAAAGAAGAACCCTTTTACACTGTTGGTGGGAATGTAAACTGGTCCAGCCACTATGGAGAACGGTATGGAGGTTCCGCAGAAAACTAAAAATAGAATTACCATATGATTCAGCAATCCCACTCCTGGGCATATACCTAGACAAAACTATAATTTGAAAAGATGCATGCACCCCCATATTCATAGCAGCACTATTTACAATAGCCAGGTCATGGAAGCAACCTAAATGCCCATCGACGGATGAATGGATAAAGATGTGGTATATATACACAATGGAATATTACTCAGCCATAAAAAAGAATGAAATAGCACCATTTGCAGCAACATGGATGGTCCTAGAGATTATCATACTAAGTGAAGTAAGTCAGAAAGAGAAAGACAAATACCATATGATACCACTTATATGTGGAATCTAAAATGTGACACAAATGAACTTATCTAAGAAACAGAAATAGACTCACAGACATAGAGAACAGACTTGTGGTTGCCAAGGTGCTGAAGTCCAGGAGTTGATGTGATCTCCCTGAGACTGCAGGCGAGCTCAGCTTCACACCCCTCTCCAACAATTTTTCAGGAACTTTTTACTTTGGGCTCTGGAGGTCCCCAGAGCCTCACCTGTGCAGTGTGTTGGGGCCCTCCCTGCCCACCGCCCCTCCTGCTCTGCTCTCCATGGGCGTCAATGGCTCGAGACATGTTAGCCTTGCTGGTGTGTTAGTTTGCCAGTACATCAAGGGCCTCAAGCCAATGGAACTTGAATAGCCTCTTCAGAGGCTATTGAGGAAGCAAGGCTCATGGGACCAGGGATTCAGCAGTGTATGGCTGCAGGTTGGGGCAGGGAAGCATGGGAGGGGTGAGTTCAGGGAGATTCGAGTCTGTGATACATTGGCTTAGCTCCGACTTGGGACACAAAAGTAGAGCAGAGTCTATAATTGAACACTTTCTTCCTTATAAAATAAGACTTTTAAGACTTACCTGTACAGGGACTTCCCTGGTGGTCCAGTGGTTAAGAATCCACCTTCCAATGCAGGGGACGCAGGTTTGATCCCTGGTCATGGAACTAAGATCCCACATGCCACGGGGCAACTAAGCCCACGCACCACAACTACTGAGCCTGCATGCTCTGGAGCCCGCACACCTCAACAAAAGATCCCACATGCCACAACTAAGACCCTACACAGCCAAATAAATAAATTTTTTTAAAAAAAAACTTACCTGTACATCCAAGAAAATCTCTAACGTTTGGTCCCTGATGGGGTAGGTGGGCACAGGGAGAGGCAAAGAATGAATGAAGATGAAGTTACTTAGGGAACAAGAAGCTGTCAGTATATACTGGTACAGTGTGGGCTTCAGAGATAAAATGAGCAGCCACTACTGACCCTTGGCAAATTCAGATAAGACATGAACACCCACAACTCCCAGACACTCTGTTGTGGGGAGAAACCACAGACTGGTTTCCATAGTCAGAATTCACAATCTTAAATAAGAAAATATTCCTCTTTACCACCACAAGAATTTATGTACCCCCTTTGCATAATGCCATTTTACAGAATGAACCCTTTGTATTGAGTATGTGGTAAGTATTTGATAAGAGTGATCAAAAGGGGACAGGTCAGCCCCTCAGAAGAGAATATGTTCGGAGAGTATATTTTTAATGTGAACTTATACCTAACAACATAGCTATTAACAGAGATTCAGGGAGTGGGACAGGAGGAGGGCAGATTCAGCTTTTTTGGAATCTAAAGTTATACAGGTTTAAGCCCTCTTTTGTGTGTGTGTGTGTGTGTGTGTGTGTGTGTGTGTATACACAAAATCATGAAAGAACAAAATGTCTGTAACCACTTTGATGTCATCTGATAGAGGGGAAATCTTACAGAAGGAAAACAGAGTGGAAAGAGATAGTGGTCTTAACTGATTGCAGTGAATAGACTTTACTTTTGCAAATTTTTTTTACAAAATTTACCAAGATTTATAACCAAATAAACCAATTGCTAAGGTCTTTCTCAAGAGCCCGTGCAACTGAGGGAAGTGAGTCTGAAGTTTGTGCTTCATTAGCTTCACAGTAAGTCTTCCCTGCAGCTATTATGGGCCAAAACTATCACCAGAACAATCTAAATTGCAGAGTCCTCAAGGGAGAAACATATTATATGTTGTAGGACACAATCAAATCGGACAGGGACAGCATGATGGGCTCCAAATGCCAACTGGCCAAGACCAAGGCTGGACAGGACGACTGCCACACTCTCCTTGACTGCATGGTGGAATCATATAAAGGGCATGGAGAAACAGCATCGTACGGTATCTGGGCTGTGCAGGGTGGCATTAAATGATGTAGATATAGTATCTCATCTTTTCAGTCCTGTGAGCGACGTTTTATTATGATCCTGAATTTTCAAATGAGAAGACTGAGGTAAAGAGAGGTTGATTTGCCCAAGTGAGAAGGCTGATAGCCAGGTTTTTTGTTTGTTTGTTTGTTTTAATCTATGTGCTTCCACTGCCCCTCACACTTCATTGCCTGTTGAGGTCAAGTTGATGTATGGTCCACAGTTAAACAGAACTGGTAACAAGGTCACCTGCCTGAAGTTTACCTACTTGTATGTGGGTTGTTTTCTGAGCTTTCCAATGCGGTGGTAAAGTACTTGAAATGTTTACAACCAGAGACGGGTTTGACGCGCTACGTGTGACTAGCTTCCAACTATTATAGATATACAACATCACTGTTTTTCAAGTATAAAATCAGAAAGCTGTGCATACTAAGAAATGCTAGAGGAACAAAGTATGTTTGGCTTCCTGTATGACATATTTGTGAATTGTTATGCTGTAAAGCCCAATTTTTCTCCCAATAAAGTGGGTTTTTTTTCCTTTTGAGTTAACACTTTTTATCAAGGTTGCTGGATATAGGAGCAACATAGAAAAATCAAGCACCCTCCTTTATGCCCACAATAAACAGTAGAAAATATATTAGAAACTTAACATCTCTAATTGTAATAAAAATATGTACCTAGGAATAAATACAAGAAATGTGCGTGATTTATGGAGAAAATTATACTTCATTGAAAGACATTAAAGACGATCCAAGTAAATGGAGAGATAAACCACAATAACGGCGAAAAGGAGGAGACCTTCAAGATGGCGGAAGAGTAACACGCGGAGATCACCTTCCTCCCCACAGATACACCAGAAATACATCTACACGTGGAACAACTCCTACCGAACCTACTGAACGCTGGCAGAAGACCTCAGACCTCCCAAAAGGCAAGAAACACCCCACGTACCTGGGTAGGGCAAAAGAAAAAAGAATAAACAGAGACAAAAGGATAGGGATGGGACCCGCACCAGTGGGAGGGAGCCGTGAAGGAGGAACGGTTTCCACACACTAGGAGCCCCTTCGCGGGCGGAGACTACGGTGGCGGAACCGGAAAGAGCTTCGGCGCCGCGGAGGAGAGCGCAGCCACAGGGGCGCGGAGGGCAAAGCGGAGAGATTCCCGCACAGAGGATCGGTGCCGACCGGCGCTCACCAGCCCGAGAGGCTTGTCTGCTCCCCCGCCGGGACGGCCTGAAGGGGGCTAGTGCGTCACGGCTAGCCGGGAGGGAGTCTGGGAAAATGTCTGGACCTGCCTAAGAGGCTAGAGACCATTGTTTCAAGGTGTGCGAGGAGAGGGGAATTCAGAGCACCGCCTAAACGAGCTTCAGAGACCGGCACGAGCCGCGGCTATCAGTGTGGACACCAGAGACTGGCATGAAACTCTAAAGCTGCTGCTGCAGCCACCAAGAAGCCTGTGTGCAAGCACAGGTCACTTTCCACACCTCCCCTCCCGGGAGCCTGTGCAGCCCGGCACTGCCAGGGTCCTGTGATCCAGGGACAACTTCCCCAGGAGAAGACAGGGCGCGCTTCAAGCTGTTGCAATGTTACGCCAGCCTCCGGCGCTGCAGGCTCGCCCCGCATTCTGTACCTCTCCCTCCCCCGGCCAGATCCCCCAAATCAGCTGCTCCTTTAACCCCATCCTGTCCGGGAGAGAACAGATGCCCTCAGGCGACCTACACGCAGAGGTGGGGCCAAACCCAAAGCTGAACGCCGGGAGCTGTGTGAACAAAGAAGAGAGAGGGTAATCTATCCCAGCAGCTTCAGGAGCAGCGGATTAAATCTCCACAGTCAACTTGATGTACCCTGCATCCGTGGAATACCTGAATAGACAACAAATCATCCCAAATTGAGGCAGTAGGCTTTGGAAGCAACGAGATATATATATATATATATATATATATATATATATATATATATACACACACACACACATATATTTTTTTCCCCTTTTTCTCTTCTTGTGAGCGTGTATGTGTATGCTTCTGTGTGTGATTTTGTCTGTATAGCTTTGCTTTTACCATTTGTCCTAGGGTTCCAGCCGTCCGTGTTTTTCTTTTTTTTCTTATAAGATATTCCACGCAAATGGAAACCAAAAGAAAGCTGGAGTACCAATTCTTATATCAGACAAAATAAACTTTAAAACAAAGACTATCACAAGAGACAAAGAAGGACACTACATAATGATCAAGGGATCAATCCAAGCAGAAGATATAATAATTGTAAATATTTATGGA
Source organism: Lipotes vexillifer (assembly GCF_000442215.2). Lineage (NCBI taxonomy): Eukaryota > Metazoa > Chordata > Mammalia > Artiodactyla > Lipotidae > Lipotes > Lipotes vexillifer. The sequence goes on from NW_006775669.1 coordinate 355,516, forward strand.
CCCCCACATAGGAGCACCTCAATATATAAGACAAACACTAACAGCCATAAAAAGGGAAATTGACAGTAACACAATCATAGTAGGGGACTTTAACACCCCACTTTCACCAATGGACAGATCATCCAAAATGAAAATAAATAAGGAAACACAAGCTTTAAATGATACATTAAACAAGATGCACTTAATTGATATTTATAGGACATTCCATCCAAAAACAACAGAATATACTTTCTTCTCAAGTGCTCATGGAACATTCTCCAGGATAGATCATATCTTGGGTCACAAATCAAGCCTTGGTCAATTTAAGAAAATTGAAATCATATCAAGTATCTTTTCTGACCATAACGCTATGAGACTAGATATCAATTACAGGAAAAAGTCTATAAAAAAACCAAACACATGGAAGCTAAACAATACACTACTTAATAACCAAGAGATCACTGAAGAAATCAAAGAGGAAATCAAAAACTACCTATAAAAAATGACAATGAAAACACAATGACCCCAAACCTATGGGATGCAGCAAAAGCAGTTCTAAGAGGGAAGTTTATAGCAATACAATCCTACCTTAAGAAACAGGAAACATCTCAAATAGACAACCTAACCTTACACCTAAAGCAATTGGAGAAAGAAGAACAACAAACCCCCAAAGTTAGCAGAAGGAAAGAAATCATAAAGATCAGATCAGAAATAAATGAAAAAGAAATAAAGGAAGCAGTAGCAAAGATCAATAAAACTAAAAGCTGGTTCTTTGAGAAGATAAAAAAAATTGATAAACCATTAGCCAGATTCATCAAGAAAAAAAGGGAGAAGACTCAAATCAATAGAATTAGAATTGAAAAAGGAGAAGTAACAACTGAGACTGCAGAAATACAAAGGATCATGAGAGATTACTACAAGCAACTATATGCCAATAAAATGGACAACCTGGAAGACATGGGCAAATTCTTAGAAAAGCACAACCTTCCGAGACTGAACGAGGAACAAATAGAAAATTTGAACAGACCAATCACAAGCACTGAAATTGAAACTGTGATTAAAAATCTTCCAAGAAACAAAAGCCTAGGACCAGATGGCTTTACAAGTAAACATTTAGAGAAGAGCTAACACCTATCCTTCTCAAACGCTTCCAAAATGTAGCAAAGGGAGGAACACTCCCAAACTCAATCTACGAGGCCACAATCACCCTGAGACCAAAACCAAAGATGTCACAAAAAAAGAAAACTACAGGCTAATATCACTGATGAACATAGATGCAAAAATCCTCAACAAAATACTAGCAAACAGAATCCAACAGCACATTAAAAGGATCATACACCATGATCAAATGGGGTTTATCCCAGAAATGCAATGATTCTTCAATATATGCAAATCAATCAATGTGATACACCATATTAATGAATTGAAGGAAAAAAACCATATGATAATCTTTACAGGTGCAGAAAAAGCTTTTGACAAAATTCAACAACCAGTTATGATAAAAACTCTCCAAAAAGTAGGCAGAGAGGGAAACTACCTCAACATAAAAAAAGTCATATATGACAAACCCACAGCCTGTATGGAAAACAAAAGACCCCAAATAGCCAAAGCAGTCTTGAGAAAGGAAAACAGAGCTGGAGGAATCAGGCTCCCTGACCTCAGACCATACTACAAAGCTACAGTAATCAAGATAGTATGGTACTGGCACAAAAACAGAAAGATGGATCAATGGAACAGGATAGAAAGCCCAGAGATAAACCCACACACATATGGTCACATTATTTTTGATAAAGGAGGCAAGAATATACAATGGAGAAAAGACAGCCTCTTCAGTAAGTGGTGCTGGGAAAACTGGACAGCTACATGTAAAAGAATGAAATTAGAACACTCCCTAACACCATACACAAAAATAAACTCAAGATGGATTAAAGACCTAAATGTAAGGCCAGACACTATAAAACTCTTAGAGTAAAACATAGGTAGAACACTCTATGACATAAATCACAGCAAGATCCTTTTTGACCCACCTCCTAGAGAAATGGAAATAAAAACAAAAATAAACAAATGGGACCTAATGAAACGCCAAAGCTTTTGCACAGCAAAGGAAACCATAAACAAGATGAAGACAACCCTCAGAATGGGAGAAAATATTTGCAAATGGAGCAACTGACAAAGGATTACTCTCCAAAATTTACAAGCAGCTCATGCAGCTCAATATCAAAAAAACAAACAACACAATCCAAAAATGGACAGAAGACCTAAATAGACATTTCTCCAAAGTAGATATACAGACTGCCAACAAACACATGAAAGAATGCTCAACATCATTAATCAGTAGAGAAATGCAAATCAAAACTACAATGAGGTATCACCTCACACCAGTCAGAATGGCCATCATCAAAAAATCTAGAAACAATAAATGCTGGAGAGGGTGTGGAGAAAAGGGAACCCTCTTGCACTGTTGGTGGGAATGTAAATTGATGCAGCCACTATGGAGAACAGTATGGAGGTTCCTTAAAAAACTAAAAATAGAACTACCATACGACCCAGCAATCCCACTACTGGGCATACACCCTGAGAAAACCATAATTCAGAAAGAGTCATGTACCACAATGTTCATTGCAGCTCTATTTACAATAGCCAGGACATGGAAGCAATCTAAGTGTCCATTGACAGATGAATGGATAAAGAAGATGTGGCACATATATACCATGAAATATTACTCAGCCATAAATAGGTATGAAATTGAGTTATTTGTAGTGAGGTGGATGGACCTAGATTCTGTCATACAGAGTGAAGTAAGTCAGAAAGGGAAAAACAAATACCATATGCTAACACATATATGGGATCTAAAAAACAAAAAAAGGTCATGAAGAACCTAGGGGCAGGATGGTAATAAAGACACAGACTTACTAGTGAATGGAGTTGAGGACACAGGGAGGGGGAAGGGTAAGCTGGGACAAAGTGAGAGAATGGCATGGACATATATACACTACCAAATGTAAAATCGATAGCTAGTGGAAAGCAGCCGCATAGCACAGGGAGATCAGCTCGGTGCTTTGTGACCACCTAGAGGGGTGGGATAGGGAGGGGGAGGGACGAAGACGCAAGAGGGAGGAGATATGGCGATATATGTGTATGTATAGCTGATTCACTTTGTTATAAAACAGAAACTAACACACCATTGTAAAGCAATTATATTCCAAAAAAGATGTTAAAAAAATACAAATGAGTAAAGAAAAAAGTAAAAATAATAATAATAATGGTTAGAAGAGTCAATACCAGAAACTGGCTAGTTTTTCCCTAAATTAATCTAAAAATTCAACTCAGTTCAAGTTGAAATCATGGCAGGCAGTTTCAGTAGCATTAGTGGTAGTATGGGCTCCTGGGTTTCTGGTCAGCAGCAGAAATGTGATTTTCGCACTGGCAGTGGAAGCAGGAAGTATAGGCTTGGGGCTCCCGGTGCAATGATGGCAGTGGCTTCCTGATCTCTGGGTAACTTCTCCTCCATTTTGTTCCACTAATCCTTCCTATACTTTTGTAACTAATTCCCTGTATTAAATGTCTCCTTACTTGAAATATCTCAGAGGTTTCTGTTTTGCTGACTGGACATTTAGTGGTACAAAAACACACATGTGTGTATTATGGACTGAATGTAGAATTCAATGAGGTGATGAGAGCAGGGCCCTCGTGATGGGATTAGTGACCTTGTAAGAAGAGACAGCAGAAAGCTCATTTTCCCTCTCTCTCTCTCTCTCCCCCTGCATGAACACAAAGAGGTCATATGAGCACACAACAAGATGGTGGCTGCCTACAAGCCAAGAGAAGAGGCCTCAGAGTGAAATCTACCTTGCCAACACCTTGACCTTGGACCTCCAGCCTCCGGAACTGCGAGAAATAAGTTTCCATTATTTAAGTTATCCAGTGTCTGGTATTTTGCTTAGCAACTTAATCCAGAACATAAAAAGAAAGTCAAGAAAATACCAAATATTAACTAAGATGAAAAATCTAAATGACAGTAGAACAGCAGGCTGAGTTTGAAGGAATAAAAGAAAAAGAGACAAAATAAGAGATGAGAAAAAGGATTTTTAAAAAGTCTTCCTCCTTTTTTCTCATATCCTCCTATTTGTTTTGTTTTCTTTTCTTTTAAAAAAGGAGAAACGTTTTTGGTTTTATTTTTTATTTTACAAGTGAAAAGGCCAAGTGAAGAATTGAGTGATTATCCAGGGAACTGAATTAGTATAAAAATTCTAAATAATTCAGGTCAAATCTCTTTTTTTCCCCATAGCAATGCTTTTTTTTTTTTTTTTTTTTTGCGGCATGCGGGCCTCTCACTGTTGTGGCCTCTCCCGTTGCGGAGCACAGGCTCCAGATGCGCAGGCTCAGCAGTCATGGCTCACGGGTCTAGCTGCTCCGCGGCATGTGGGATCTTCCCAGACCGGGGCACGAACCCGTGTCCCCTGCATCAGCAGGCGGACTCTCAACCACTGCACCACCAGGGAAGCCCAGCAATGCTTTTTAAACAACAGTATCTCTACGATTGTCTTAATCTTTTACTTGTCTCTGCATATAATACTAACGCTTCATCAATTCTAATGTACTGGACATAAGACATATCCAACAGCTAAATTTCAAGAGCAAAGGAAAAAATAATGAACTTCTGATGAAACCCAAGTGAAGAAAATACCCAAAACCTATGGGAAACTTATGTAGAATGCAAACTCCTCTAACAGGTAAGGTTATGCCATAATTTTGCAGCTGAAATGTTCAGGATCTTAATCTATTTTTGCGAAATAAAGGTGAAGTTGAGGGCTTCCCTGGTGACGCAGTGGTTGAGAGTCCGCCTGCTGATGCAGGGGACACGGGTTCGTGCCCCAGTCCGGGAAGATCCCACATGCCGCGGAGCGGCTGGGCCCGTGAGCCATGGGCACTGAGCCTGCGCGTCCGGAGCCTGTGCTCCGCAACGGGAGAGGCCACAACAGTGAGAGGCCCGCGTACCACCAAAAAAAAAAAAAAAAAAAAAAGTGAAGTTGAAGAAACAAAGTTTATTACTTTAAAAAAGTAAAATCTTTCTATAAATTATGTTTAAAAGGCGAGAATACTTGAAAAGAATTTTTTTAATATTGGGAACAGATCCAGATGTCAATTTCTTAGATGATCTACAAACTTAAAATGTTTGCAGACTTCCCTGGTGGTGCAGTGATTAGGAATCCGCCTGCCAATGCAGGGGACATGGGTTCAAGCCCTGGTCCGGGAAGATCCCACATTCCTCAGAGCAACTAAGCCAGTGTACCACAACTACCGATCCTGCACTCTAGAGCCTGCGAGCCACAACTGAAGCCCGTGTGCGTAGAACCCGTGCTCTGCAACAAGAGAAGCCACTGCAATAACAAGTTTGCGCACAACAAAGAGTAGTCCCCTGCTTGCTGCAACTAAAGAAAGCCCACGTAGCAATGAAGACCCAACACAGACATAAATAAATAAATAAAAATCAAGTTCCCTTTTAAAAAAAAAAAAAAGTTTGCAATACACTAAAATGCCACAGCTTCTATGTACAGGGAATGAGACTTATGGAGAGAATTTGGTAAATTTAGGAAAAATCAGACTGTCAGGCTAGAAAACTCACTCCTGGCCCCTAGCAGATGTGTGTCCCTTAACTGGGCCAAACACAAGCACATTTGTCTGCATATTCAAGCCCTCTTCCTTCAGGGTGCTGGAAAGCAAGATATCTTTTTGTGTAGCTATAATTTTTATGGTTAGACAAGTGTTTTTTGATGGGGCATTTCTGAATGACTTGAAAACTTGAATTTAGAGCTATGATTCTCCTAAGAGAGGAAGGAATATCAGAAATAGAATCTTTGAGCGGCTTTGTCAAAAGAAACACACTCTCACATGCCCCCTCCTCTTCCCAGTCGACAGTCCCGGTGTTGGGGGGAGGGGATCCTGATACTGAAGGGAGTGTGTAGCAGTCCCTCAGGCCTGCAAGAATCAGTGACACAGAAGAACAAATACGGAAAAATATTCTGTGGCAATAAGAAAGCAGTGTAAAAAAAAAATGCGAATTCTCATCTTGCTTTTTATTTCTTCTACTTTTATAAAACCATTGTTTCAAAACTTTCTTACAAAATTAAAAAAAAAAGACATACACATGACATGCAGGAGATGAGAATGATGTTCCTCTAATACAAAAGCATTAAACAATATTTCAGGTGCTACACAGCACGTCTGGCACATTTATTTATTAAGACCAGAATCCTCAGAGTTAACCACTGCGATATTTTCTAGCGCAGTATTATCGGTTGTGGAAAGTAATTTGCCTGAACTGCTCTCTTTTTCAGTCTCCTCCCAAGTAGTTATCAGAGGCTTCCCGAGGGTTTCTGGAAGCATGAACATTAGCACTCCACTCACGAAGGCCGAAGTCCCAACAAGCAACTAGAAGGAATTAAAAAAAGAATAAGTGACACATCGAGAAAGAAGGGTATCCTTTAGAGAATAATCATTTCTGAAACTTTTTCAGAGGGCAACAGAATTGAATTTGACCTAACAGTTGTCATGTATTCCTCAGTGAGACCTTTTGGTTACTTATGCTGGTCCAGGGGTTCTTTAATTTGTTGAATGGTCTTAATCTGATCACTCATTAACCACCTACTAAATAAATCCCAGTTACTACCTGCATTATTACTCACGTAGGCACTGTCCTAGGAGCTACACAGGGGAAAAAAAGTCCCTGCCCTATCTTCCCAGACTCCAAAGTCTCATGGGGAAACCCAGAGTCTTGGATTTGGACTTGATGGCCAGGGACTATCTTAGTCAACCCTGCCCCAGCCCAAAAAATGGACATGCTATCAGCATCCAATAAATGGTGGGGAATGAATGAATGCATGTATGCACAAATGAATGTTTCAATGAACCAAAACCTACAGAATTTAGGGGGAAACAAAACAGAGGCAATGGAAACTAGCTGCTACTGTGGGGGAGGGGTGGGTCCAAGTGATTTTCTGTAAAAATTCAGGAAAAAATTTCTTAACTTTCCAGGTTTTGACACATAAAAGGCAACCTTTTAGACTAGCACCAAGGCGTTTGCTTTTAAAAATGCAAATCACATTAAAAACTAAAGTCTGCACATCTATTCTCTGTTGATCATTATGTAGATTTGGGGTGAATTTTAGAACTAAATCTCTATATGGTCTGTAAAAACTTTGTCCTTATATAATTTAAACCCCTTTAGCAAAAAATACTGCCCAGGAAGACCCCATAAAAATAAATTAAGGCATGGTTTTTCTGATAAATCTGCATACTTGGTGCTTTTACAGCCTCTGAGACACAGTGCAACTGTGACGCGCTGTGAGGCCACATCACTAACGGCCGTGACCTGGGAAGACAGTTCCTTACTTTGTTTGCAGAACACTGACAACCTAAATCTAGAAATACAGGAGTAAGCCTAGAAGCAGTAACAGAATCTAAAGTGACATTGCAAAGGACGTAGAAACCCCAGAAGAGCCCTCTGCCAGGGTCTGAAAAACACTGAATAAGTCTAAACAAGAAATAGAATCAAATGGAAGATCCAAGACAAGACTGGATTTTCCTTTTTAACTTGGTAGTAAGAATAGGCACTAAACAAACTCAGAACCCTCCATCTCCTCTCTCACTCTCAGCAGAAGACCTGGTCTCCCATGGCCCTTGGCCAGCTCTCCCAACCCCACTACAAGCATCCCCTTCCCCCTCCCCCCTGCCCCCTCGCCCCCCCTCTCCCCCCCTC
>NW_006775669.1:363409-367820 GCF_000442215.2 Lipotes vexillifer
CCCCCCTCCCCGCCCCGGGCCAGGAGGAGCCTTTGTCGCCTCTCACCTCCTCCTGTGGGTGGGAGGTGGAAGGGTGCCGGTGGGGTGGGGTCTTCCTCCATCAGTAGACCTCCCTTCTTACCCGCTGATTTGTTTTTTTGGAACGCATCAATTGGATCTAACTTTTTAAAAGATCTGTATTGGAGTATAGTTAATTTACAATGTTGTGTTGGTTTCTGCTGCACAGCAAAGTGGATAAGTTATACTTATACATATATCCCCTCTTTTTTAGATTCTTTTCGCATATGGGTCATTACAGAGTATTGAGAAGAGTTCCCTGTGCTATACAGTAGGTCCTTCTTGATTATCTACTTTATATATAGTAGTCTGTATATGTCAATCCCAATTCTCACTGATGTTTGATCCTTTCCCTTCCACTGGCTAGCTTCCCTCGGTAAAAATAGACGTTCTTGAGCCTCTTATAATTTCTGTACCCACTCTGCCCAGGAACTTGTACTTGCGACCTGTATGACCCTGGGCAAGTGACTTAATTTTCCTGCTCCTCAGTTTCCTTATCTGTAAAATGGAAATAATACTACTACCTGCCCCCAAAGGACTGCTGAAAGGATTAAATTAGGTAACACATTTAGGGCATTCAAAACAGGGACCGGCTTATGTTAAGGAGTCAATAAATGGTAGCTATCATTACTACTCTTGAGTCTTGAAACAAGCAAAAGAGGCCCTCTGCCTCAGCCCACACCCACTGCAGCCCCCAGCCCATCCTCTCCACAGCGCTCACTGCTTCTCCTTCCATCCTGCTCGCCACAGCATGGCCCACTCCCACCACCCACAGAAGCTGCTCTTCCCAGGCCACAGATTCCTAGCTGCCAAACCTGATGCACGTTTTCCTGTTCTGCTCTTTCTTAGCCACTGTCCTGTCCTGCCTTCTTCACCTGCCCTCCTCCATTGGGGTTCTGGTCACCTCCCTGTCTCCCCGGCTTCTGCATCTCAGTCTCTGCCCTGGACCCCTCTTCCCATCAGGCTTTAAATGCCACCGTTCCCAGAGTTCTGCTCTTCAGTCTCCCTCACCTCTTCATAAGCTGACTCCCAAATCTGTACCTCCCATGGGGGTGTCCCCTGAGCTCCAGACCTGCCTCCTGGATGCCTCCCCCAGCCTCCGCCGTCAAGCAGGTACCTCAAATTCATCACCCACAATTCAAGTGCACTGTCCTTCCCCACCTCAACCTTGTTCCCCCTCCGGGTTCCCTCCAGCCCCGAGAACAACCTTCCCATCCTTCCAGCTGCCCCCCTCCACCATATGCAAACTCATCATGGGTCCTGTGGATACAACTTTTCCATCCTGTCCTCTCCAACCCACCTTTAGGTCTGAATGTTCTTCTGTTCTGCTCTCCTTTGAGATCCTAACCATCCTTTCACCCATATCTCCTGGCCTCCTCAACCCACCCTGGATGTTAGCAGTAATGCTTGCACCCAAACTCAAACTGGTCAAGTTCCTTTTCCCTCTAAGTTTTTGCCTTCCTGTTTCCTCGGCGTGGAACTCCCTTCTCTCCTCCTTCACCTTGCTGACTCTCACTGGCTCCTCCAGACACAGATGAAAGCCCCCTCCTCTGGGAAACCTCCCCTCTGGCCCTAGCCTCGGTTGGTAGCCCTCGCCTACAACCCCATAACCCCAGCATTTCCCTACCACAGCCCTCTTCTCTGGGGCTTCTGCCTTCTGCACCAGACTGGACATCTCTCAGGACAAACGCTGTTTCTTTCATCTCTGCTGCTTATCACCTAGCAGGGAGGCTAATTCAAAATCAACACTCAACCTTTGTCAAATGAATTCATGAATACAAACAGGATATGAATTAGGTGTCCACTTTTTTTCCTTAGATTACTAAAAAAATGATGGTTGATAATAAAAGCAACAGAAGGAGTGATTTTCACTTCTTTTTGAAAGAGAAAATATAAGCTTATCTTCTAGATTTTGAAAGAGAAAATATAAGCTTATCTTCTAGATTACCATTTCTATTCCTCAAAATGAAATGAAAATACTGGCTCCCTAGGCAGTTTGACACCCATAAATAAGCTTAATGAGAAATATAACAATTTATTTTTTTACTCATTAAAAATAACTAGTAACATCTACTATATCCAAAGGAAGTAACTTCACAGAATACTTTTGCAAATATACACAAGACCCTGCTGACAGAGGTTGTCCTGGGGAAGCGGGGACCACGGTCAGGGTGGAGGAAGAACTTATTTCTCTGCATCCCTGTTAGGACTGTTTGTTTATTTGTTTGACCTATGCAAAAGGCATGGTATTTGGGTTTGAACCCAAGTTTTGTCACTTAAATAGGGATAACAAAAACAGTACCTGCATTCTGTGAAGACTACTTCTTGTAAAGCACTTAAAATAGAGCTTGTGGGCTTCCCTGGTGGCTCAGTGGTTGAGAGTCCGCCTGCCGATGCAGGGGACACAGGTTCGTGCCCTGGTCCGGGAAGGTCCCACATGCCGCGGAGCAGCTGGGCCCGTGGGCCATGGCCGTTGGGCCTGCGCATCCGGAGCCTGTGCTCCGCAACGGGAGAGGCCACAACAGTGAGAGGCCCGCGTACCGCAAAAATAACCCGCCAAAAAACAACAAAAAAAATAGAGCTTGTTACATAACAAGCACTATTTAAGTACCTGTTAAATAAAATTTAAAAACCCCTTTTAACTCTGTAGCCCATAATGGACCGTTATGGATGTCCTTTAAAAAAAAATCTTTATTTGGTTTTAGTGATTTTTATAGCAGTTTGCTTTTTATACATTTGTCTATCTTCTTCTGTGTGTCTTAGCTTATTTTTAAAAACATCTTTTCCATTTTTATCTTTTATTTATTTAACAAAGAACATAAAGTGCTAGCACAAAGGAGATGCTTCTGGAAAAGTCCGTGACCTAAAAAGAGTGGTGGATTCTCCAAAACTCCTTCCTGTGTAGGCCAGACCCTACGCCCCCAATTAAGCAAACTTGACTGAGTGCCTGTTACTGGGACACGAGAGAGAACCATGCTGAGCCAGATTCCCAAAGAGCAGATGCATACCACCTGTGTATGCCAGGTGAATTTTTTTTTTTTTTAAGGATGTCTCAAACAATTTGTTTTACTACTTATTAGATTGTTAGTGTATTTTAGAAAAACATGTAACTAGTATAACACCCATGATTTCACTGTTATTGTTGTTTAGGGCAAAGCTAAATTTTAAAAGCCATTCTATTTGATTTAAAATATTAAGTAAATTATAGCATGAATGGCACGCAAGGTGAGAGAAATGCTCCGGTGGACTCAGTTGTGGTACACAAAATGCCCTATCCTGCAAGAGTTCAACAATTTAACTGGGGGACAAAGACATACATGTGAATAATACAGCCAGACTGTGACAGCGGGCTGCGGAAAGGGTACACACAAAGTGCTATGCAGACCTGGGAAAGGGAGAGGTCGCATCACTGGATCTGGGTGGGCTTCTTAAAGAAGTAGGGTTTGCTCTGGTCTTAAAAGAGGTTTAGCTGCCTCATCTAAACCCCTAGAGCTTTGGGCCTTCCACTAGTCGTCCAGCAGAGGCAGTGCAGGAGGACGAACTAGGAACGAGGCAAGTGGGTCCAGCTCTGCATTTCCCCAGCCATGCAAGTCACAGCCACTAAAGCTCCAGGACACCCTCATCCAGAAGAACCTGGTGAGGCCGTTGCTCTCCACGAAGCCCAGGAAGACCCTGTGAAAGGGACTTCATAGACATACTGGGAAGAAGTCACTGCCTTAACGCATCTTACGGTCCTGGGAGCCCTCAGGGCTCTGACCTAGATGGAGTGCAAGCTTCTGAGGCAGCCTGGATCCTAAAAGTTCTTGGATTTACCTCTCAAAAAGGAAAAAAAAAAAAAGGTCTATATCTGTCTATCTACCTATCTACCTATCTACCATAAAATGACATAATTTTTTTAAATGCATAAAACAAATGCAGTTTAAGAAATAATTATAAAGCAAACACATCATGGTCTTGATCACCCACAAGAAAACACTGCTTGCACCCCAGAGGCCTCCCCGTCTCTCCTCCACAGGTGGTCCTGGTTTAGTCAATTAGCCTTATCTGCTTTTCTGGCTTTAACATTACTTTCATGGCTACAGAATGTATAAAACTGGTCCCATTCTCTTAAAAATAAAAGATACATGAAGTTTGGGGGGGGGAGGAGCATTCTCTGCAGAGGGGATGTTTGGGCAGAGGCCGCTGGTGGGGATGAATGAGAACAGGGTGTGGAGAGGAGGGGGAAGTGTGTGAGGAAACAAAACAAAATAGGGAACATGGGCAGGGGGTCAATCTGGAAAGGCCATGAGTATCAGGCAGAGTTTGGGTTTTGCTCTGAAAGTGAGGGGCAGTTGGACCAGAGCTCCGGTTCAGC
>NW_006775669.1:367830-377901 GCF_000442215.2 Lipotes vexillifer
GGCCGGGGGAGTGTGCAGGGAAGGAACCAGAGAGGCAGGCGGTGATGAGGGGCTGGACTGGAGTAGGTGAGTAGGCTGGTTGTGAGCGAGAAGGAGAGGACGCGGTGTCGTGGGTTGGAGGGGGTGGGAGAATAAAAAGTTGGTGCTCAAGTGTCACGCTGCAGGCCACGGACTCCTACCGCAGAGCGGAGACGGGTGGAGGAAATGCAAGTCACCGGCCGGCTGGGTTTGGGAAACGGTGAAGCTGTTTAGTCTCCCAGGGAGACTATCCATGGGGCTAGTGGGTCTGCTGCTTGGAAGACAAGTCAGAATCAGGAGAGGTCACCCGCGCAGGGACTGAGAAAGACAGCCAGAATTGCTCTTGGAGAATGAAGCAATCAGAAGAAGACAGGAGCACAGGAGGAGCTCCAGAGCGAACAGCCTAGAGAGAACGAGGCCCAAGAAGTCCCGGAGAGGGAGCCTGGAGGGCGAGGGAGGGCCGGCACACCCAGGGCTCTCCCCTAGGTGGTGCAGCCCCTCAGGCCACCCCCCACATTCCGCACTGTCCCCATCTCCCTGCCCCCTCCCCTCCCCTCCCCCCATCCTCTTCCTGACCCGGGTGTGTAACAGTGGTCCGCGTGGTTTCCCAAACTCTCAGCCCGGCCACGAGGACACGTGCAAACTGCACAGAACCCCTCGCACACTTCATAACCAGGAGGACGGCTCACACTGCCGGAGCCAGGAGGAAGCATGCAGGCAGCCTTGCCTGTGAAGAGCCCCTCAAGTTTTGGGGAAGCTGGAAACCACAGATCCCTACACCTCTCCACCAGACACCACTGGGTCCTTCCGGGAGCAGCAGCCTCCAGAACTGGCCTTGACCAGCCGTCACACGGTGGGAACACAGAGGCAAGGGCTGGGGGTAGGAGGCAGCCTGCGGATCCAGACAGAGGGGCGCAGGCTGAGAGACCAGAGACCAGAGCTCTACCTGCGCAGTCCCGGCTTCGCGATGTGCTGAGAAGAGGCCCTGCTCTGGCTGGCAGAGCTGCAATTGATTAACAGCTCACAGCCGGAGGCGGGGCGGGATGGGGAAGAGGGGGAGTAGGCAATCAACAAACAAGAAAAACAGCAACCCACCACCCTACTTACCAGCTGATGAGCTGTTAATTAGGTTTCTATAAACCCCCATAACCAAATTATAAATTGGCTTCCAATAAATAAAAATATAGAAGGCAGTCAGCTCTTCTGCCTCGCTGCTATCTCAGTAAAGTTCTATAAACTGATGAACACCTGTGGCATGAAGATCCAAACGCTGGAGAGGTAAATGCAGAATGGGGCCGCGATGCTCCCCACACGGCCTACCGTGCTGCCACTCCCCACAGCCAGCGACCTGGAAACGCGGAGAGGATTAATACAGCAGCAAGAACAGAGGACAAGAAAGGCACAGGATGCAGAGAGTGAGGGAACAGCTGCCCAGAGCCCCTGTCCACCCTTCCAGCAGAGAATAAATAGTAAAACTTAACTTAGCTTAATATACTTGTAAATAATTTTACTTTAATTTTTTAAGAATTGTTCATGATTTATATTCTCATTCTGTGAAACAGCAGTGTAAACAAGCATGCAGATAATTCAAAACAGTTCAAGACCAAAAAAGAAGGTAAACCAATCATCATCAGCTATGTAGATGAGGCCCTTACATATACTCATTGAGTCTAATATTGCGGATAACATCAGTTGTCTTGTAGAGCAGGAGTTTATTTGGGGTATGGAGTGGGGATTTGGGAAACCAAAAGATTTATATCTATGGAACATCCTATTTCAACTTTTTAAAGTCAAGCAATATCTTAATGTGCTTTTCTTTAAAAGTTATTTAAACCTTATAGGATGTCTAGTAGGAAGCAAAGAATGTGCTTTCAACATGAATAAGTATCTCTTATTAAGCCTAGGAGAAAGGCCCCAGGAGAAACCAAACCTGCCAAACAGCTTGATCTCAGACTTCTAGCCTCCACAACTGTGAGAAAATTCACTTCTGTTGTTTGAGCCCCTCAGTCTGTGGTGCTTTGTTATGGCAGCCCTAACAAACTAACACAACTGACATCAGGACATCAAGAGAAACAACCTGAGAAATTTAGCCTTGAGTTGATGTAAGTCGACTGTATTTGAGACTTAAAATGGTTTTAGGATAATAAGAGTGTTATTTCAAAACAAGTTCTCTAATATCCTTGCTAATGACATATAGACAAAGCCTCAGATTCAGAATTAGCGTCATCATGTAACCCTCCCATAGCTCGGAGCTCCAGTAACTTCTACGGAAAGAAAGCATTTATACTCAAAGGCCAGATGTAATCAAATGACACATAAGTGAAAGATAACAAGAAAACAACAGAAAAATATGTAACTCTTACCTTACAATGGTTGGATACAGCTCTGCTGTATAAAGGTATATAAGGCCAAATGCTGCCCCTATGGAAAATTTTCCAGCCATGGTTGCCACCACACACCAAACATGGTAATCCTGAAAAAATATATATTAGCAAAATAGACCATCATTTTGTCATCAAGTAATATTTTTAAAAGAAAAATAGAAAATCCTTAAAATTATTACTTGAAACTTTCTAATTCTCCAGTATTTTTCAGAACAATAAAGAGTTTTATTTTGTAAACTTGACGCATGGTCTGCAAAAGCTTTCCATCTTTATGAAATTTAGAGGAAAGTTTTATTGTGCCTCCCTGCAGCCTTGGAGATTTCAAATTACCAAATAAGAAAAGCTATTTGGGGAGAGACACTTTGGAATGAGACCCTCCCAGATGGTTTCTGCTGTCGTCCCCAACACGTTCTATTTCCTGCAGTGGTTCTCAGAGACCTCCCACAGTCCATCTTTTCTCTCCTCTTCTGTCTGCCAGCTGGGTGTTGAGACCCAGGTGACCTTGGAGCTCATGTGTGAGGAGTGGCAGCACCCGAGTCCCTGAATGATTCCATGGAGCCAAACACCCCCTTCACCACTCCCGCAGCCACCAACGAGGTACACCCACATCGAAATTTCTATGAGCAAGAAATAAATGTCTATGATCTGAAGTTACTGAGATTTGGTGGTGCCTCTACTAAGGCAACCAGTGTCACCTTGTCACCTTAATTACTATTGTAGATATTTGTTGAATGAATTAATGGGACTTAAAAAATGTTGTATTGTGTTGACATTACCATTTGGAGAGAAGTTTTATTAGAGGGGAAAAATTTGTGGCTAAGGGATAGTACTCTATTTCTAGAAATCCCCATCAGCTACTTTCCTGTCTTCCACATTACCGCTGGGGCTTAACCACCATAGAACCTGAAGGTTCTAGGGTTTCCCTAAATCTTCACCGCTCAAAGACAGCTGCCATCAACTCAACAAATATAACTGCAAGCTACTTAAAAACACAAACAAAAAGGGTGTGAATGAAGCTCCCTCAAATTGGCAGAGACCTCCTTGTCTTAAGCAGTTTTAACTGATGTGTATCAGTTGTATATATCAATCACCTGGAAACGTCAATACATAAAACATTTGATTCACCAAACCTGATCATTAAGTGAAGCGTTACTATAAAAGGAAGTCACTGGTTAGCTTAAGTTAAATTTCAAACAATATGCAAAACTTAAAATGCCTTGATCTAAATGTTGAGATACTATTGCTTAATAATTATTAAATCGATTTAAAACAAAGTATTTTAAAGTATTGTTATAGTGACCATATTTTCCATATTGAGAATGAAAATACAGGTTTTCCATTTTGGGGGGAAAGAGAAGAGCACTTCTGGGTGCAAGAGGTATTCTAGGGGATGGAGTTTGCCAAAATACAGGAATGTGAAAGTCGTTTCAGTAGTTTATGGCACTGTTTCTCACTAAGAAATTGAATTTTAAAAACAAGCTCCTCAGGGGATTTATGCACACTAGACATTGGAAACTACTAATCTACCACAGTGAAAAAAAAAAAAAAAACAAGACTATTTCAACTGGAACAATCCTGAACATAAGACTCATCATATCTTTCAGCTGTCTCCATGGCTCCCTCTCCTTCAGGTTTCTGATCAAACATCACCTTCTCTGAGAGGCACACCATCCTCAGTCACCTTAGATAAAATAAAATAGTTCACATGTGCGTTCCCCCTCCATACACAGTCATTCTCCATCCCTCATCCTATTTTGTTTTTCTTCATTATACTCAGAGAAACTTGACTTACTGCACATCCTCACTACCTAGAAAAGAACCTGGCACATACTAGATGCTGGATAGATCTTTCACGAATGAATAAAAGTTTAAGACGACGATAATTACTGCAATCTACTCTTCTCACTCAGGATGATCATGTTGGCAAAATACAACAGTGGCCATCTCTCGGAAGTGGGATTATAGGCTTTTCCCCCTACCCTCGCCCCACATTTCTTTTTTTCCTTAAATTTTCAACTATCTGTGTAACAGAGAAAGAATCACTCTTAAAGAAAACATTTAAAATACTATGTACAGCATATACTCTATCCATATGTCTTAATTCATCTTCATATTCATAAGCTGAAAATGCTCCCATCACACTGTCATAGTATAACCACTCCCTAAATAAAACGTAAAGTAACTCACCTTGGGGATCACCATAATCACACCATTGGTCACTGCACTTGAGAGAAGGGAGAAAACCAGAATGCTTCTTCTCCCCACATGGTCCATCCCGAAGCACACAAAGATGTAGGCAGGAATTTCCACTGCACCTGTCATGGAGCAAAATGATGCATCTCAATAAGCCACCGTGTCCAACTGAACAAGGGGACCCTGCCTTCTAAAGAGCTTCCCTATGCCACCCAAAAGGAATGGTCAGTCCTCTCTGCTTCCAGGGGCTTCTAAGAACTATCTAACAACTGCCTGAGAGGCAACAAGCCCCACGACTTTTAAACTCACTGGAGTGGGCAGGATGTTTGCTGTGATGTGCACTAATGCTCACATAATCTGCCTAGCACTTATCACCTGACTTCGGAATCTTATACCAGACTAGGTAGGAAGCTCCCCAGGACACGACACAGTGACTGGAGCATGGGCCGGTTGAATGAATAAATATGTAAATTAATAGGCAACATTGATCTTTTTTGACCTTTGGCTTCTTCTGCTTGGCAGAACTATGGGGAAATGTTTGTACTGTAAGTTCGAACATAGCAATTAAAGTAGAAAATTCAGTGCCAGATTTACATCTGTCAGCCAGAATGCATCAGGGAGCAAGCAAGAAGTTCTCTCAGCAAAACCGACCAAACCCAATAATAGCCTTTGAGAAACTGTCACTGTTTACTAGCCTAGGTTGTCCACGTAATTCAAAGGTCTGTTCTTTCGACCCTCCGGAGCTTGCCTAACCCCAGGACACTACCCGCCACTGCCTTTTAGGACTGATGTGCATTTTCCCATTCAACTACAGAATGCTGCAAGCACCTGGACCGGCAGGTCTGGGTCTACATGTCTCCTACAGTTTTGGGAACATATCTCTGCAGGTGGACACATATTTTCTGAGTTAACATTCTTAGCAGTACATCAGAAATTAAACTCAGTTGCAGCTGCTCAGAAAAAAATAACAAAAAAAAATGGCTGGGCAAAGACAAAAAAATAACATTCTGAGCCCCATTGGAGAGACAGCCTCCCTCCTTTTCATTAACATGGAAAATAAACAACTCCAGAGAAAAGGCCTCCCTTTCACAGACCCTGCTGTAGGGTCCATGCCTCCAGGCCCGAACAGTAGGTACATCTATTACTCTACTCTTTCTTTTGTTTGTTCGTTTATCAAACACTTTTCAAGGTCAAATAAATCAATGATTCTCCAAAGAACCTCATGGGAATAGGCCTGGATTATTACCCCCACTTTCCAACTCAGATTAAATGACTTGAGCCCAGTGAGTAAGTAACAGCTCAGGGACTGGTCTTTGGGAGCCAAGGCCCCTTTCCTGCAACCTCCCTCCCTCATGTCTGGTTCCCTCCACGTCTGACTCAGGGCTTCCCTCTCTACAGCACTGTGTGCAAGGCCACCAACCGACTTCCTGGAGTCTAGCAAAGCTGCACAGCAACTGGGAAACGGCTGAAGAGACCTTTTAAAGTATATTCCACCTTGATGTTTCCTGAGTTGTTGTATAAATGCTGCATCTAAATTTTGACTTGACTATGTCTGGGATAGAAATGGTGCAACCAATGAGGCCCAATCTGTTTGGGATTAGGACCATGTGCCTTATCTTCTTTACTTTATAATGTATAACCCCATTCTGCTCCTGTCTCCACATAACCTCAAAGATATGTCTTCAGGCTACTGTAGCGCTTATCACCTGCAAGTAGCACAAAACCTAAGCTGAAAATCCCACCAGCACCAAACCATCTCAGGAGATGAAAACTTGTTCAAAAATTTCACAGCACGGAAGTGTTGACTAGAATCGCCTGTCAGGCAGAGGGCTGCTGGCAAGGGTAATGACGTGAAAAATCAAAGGCAGTGGAGACTATAAAACCATGGTATTTGTCTTGGAAACATTTTTATATTTACGAGATTGCCCGGTTTCTTGAGAATTTACATCTCCATCAAAATTAAGACTATAGCATAAAGATCTAAAACTCCTAAGCTTCCCTATGCCACACCCCTCCCCACTTCATTCTCCTACCATTTGCTGCTCTGTTCTACTAATACTGCATCCTTTCTCCAATTGACACATAGAATGTGTTTGAAGTCAAGATAGGCTCTTTTTACAAACTTGTTGGTCTGCCCAAAAAAAGAGTAAAGTTTTTTTCTTAAAATTACTTATCTCATAATTTCTGCTGAGCTATAATAAACCAAAACAGGTGTCTCATTAGAGCACTTTAATGAGAAGGGATGTTAGCTATGTATAAAAATTTTAAAGCAAACTTTTCTGGGGATAATATCAAATACAAGCAGCCTACACGGAAGTAACCAGCTGGACAAATGCATTTCTGATAATTCTCTCATGTCTGGTATGAATTTGGTTTACCCTAGGAGTCACACCTCAAGCTATCACAGCAGTACCTGAAGCTATTTTAACCTGCTACTGAATTAAAAGAAGCATGACAACATAAATTACAGTTGCATGTATTTAGGTTATTTTACTGACTAAAATTCCTAAATTAAGGACATTTGAAGGTAGAAAGATACCAGAAGATCTCCAAGACATGTTAAATATTAAAAGGGATGCAACTTGCAAAGAACAGTGTGTAGCGAATAATCTCATTTACGTTAAAATATAAAAGGTTTATCTGCACAAATGTATGGAGATGCACAAAAAGAGATCTGAAAGTATAAGCCAAAGGTTACAGAAGTTACCTCTGAAAGATAGTTCTGAGATGGCAATGGGCTTAAAGAAAGGAAGCAAACAAGAAGAGGCAGAAGAGGAAGGAGGGACTCAAGTCTTCTGTTTGCATTTTTTTGAAGAGAATATATACATGTGTAACACTAAAAGAGACCATAATCACGTAGTTGGCAGTATTGTTGCTGGTAGAAAAAAAGACAATAGAAACACTCTCAAAACTTGGTAGAAATTTCACTTCATGGCTACAACTTAAATGGCGTTTAACCACTTACCCATGAGGAAGAGATTTAAATATTCATTGCCTCCCAAATTAACAGAATTCAAGGAGAAGGTGTAGAACCCAAAACACCCCGTGAACCAAATCAGCCAAACAATAAGTGTCCTTGTTCCAATACTCCAGTCATAAAACAGATCTGATAGGGTGTGCTTCTCAACTTGAGAGGGCTTATTACCAGCAGAACCATTGTGATCCAGTGATAAAAGTTCTGACAGTTTACAGGATCTCGTCCTATTCCACTTGGCCATCGTATCAATTACTTTTTGTGCTTCCTCATATTTTCCCTCTGAGAGAAGCCAAAAAGGTGTCTCTGGGAGCATCCAACAGCACAGGACAAAGGGGACAGTCACTGTGGAGAGGACTATCTGATAGATCCACCAGGTCCTGACCAAGTAGCCCGTCAAAGCCACCACCATGGTTCCAAAAGCAAAAAAGGAATGCAAGTGGATGGATGCCCACGTCCGAGACTTCATGCCGACAAATTCTGTCACATAGACAAACACCACCACGAGATAGCCACTTCCAGACTGCAAAACAAAGCAGGGAGGGTGGTCCAGATTTAAGGTCACACACATAACTACTAAGGAGTCCAATCTCTCTGCAAATCACACATAGGCAAGAAAGAAAATGACAAAGCATTGTTTTCTGAAACCCGTATCATATTTATACAATGGCGTTTAATCCGATCCATCCTTCTTTAAATGGGTCCTTTCATCTTCTCACACCCTGTCCACCCCAAATGGCAAAACTTGAGTGGTTATGCATGATATAAATGTTAGACACTGCCTGTTGCTTCATTTAAATATTCCTTTACAGTGTGAATTTATGTCTCAGTTCCTTGCAAATGTGTGCATCAATTTATCTATATAGAGAAGAGCCTTATTATCAAATCCTAAATTTTAAATAGGGACAAACAATTTATGGTAACTAGTGAGAAGAAAAAAAATTTGATTAAAACTTCATTTTGACAGGCAATAGCAGTAACGACAAAAAAACCAGACAAACTGCACTTCAGGGAAATTCAAAATTTCTGTGCATCAAAGGGCACTATCACCAGAGTGAAAAGCCAACTTACGGAATGAGATATATGCAAATCATGTATCTGATAGGAGACTAACATCCAGAATATGTAGAGAACTCCTAAAACTCAACAATGAAACAAACCCTTACAGGGTATTTGCTTCTGTCAGAAACATCCACAAAACATTTGGTCCACACCAAAAGGTCCTTGAAATTTGTTCCTATCCAAAACATCCACGAGCATATTTGGTCTATGCCAAATGGTTTTGGACAGGACCAAATATCAAGTACCTTTTGGCCTGGACCAAATGTTTTATGGATGCTTTGGACAGGACCAAACATCTGCTAACCAAACCAACAATCAAATTCAAAAATGGATTTTTCCAAAGAAAATACAGGAATGGCAAATAGCTCAGAAAAAGATGCTCAGCATTACTCATCATTAGGGAAATGTACATCAAAATCACAGTGAGATGCCACCGCATGGCCATTAGGATGGATAGTATCAAAAAAACAAAAAAACAAACAATAACAGGTGTTGGTGAGTATGTGGAGAAATCAGAACCCATATGCACTATTGGCAGGAATGTAAAATGGTACAGCTGCTATGGAAAACAGTATGGGAATTCCTCAAAAAATTAAGAATATTATTACCATATGATCCAACAATCCTATTTGGGGAATATACCCAAAAGAACTGAAAGTGAGATCTCAGAGAAATATTTTTATACCCATGCTCATAACAGCATTATTCACAGAAGCTAAAATGTGGAAGCAAGCCAAGCATCCATCAACAGATGAATGGATAAGCAAAATGTGGTCTATACATACAATGGAGTATTACTTAGCTTTAAAAAAGGAATATTCTGACATATGCTCCAACATGAATGAACTCTGAGGACATTATACCAAGTGAAATAAGCTAACTCCAAAAAGACAAATACTATGTGATTCCATTTTTATGAGGTACCTAGAGCAGTCAAATTCATAAGACAGAAAGCAGGATGGTGGTTGCTAGGGGTCAGGGGGGAAGAGGGAATGGGGAGTTATTGTTTAATGAATATAGAGTTTCAGATTTGCAAGATGAAAAGAGTTCTGGAGATGGATAGTGGTGATGCTTGCACAACAATATAAATGTACTTAATGTGTACTGAACTACATGCACTTAAAAATAGTTAAGATGGTAAATATTGTTATGTGTATTTTACCACAATAAAAAAAAACGGGGGAAAAAACTTTATTTTGAAAATAGGCCTATCTCTTTTTTTCAATAAATAAATTTATTTATTTATGGCTGCATTGAGTCCTCGTTGCTGCACGTGGGCTTTCTCTAGTTGCATCGAGCGGTGGCGGTGGGGGGGGCTCCTCTCTGTTGTGGTGCACTGGCTTCTCACTGTGGTGGCTTCTCTTGTTGCAGAGCACTGGCTCTAGGCACATGGGCTTCAGTAGTTGTGGCTCGCGGGCTCTAGAGCGCAGGCTCAGTAGT
>NW_006775670.1:0-1529 GCF_000442215.2 Lipotes vexillifer
TATTGGAGTATAGTTGCTTTACAATGTTGTGTTAGTTCCTACTGTACAGCAAAGTGAATCAGCCATACCTACACATATATCCACTCTTTTTTGGATTTCCTTCCCATTTAGGTCACCACAGAGTATTGAGTATAGAGTTCCCTGTGCTACACGGTAGGTTCTCATTAGTTATCTATTTTGTACATAATATCAGTAGTGTATATATGTCAATTCCAATCTCCCAATTCATCCCACCACCACCCCTTGGTGTCCATATGTTTGTTCTCTACGTCTGTGTCTCTATTTCTGCTTTGTAAGTAAGTTCATCTGTACCATTTTTCTAGATTCCACATATATGCATTGCTATATGATATTTGTTTTTCTCTTTCTGACTTACTGCGCTCTGTATGACAGGATCTAGGTCCATCCACGTCTCTACGAACATCCAACAACCTCTTAAACGTCCCCTGGATACCTACAAAGGCACCTCAAACCCAGGATGCCTGACACCCAGTTCATAATCTTCCCCCACCGCACCTGCTCTGCTCAGCATTACTGTCTCAAACAACAGAATCCCTCGTAGCAATGTGTGCAGGGTAGCACTGCCACCTCTTCCCTCACTCCCTGCATCCTATGCAACTCCACGTTATTTTGATTTTGCCCCCGCTTACCTCTTGAACGTACCCCAATCTCCTTTCACCCACTTCTACCACTCTAGACCAAGCCACCCCTCAGGTACTGTGATACCTGAAGGGTGGTCTCCCCACACCCTCCTGCCCCCATTCTGTGCAAACACTTCTTTAAACTCTTAATGCTTTTGGTTTAGAAGCATTAAGGTATGATCCCTTGACGGAGCCCAAGTCCCTTCCTGGTCCTGCCTGAGACATTCCTCCAGCCCCCCACCAGCCCTGTGTCCTTCACCATCTCTCTCCTCCCCCCGCACCCCGGTCTCTCAGATTCGCCACACTCCTGCCCACACGGTCTTTGCACGATTGTCTTCTCAGCCTGGTAACCTTTCCCTCCTCGTCTGCCTGGTGATGTCCTACTTAGCTTTTGGATCTCAGCTGTGTCACTTCCTCCAGGAAGCCTTCCCTGAGCCCCTGTCGAATCCCCCTATTCCAGGCTCTCAGAGCACCACACAGTTGCGACGTTATGGTATCTGAGTGAGTCTCGGACCTGTGTCTGTCTTCCCTAACTAGATTCTGAGCTCCAGGAAGACAGAGACCACGCCGGGTTTAAGCTCATTGGCACATCCCCAGGGTCCCAGCCCAGGCTTAGCAGACAGGCCCTCAACGTACAGCTGATCATTGGGAGAATGAATGAGCATCAGGTATTTTACACAAGCTTTGCCTTCACAAACATGAACCCTTAGCACATCCTACGGAATAAAACAGAAGATGGCTTTATGAACCTTAATAAAAACTTTCTCAGTTAGTATTGGCTCAACATCCTATAAGGGCATCGCATTTTCTTGAATAAGAACCGGGACAGGGCTTCCCTGGTGGCGCAGTGGTCGAGAGTCCGCCTGCCGATGCAGGGGACACGGGTTC
>NW_006775671.1:0-366 GCF_000442215.2 Lipotes vexillifer
CAGCAGGAAGCCACAGCTCAGCATACAGAGTCTCCTGGTGAGGTTGAATCCTCTCAAACTCAGTCTCCAGAGCTCTCTAATGTGACTGTAGTTTTCTCTCCAGAGCATCATGTGACAACAGTTTCTCCTCTAGGTCAGGATCAAGCTCAGCTTCTGCAGCGGCCCGATGTCACTGTTAAACCTGTGGGTCTTGCACTTATAACTTCAGCATTCACTAATGTGGTTTGAAACTTTTCCACCCCAACAAAAAACCTCGGCTCAGTCTACAGTGTCCCCTGAGCAGTTGGAACCTTTGTCAGTCCAGCAAGAGGTTTCAGATCAGCATCCTACCCCCTTTGAAAATGTTGAAGTTTCTCCAGTTCAGCA
>NW_006775672.1:0-318 GCF_000442215.2 Lipotes vexillifer
TTTTTTTTTTTTTTTTTTTTTTTTGATGGGTGGGATTGTGTTCCTGACTTACTGGTTGTTTGGCCTGAGGCTTCCAGCACTGGAGTTTGTAGGCTCTTGGGTAGAGCTGGGTCTTGGTGCTGAGATGAGGACCTCCAGGAGACCTCACTGCAATGAATATTCCCTGGGGTCTGAGGTTCTCTGTTAGTCCAGTGGTTCAGACTTGGAACTCCCACTGCTGCAGGAGCTCTGGCCCAACCCCTGGCTTGTGAACCAAAATCCCAAAAGCCATGCAGGGAAGCAAAAAAAAAAAAAAAAAAAAAAAAAGGAAAAAAAAAA
>NW_006775673.1:0-278 GCF_000442215.2 Lipotes vexillifer
GGGTTAGGATTAGGGCACGGGTTAAGGTAAGGTTTCGGGTAAGTGTTAGTGTTAGGGTTAGAGTTAGGGTTAGGTAACAGGGACGGTTTAGGGTACAGGTTAGGGTACGACAGCGATTTAGGGTTAGTATACGTGTTAGGGCACGGGTTAGTGTTAGCATACGGGTTAGGATTAAGGCACTGTTTAGGGTAAGGCTTCGGGTAAGAGTTAGGTTTATGACTCTTTCTGAACTCTGGTTTCCTCAGGGTATATACCTAGTAGTGGGATTGCTGGGTCAT
>NW_006775675.1:0-3243 GCF_000442215.2 Lipotes vexillifer
AAAGAGGGCTCAAAGCCTTCGCCCACTTACCTCCCCTTTTGCCTGATGTTGGGCTGGATTCTCTCGTACTTCTTGACAGCTGGTGACTGAGTATCTCAGCATATACTTTGTTACTGACGCACCGCTCACCATGTGACGCCCTGTGGGTCACTTGTCTCTGGGCTTCGGTTTCTTCTTCTGTGAAAAGAGGGATTTGGAGGAAATAGACCCAATGGTCTCATCCAGCCCTAAGATTAACAACTTAAGAGTGCTTTACATTTATAACCTGCTTTAAGATGCATGGAGTCCTCACGATTACAATTCCACGTTTACCTGTGAGGAGAATGAATGTTAGACAAGGTAAATACCTTGTCTTAGAACACCCGCCTAGCAATTGGCCAAACACACATTTTCTGAATCACCAACTGGTACTATCTCCTGGGCCTGGACATGAGGACTTTTTACTTCTCTCCCACCTTGAGGGAGAAAGCACAGGCCTCTGGCTCCCTCGTTTCCTCCTTTCCTCGCCTCTCCTTTCCAGGGCCTGGTCTGCGTTCACCCTCTGTCTTCTTTCTGCGGAGTTCTCCACGTGCTCCCTCAGCCTTCTCCGTCTCTCTTCCTCTCCCCTCCCCTCCCTCCCTTTCCTCCTGCATATGCCAGCCTTTCTTGGGAAACCCTTTTGGGTTCTGCTTTTACAGAGATGTTGCCCCACACTTCTGTGTGAGTCTGTGGGTCAGTGAGGGCAGGAAGATAGCTTCCAGGTGTGACCGGGTGACCAGGTGGTGCTTTCCAGTCGAATGCAATGGTCTCCAAACATCAGGTGAAAGATGGCCTTGCACTGGGATCACCAGTGGTGGGAGAGGGGGGGATGATTCAAACTGCAGATTCCTGGGCCCCAACCCAGAGCCTTCATTTAGTAGGGTCATACAAAACTTAGTACTCTGTATTTTAGAAAAGCTCTCCTGAGATGATTCTGATGTGCAGCAAGACGCATACTTTAGTGTTGAGACCAGTGCCCCTCAGACCCTGTCCCTGAGGGTAAGCCAGTGAGTGGCCAAGTGTCCACCATAGTACCAGGAGTGTTGCCTCAGGTGGAGGCCTTGCTTGCAGGTCACAGAACATCAGTTAGTGAGTTTGGCAGCTGCTCCTTCCCCGTCCTAGTTGGATACGCCATCGGTGGTGTGTGTGGCTGAATAGAAGGGAGCTCCTTGCTTCCACCACATTTGGGCAAGCTCAGCCTCCTGATCTGCATTTCATCTATTTGGGCTACAAGTCCCTAAAGCAGAGGTATGCTTATCCCCTTCATCCTTTTCGATAACACTTCCCTCCCTCCTGTAGTTGGCACCCTGGTTGCTGACTGGAGAAGAGTAAGAGGAAAGCAATTTTCATTCAAGTCCCTGGAATAGAGCATGAGTTTCCTAATTACTTTGTTTCCAAATTAAATTAGTTTTCGAATTAAATACCAGGACGTTCCCCCTGAGACCTCTGCGTTCTGACAGCTCCATATGTAGAATTTGGAAGTGCCTCTGAGGCCATCTAGTCTGCCTCTCACTAAAGAACCCTCACTGCCTATTGTTAAAAAAACATTTTTCGAAGACCAGTGTTTTTGAAGACGAGCTCTGTGCTGCATCAGCAAGCTCGCTGCTGGGATCACACTCTGCCTTTGGTTTACACCACGTGCTCTCCAAGGGGCCATTATGACCCCCAAGGAAGTACAGATTTGTGATTTTCCATATTACAATGCTGTGTGGCTTTCCAAAGGGCTATAGGACATAAAACAGATAGACAGTATATTTCGTTATTAAATTTTCATGTGGGGGTGTGGAGACGTGATAAGGGAACATATGTTGAAAAGCTTCGTTAGGGAGGACAAAAATGAAAAAAGTGTTGAAAAACACCGGTTTACGCAAAAGGGGTGTATGTCTCTGGGAAGTTATAATTATGCCAAGTCATCCACACCCTTTCATTCGGCCTCTTCTGTGTTTAACTGAGGAGAAAGGAGTCAAGATAAAGTTTGAACACACATACGTTAGTCTCTCCAGCTGTTCTTTGGGAATGATCCAATTTGCCCTGACTTCTACAGCTGGGGTGAATTCTCCCTTGTAATTGCACAGCTCTGGTCATTTGTTCCACTCATTTGGTATGCCACTCTTAGCATTAGTGACTTGCATCATTTGTATGTATCTGTTCTGTCTTTATAACTATAACATAAGCATTTTATGATGGAGCTCATGTGTTTATGTGTTCATGTATTCATTCATCCAACAAACATCCATTGAGTACCTCCAGGCATAGGGCTAGATTCTAAAGAGACAAGACAGGACATGGTTTCCTACTTCAAAGACTTCCCAGTAAGAAAAGACTGGTGAAACAGGGTGACAAGTGTATCGATAGAGATGACTAGAAGTTGCATGGAGTGGTATCCTTCCCAGTTGAGAGGAGGCAGTGCTTGAGCTAAGCCTTGAAGGAAAGGCAGAGTTTCTCAGATAGAGAAAAAATGTGTAATAGGAAGCCCATTTCACACCCAGCTGGAAGCTTCTGATATGCCTAGAGAGAATGGTACACATGAGAAGGGACTGGAAATGAGGCCAGGGCAAAACACGAGGGGACTTGAAGCTCATTCTACGGACGTAGATTTTATCCACAAGTCAAGGGGATGCCACTAGAGAATTCAGATTAGCCAGTGGCATGATTAGATCTTTATTCCCAAGATTAGGTCTTCATTCACTGTGGTTGCAATGTGGATAGGAATCAATGAGGATTGGAACCTGGTTAAGAGATACTGCAACAATGCAGGGTTGGTGATGCCTGAACAAGGGCAGTGGGTGGGGATGGAGTGGAAGGAGAATCTAGAGAACTTGTTGACTAATGGGCTGTGAGGCTGAGTGAAAATCAGTACCACCACTTTGATGGGACATTTATCAGTATCTATTACAACTGCAAAAGGGAATACTTTTTCTGTTTCTGAAGCTGAAAACAAGAAAAATCTCAAATAAACAATCTAACCTTACACATAAAGCAACTAGAAAGAGAACAAAGAAAAGCCAAAGTTAGTAAAAGAAAAGAAATCATAAAGATCACAGCAGAAATAAACGAAATAGAAAAAGAAGAAAACAATAGCAAAGATGAATAAAATTAAAAGTTGGTTCTTAGAAGATAAACAAAATTGATAAACCTTTATCCAGACTCATTAACAAAAAAAGGGAGAGGCCTCAAATCAATAAAATTAGAAATGAAAAAGGAGAAGTTACAACAGACACCACA
>NW_006775676.1:0-219 GCF_000442215.2 Lipotes vexillifer
CTGGATTTGTATATAGCCTAGGATTTTCCATTTAGTTAATATGAGGAATGCTAAGGTGAATTAGATTGGGTCATTTGTGAAAGAATGTTGATTATAGACATATTCTTAGGAATAGGACTTGAACCAGTGCAGATAAAGGTTTTAGTTTTACATAACTACCGGGCTCTGCCACTGTAACAAACCCGGTTCTACAGTAGGGTATGTATAAATTAATTGAAT
>NW_006775678.1:0-3505 GCF_000442215.2 Lipotes vexillifer
GCAGGCTCAGCGGCCATGGCTCACGGGCCCAGCCGCTCCACGGCATGTAGGATCCTCCCGGACTGAGGCACGAACCCACATCCCCTGCATCAGCAGGCGGACTCTCAACCACTGCGCCACCAGGGAAGCCCGGGAGTTAGGTTTTGTATGTCTACTTATAGCTGGCCTTCTTTTCTAGCCTCTACTCTTTTTCTTTTTCTTTTTCTTTTTTTTTTACATCTTTAGCCTCTACTCTTCAAATAGGAGTATTCTTTTTTGTAAATATTTTGATCGTTGACAGAAATACTTGCTTACACAGTCAAAAATAGATTCCTGAGTTAACCTGAAATGACACTTAAGCTTAATATGGGGAAAACAGTGCTCATGATGGCTTGGTAAATAACAAAGGTGGTTCCGCTTCCACACACAGCTGAAAATGTTACCCATTTTAGAAGATTTGAGGCTGCAAACACATCAGCAAATCAGAGGGACTCTTTTCCTCTTTTAAGTCATTTTAATGATCAGTAAACCAAATTTGTATTTAAATGGCAGTAACTCGATACGGTACAAATTCCTAGATTTTTATTGACTTAAATTTACCTGTAAAGAAAAAAGGTCAACATTTTTGTAAGTTTACCCTTTTTCTTTCTCAGTTCCTTTTATTTTGGCAAATGAGTACGTAAAGTTATTTGAGGTCTTTGAAACCCAGTAGTTCAAAGGTTTTCAGGGATATACACAGTTCTGCCTACATAGTACTGATCTAAGTAATTACACATGGACAAAATAACTAGCTTTTTTCACCTTTGATTTTATTGGAATTTTAAGATTTGAGTGGATAAATCTCACTTATCTTCGTAATATCCATACAGGATTGAGTGAAAAGAGGTTTTACCATTATCTCAACTTTAGTGAGAAACTGCAACTAAGATAATTTGCTGTACCTCTTAGGTGGAAATTATATGTTGCCTGGAGACTTTTTTTTTACAGTTACGTTTTGACATTCATATTACATGAGTAACAAACTATGAAGACCAGGCATATATGAACAGAATGTTTAAATTAAGACATTCCAGACCTTTTTTGAAAAATGCCTTTAACTGAGTGCTTTGCTGTGCTGCATGATAATTAGGTATGCTTGGTAAGCAGTTGGCTTCAGTGACTGTCATCTGTGTGCCTTGCGTAGCCAAACCAAGTTTCCACTGACACAGAGGCAGAGACAGGCAGGGGTGGGCAGAGCAGGAGGCAGCTCTGAGGCCTCTCTGAAGAGCCTTGAGCCCTTATTCAGAGGCTGCCCTCTTCTCTGGCTAGGGTACCATGGCCTGGACATGCCATGTCCAGAAAGACCACACACTCCTTTTTTTCCCTTCTTCCTGGTGCCTCATCTTCCATCCTCTGCCATCCTCCAAAGGAATTAGGTGGGACCTGGAGGAGGTCTGCTGAGTTCACCCTCCCTCACCAGTTCTCCACCTAGAGCCTTGGACTTGGGCTTCCCTGGACAGATTTTGGAAAGTCAGTTAAAAGGGCAGAGTTGGGGTAGGTAGGGATTGGGTTGGAGGGGAGAGGGAGGAAAATCTACAGTAGAGATAGGTGGGCTTTTCTACTGGAAGCCACACCAACTCAGGAGCCCAAGTATTCTGCCTCCTTAGAGCTCCAGAAGTCCCTAGGGTATGAGCATCCCTTATCTGAGATGGGGAAGGAGCCCCAAGCTAAGAAGAGAGGGAGTGTATGACAGGTCCTGGGAATAGTGTCTGTAGGACCCAGATCCTTCTATCCTAGGCTGTTGGGAAGGGATTGGAGGCACCAAGCATTCCTTTCTCCCTGCCTCTTTCAGAGCTGATCTTATAGAATTAGCAGCAGAGTAGCACAGCAGAACAGACGATCTTTGGCTTTGGAGTCAGACGGGCTTGGATATTAATTGTAACTCTTCCATTTACTAGCTCTGATTTAACCTCTCTGAGTCTCAGTTTCCTCCTTTATAAAATGGGAATAGTATGTCTGTCTCGGAGAACGATGTAAGTATGAGAGATGATCTGTATAAGATCATTGTTAGGTAAGGGGCTGATCAGCTGTCTTCAGGACTTGCCCACAGAATTCCTTGCCTAGAGTGATGATCTGAAGGATAAGACGGCCTTGGATGTTGGGGAGGAGGAGAGAAAGGAAATAAGGTACAGATTTTATTAAACATCTATTATGTGCTATGTATCAGTTACCTATTGCCATAATAATACTAAGTAGCAAACCACCCCAGAACTCATGGTGTTTAACAATAAACATTTTCCCTACCCCCCCTTCCTCCTCGGTAACCATAAGTTTGTTTTCTACATCTGTGACTCTATTTCTGTTTTGTAAATAAGTTCATTTGTACCATTTTTTAAGATTCCTTATATAAGCGATATCATGTGATATTTGGGGGGGGGAGAATAAATTGGGACATTGGGATTGACATATACACACCACTATATATAAAATAGATAACTAACAAGAACCTACTATATAGCACAGGGAACTCTACTCAATACTGTGTAATGACCTATATGGGAAAAGAATCTAAAAAAGGGCGGCTATTTGTATATGTATAACTGATTCACTTTGCTACACAGCAGAAACTACCACAACACTGTAAATCAACTATACTCCAATAAAAATTAATTTTAAAAAACAATAAACATTTTTTTCTCACATGTCTGCAGGATTCAGCTGCTCTAGGCTGATCCCACCTGGGTTTCCCTTTGTGGTTTGGCTGGCTTGATCATGTGTCTGTGGGTGACTTTGTTCCATGTTTCCTATCCTGGGACCACTGGGGTAGCCTGGGTATGTCCTCACGACTATGACAAAGGGGAAAGCACAAGCAATAACATTCCATTGGTGAAAGCAAGTCACATGGCTGAGTCTAGAGACAGAGTAGGGGGGCACTACCAGATTCCATGGCAAGGAGACTCGTACAGGAAAGGGTGAATTGGAGTTTGAGGGGTTTGGTTTTTTTGCCATCTACCTCTTACCACATATTTTAGCTCACTTCCATTCTTACAGGAAGTCATTCCTATGGTTGGGATAGGATAAGGACAGCAGATTTGGCAACAAATAGGAAATAAGTGTGGAAGTATTTCAAAACCCTTTATTACTTTATACAAGTAACAAACTGTGCCCAGCTTGTTAGAAGCCATGTTTCTTTGTACTAGGCTGATCTGTGGCCATGCCTGACCTTCCCTCTAGATGGTAGCAGGCAGGGAGCCCGGCTTTGCTCTCCTTCATCTTCCCTCTAGTGCTGGCCATAGTTGGCACTCAGTAAGTGCAGGTGATCCCCAGGGTCACACAGCTCTGGTGTCCTAACAGGAGGTCCCCTCTAGCCCCACCAGATGACCACATGTACCTCTACATGTATTTTAAAATAAGACTTCATTTTAAACTTTTCTGCTTTTTTTTTAACTGAAATAACCACCAACCATCTGAGGAACAAAAGTCCAAATCTGGGCTTCCCTGGTGGCGCAGTGGTTGAGAGTCCGCCTGCCGATGCAGGGGACACGGG
>NW_006775678.1:7502-21878 GCF_000442215.2 Lipotes vexillifer
GCATCGGCAGGCGGACTCTCAACCATTGCGCCACCAGGGAAGCCCCTGAGTTAGTACTTTTTTTAGTCTTGTTTAAAAAAACCTTTCTTGAGATTATGAAGATATTACCGTATATTATTTTCTAAAAGCTTGATTGTTTTGCCATTTACACTAAGGTCTGTGATCCATACAGAACTTATTTTTTATGTATGACATGAAGTAGGAGGCCAAGAATAGTTAGTACTTTTTTTAGTCTTGTTTAAAAAAACCTTTCTTGAGATTATGAAGATATTACCGTATATTATTTTCTAAAAGCTTGATTGTTTTGCCATTTACACTAAGGTCTGTGATCCATACAGAACTTATTTTTTATGTATGACATGAAGTAGGAGGCCAAGAATTAATCCCTGCCCCAATGCCTATCTAATTACCCTAGCTCCATTATTAGAAAGAATACCTTTCCTCATGTTCTGACGTGCGAATCTTTTCATTAAATCCCATATCCATAGGTGTATGGATCTGTTTGTAGGCTTTCTGTTCTGTTACACTGGTCTAGTTGTATGTATATCCTTGTCCCAATACTACACAATTAGAGTCTTATTAGAGGTCTTGATAGTTAAGACAGCAAGTCCTTCCATCTGCTCTTCTTCATCAAGAATAGCTTGACTAGGGCTTCCCTGGTGGCGCAGTGGTTGGGAGTCCGCCTGACGATGCAGGGGACGCGGGTTCGTGCCCCGGTCCGGGAAGATCCCACATGCCGCAGAGCCTCCGCGTCCGGAGCCTGTGCTCCGCAACGGGAGAAGCCACAACAGTGAGAGGCCCGCGTACCGCCAAAAAAAAAAAAAAAAAGAATAGCTTGACTAGGGAATTTCCTGGCGGTCCAGGGGTCAGGCCTCTGCACTTCCACTGCAGGAAACCCAGGTTCCATCCCTGGTTGGGGAACTAGGATCCCACAAGCCATGCGGTGTGGCCCAAACAAACAAACAAAACCCAAAAAAGAATAGCTTGAACGTTCTTTGATTTTTCGCATCCTCACATTGATTGTATTTTTTTTTTTTTTTAATTTACTTTTGGCTGCTTTGGGTCTCTGTTGCTGTGCGTGGGCTTTCTCTAGTTGTGGCGAGCGGGGGCTACTCTTCATTGTGGTGCATGGACTTCTCACTGCGGTGGCTTCTCTTGTTGTGGAGCACGGGCTCTTAGCCCACAGGCTTCAGTAGTTGTGGCACATGGGCTCAGTAGTTGTGGCTTGCAGGCTGTAGAGCGCAGGCTCAGTAGTTGTGGCACACAGGCTTAGTTGCTCTGTGGCATGTGGAGTCTTCCTGGACCAGGGCTCGAACCTGTGTCCTCTGCATTGGCAGGCAGATTCTTAACCACTGTGCCACCAGGGAAGTCCTCACACAGATTTTAGAATCAGCTTGTCAAATCCCAAAAACTGAAAGGAAAGAAAGAAGAAAGAAAGGGAAGGAGAGAAATCTGCTGAGATTTTTATTAAAGATTTGGTTGGATCTATAGATCAACATGGAGAGAATAAAACTTTTTACAATATTGACTCTTCCAATCCATTTATTTAGTACTTTTTAATTTCTCTAACAAAGTTTATAGTTTTCTTTGTCAAAGTTTTACATACCTATTGTTAGATTTATTTCTATGTACTTGATATTTTAATCCTATTATAAATGGTATCGTCTTCGTTTTCTGTTTGTTGTGTTATATAGAAATACAGTTGATTTTTGTCTATGGATCTCGAGTCTAGGAACCTTGCTGAATTCTCATATTCATTCTAATAGTTTATCTGTGTGTAACCTTGGATTTTCTATGGATGTTAATCAATATTGATGTTTGTATGTTCATCTTAAAACTGACCACCTTATTGAGCTTTCTTATTAGTTCTAATAGTTTGAGTATTGAAGCTTTTGGGTTTTCTAGGTTAAAAAATCATATTAACTTATTTTTATGAGGGTCCTGTTTCTGCCTAGAGAAGCAAGGTAGGGTAGCTGTTAGGTACAAGGAGTTTAGAATCTGACTACCTGAGTTTGAAACCCAACTCTATTACTTTCTATGTAATCTTAAGTAATTTGCTTAATCCTCTGTGACTCAGGATAATTAATTGTAAACCACCTCATAGGTTGATTTTAAAAATTGAATGAGTTAGTACAACTTCAAAAATGCCCGTCAAATCATGAGCGCTCAGTTTATGTCGAATTTTGTCATTTTTATCAATTAGTTTCATTCCTTTTAAAATTCCCACTCCTTATTGTTTTTCTTATTTTATTGCATTGCTACTTTTACAGCATAATACTGAATGATACTGGTGCTTTCAGGCCTCACCTGAAACTTAACACATTGAAATGTTCCTTCTAGGTTTTTTTTTTTAGTTGTTTTGTTTTTCATAATTTGACATATATTTAATCATCTTTAACTGCACTTATGAATCCGGTATTAGATTCTGCAAGGGGGAGATAATTTTCCAGTAGAATTTCCTTTTTTCAAACTATGCTGTTTACATAATGATGAAAATCATTAATAATGGAATTATTGCTTTTTAAATATCATTGAAATCCTGTTGCAAAAGGAGGCACCGAACCTTCTACCTTCCTGAAGATTCATTGGTGTAGCCTTTCCCAAAACGTGCTGATTGTTAACGTAATGATACCCCTTTGGATGTTTGGGATATGTTCAGGAGTATTCATAGCCACACAGAGCCGTTGGCCAGTCCTTTTTTAGGACAGTATCACATTCTTGAGCTTTTAATTTTGCTATATTCCAAGGAAGCTGGAGTATGTCTTCACTTTTCTTTTCATAAAGAGTACACAGATACACTTTTTGAGTCATTATATAACTAAGAGTGCTTTCCTGCAGGAAAGACCGCCTGAGCTGCATAAATTCTAACATTACAACTATGGTGTCAATTTTGCTCTTAATTTCCTCCAATGCTATGTATTTCTCATTTTCCTGCAAGAATTTTTTTTGTCTTTCCCATCTCTTATCTTGTGTTTTCTTTATTACCTACTGTTATTTATAGAGTTCTGTCTTGTTTTCTTCTTTAATCATTTTCTGTTCCTGTTTCGTAGAAGCCGTCTCTTTTTGCTTTATCTTGAGACACCAAATGACTCTCTAAAATGTTCTTTAAGTTTGTATAAGATCTTTTCCGATGAATTTTCTCTGATTTCAGATGGTGGTCTGTTTTTCCGTTTTCCAGTATTTTCCATCTCTTTCCTTTTGTCCTATGTATTCATACTCAAATGAGAAAAACCCAGTCAGGCCTGATATAGTTAATAGGAAGGGTGTGTGTTGTCCTCACAGCCTCCTTTCTGGATGTTGATGCACTCACCCTTGCAGACCTACACTAAATTGCCAATTGATATACCTAACCCAGCTCCTACGGTCTAACCAGTTTTCTTGTAATTTGGCCCTGCTGGACTGACATTGGGTTCATCTCCTGCGTCCGTTCCTCAGCCGCTGACAAGCTGGTCAAATGGTGTATGTGCATCAGTCCCCAAGATACCAAGCGCCAAATCTTCCTCTTGTCCTTACGCTCACCTGGAGCACTCTTTGGAAACTATACCTCCCAGGGTTCGATCTACCACTGGAGTCCGTCTTCTACCCACCCCACCGTCAATTTTTTTGCCCGATTGTTTATTGAGAGTTGCAGTTCTCAATTAGTAGGTAGAAGGGAGTGGACAGCACTCTGGCTGTTTCAAAAGGCGTCACCTATCAAGTTGAGTGATGGCTGCTTAATTTGAATTTCTGAACAGCTGGAGGACTCAGGTGTTATTTTTTCAATCCAATTCCATTGGCCTTGTGTTCAGGTGAGAATTCCTCAGAAATGCCCCCGTGCAGGTTGACGGCAGTCCTAGTGTTCAGTTTGGTGAGTTTTACCTTTTTTTCCAGGTCTTCGAGATCATTTTAGTGGGAAGTTAGGAGAGGCTGTACTGGGTTCTCCTAACCACTTTTAGTGAGGTGTTCTATCCAGAATTAAATATTTGTTTTAGCAACTCACAGCCTCCTGGATAGCTTGCCGAGTAGAGGTATGCAGCAGATCTAAAGGTCTGTCTTGGCCAGACTTCTTCGTAGGCAGAATAGATGACCAGGAATCGTGATTTCAAAGGCTGAGTGCCCCCCCTAAAGATTTATTCTAATAGCCAAGGGGGAAATAAAAACACCACTGAACTAGTAATAAGGGAATCTGGGTTCTCAGGGCTCAGTCACTGACTCCCTGTGGTCAGCGTTGGGCAAATCATGACGCCTCTAAGAGCCCCAGACTCCTTATATCTAAAATAAAGGATAGGACCAAATGGTCTCTAACGTCCTGCCCTTCGACGACTCGGTGGTTTTACCAGCTGGCCTGGAACATCTGCTGTTAGAAACCTGTTCCTTGGGGCTCCCCTTTTACTCCCAGAGTTTCTGCTGAAAGGGAAGCCGAGGAGAAGGCACATCCACGCTGGGTGAGCGAGAGCCCCAGCTGCAGGCAGAACCTGCTGGGAGGGACAGTAGGAGGAGTGGGCAACTCGGGTGCAGAGGACTGGCGACCCTCCTCTGGAGATCCGCCCTCTGGGGCCACACTGGGCCTCTATATAAGCAAGTTTCAGTCATCAAAGGACCCCATTTGCTGAGTCCCCTTCAGTGACTTTGTATTGAAGGGAAAATAGGGATAGGAAATTAAACTTGTTTTCTTCAGAGGATGTCTCTGAGTCAGGGGAACTGCGAATGGTGACCGGATGGCTGCCTCTCATGCGACAGTAAATAGACCTGGGAGGTGCTGGTTTGTCACAACCAACGTGTTTATAACCCAACCCAAGTCAAGTCACGGGCGGCGGGGTTTTGAGGGAGCGCAGAGAGTTAGCACTTATCACCCGTGATTTCCAAATGGGAGGAAGAGGGCACCACAGGGATACCCAGATGGGCAGAGACGTGCCCCAGGTCAGAAGTGAAGCTTAAGGTGGGGCTCAAGCGTTCCGGGCAATGCCAGGCTTCCTGGGGTTCCTGACTTTTCTGCACTTTGGATGCAACCCCTTCCAGAGCCTCCAGAATGAGGGATGTGTGCTCACGCATGCGTGGTCCCCTGCTCTCTTGTTTTTTCTCCCTCCTCTCTCCTTTCCCTCCTGCTCTGGCATCTCCCGCCCATGATACTTGCTCTAATAAGCCAGGCAGCAGCTACCTCACTGGCACATGGGTTGTTCAGCCCAGATCCTGTTGCCTTGGCTGTCCAGGATAATTTGCTAAATGGTTTAGAGGTTTTTCTCGCCAACGGAAGGCCAGTTAGAAGGGAGTGAAAGGAGGGATAAAACCCCAGGGACCAGGAATGACTCCAAATCCATTTGCGCAGGCAACTTCCCTGTCTCTGCTCTTGGCCACCCAAATGGACGCTGGTCTGGATGTCACTGGCTCTGCTGCCTGAGCGGATGGGCATCTGGTCTGTGAGAAAAGCCAGCTCCAACCTGGAGACAAAGCCATTAAGTTTCCCGTTTGACTCAGGCCAGGGATGTTTGCAGAAACGAGGGAAGTTGGAGTTTAGCTCTCAGGGGCCAAGTTCACCCTACCGGCTCTGTGACCATCTGGACCAAGGTGGCGTTCAATAATAAGGTCAGGAATCGAAGAGAAGCAGGGAAAACTGTAAAGCATCTAACTGCAAACTACTTATAGTTTCCAAGTTTTAAAGAGCACAAGATAATCAAATGATGGTGAAAAGATCTTGTCCTGTGCAGCCCCTCCCGCTTCATCAAGCCCTCCCGCCTCCCCGGTGAGTG
Source organism: Lipotes vexillifer (assembly GCF_000442215.2). Classification (NCBI taxonomy): domain Eukaryota; kingdom Metazoa; phylum Chordata; class Mammalia; order Artiodactyla; family Lipotidae; genus Lipotes; species Lipotes vexillifer. The sequence continues at coordinate 13,229 of NW_006775678.1, forward strand.
ATTGGTGCGCCACCTTCTGGCCTTAGTGGCCAATGCTCAGAGCCTGAGCCCCAAGTCCTGTGTGTCACACCCCTCCTCTCCAGGTCCCTGTAGCAGTGTGCCAGCACCTCTCCCTTTGCTGGCCCGAGGAGCCTGCATTGATGGCATTGTTCAGCACTGATGGCTTCCTGAACATTAAATATGTACTATCGGAGTATGTAACTCTTCTGTTCTTGCTTCCCTATTTGAATGCAAGGGATGCTGTTATTATTTTAAAAGCTCTTGAATATGCAAATTAGTTCCAGAAGAAGGGAGCCTTCCCAGACGCCATCACTCCTCCCATCCTGACAGTAACAAAGGGAAGTAAAAGGAGTTGATTTCCCTCTTCTTACCTCAAAACCCCACAGAATTCTCCGAACAAGGCTAGAGGTACAAATACGACCTTACTTTTGTAATTGATTTTTCCAGCATAACCCAGTTGGTCGCCTCAGTTGATCTTTCCAACCCGACTCCAGCCCCTGTGGGTGTGACCTTGTTGCTGGAGAAGGTCACTCTCCCGCTCTGCACAGCCTTTGGAAGACGGCAGCTTCAGGCTTTCCAGCTGAAAGCTGGAAACCATTCTCCTTTGGCATCGTTCTCAAACCCATATACTTGGAGGTTAAGTGACCACGCTGAAAAATGCACACCCCGATGACTTCCTTCCCCACCCCACCCGGTGCCCTGGCAAGATCACATTGAACAATTCAGGGAAAGTATTCACTGAATGCAAGGAGAGTAGAGCACGTCTGCATTATTTATTAGGGGCTAACAATACCCATCATATGTAGAATGTATTTGGACATAAATTAGTGATGTTAGGAAACACCAGGGGTCCAAAACCTATTAGGATCTCTGACACGTATGTAAAAACACATCACAGTCTTACCTTTTCTGCGAGGCTGGGAATTGGCTCTGAGACAGTTTCACAAGGAAAACAAAAATCTTTAACCTTTTGTTTGCTATAAGCCCTCTGGACAGTTCATCCACCGTTGAGTAAGTCTTGGCAAATCATTTCAGACTATGAATTCTTAACCTCACTTTCTCACCCCCCTTCCTCTTTCTTCTTTCTCTATGATGGAAGGAAGGATATTTACATTTACTGAGCACCTACTATGCACACCAACATTACAGCTAGCCCCTTGATGTCCAGAGGGGTTTGCAATTAGTATCCCCACTTTACAGATGAGGAAACTGAGGCTCAAGGTCATGCAGCTGGTGAGTGGCCAACATGGAATTTGAAACCAGGTCATGACTTCAAGCTGAGACTTCTTACCCTACGTGTGACTCCCTGCCTGGGCAGGAAGGCAACAGCTGTTCTTTGCTTCTTTGTCAGCTGTATATCACCACAGGAATGCCACGTGACACAGAACCACAAAACCGGTGGCATAAAGCCATGAACGTTTATTTTTGCTCAGGAGTCTACGGGTCAGCTGGGCAGTTCTGCTGGTCCAGGCCACGCTTGAGTGGTCTCAGCTGGGCTCGCTGCAGTCAGCTGCTGGGGCAGCTGGGGTGGGCTGACCCAGGCTGGCCTGGGCTTGTCATGTGGCGGCCAGAGCTCCAAGAGCGTGAACAAAGCACTCGGCTTCTCGTGGCCTGGGCTGTCCCTTCTGCCACATTCAGTTGGCCAAAGCAAATCGCCAGACCAGCCCAGATCCGGGAAAGACAGACAAACTCCATCCCGTGCTGGAGGGGAGCTGCAGAGTGACACTGCAGGAGATAGGGATGGTGGGACGAGAAGAATTGGGGCCACTTTTGCAATTAGTCAGCCTCACTTCCCACTGTGGGGCTGCCTTGCTTCCTTGGGGCACCTGCTTCCTGGAAGCCTCAGCTCCCCAATCTCCAAGTCTGCGCTCAGAGCCATTTCTCATTTGTACTGAGGACATTGCACAGAATGACTGCAGAGGGGGACTTAAACGGCCCTCTTCCAAAGGGGAAGGGGTGCAGTCAGTCTGGCAGGGGTTAAGCCTTCCACTGACTGGATTAAGCTGAAGCAGAAGGCTTTCAGCATCAGCCAGCACAGGAGGGGAGCCTGGGGGCGGGGCAGCCAGCCTGGGGGCAGAAACCACACTGAGAAAGATTCTTCTAGGCCTACACCTGAGACTTTGGCGCTTCTTCCAGATACCTCTTGGAGGGTGGCTTTCCGTTGCCCATCCTCGAGCATCTCTGGACATGGTTTCATGTTCGTGGAGCCAGAGTTCCCCTCCTCTGCGGGGGCTCGGCCCCTCACCTCCCCAGGGCCTCTGCAAGGACCTCTCTGCTGCCTGTGTGTTTGTGGTTTCCAGGGAGGAGGGTTGGAAGGAAAGGTCCATTTCCGCAGGACACCAGGGCTAACCGGTCGACACAGGAGGTGATGCTGGGCTGTGAGGCAGGAGAAGCATGGAGCTGGGGGGCAGGAGGGGGCAGGAAGGGGAGCACGGGGGCAGAAGAGGGAAGGGCTGCTGGATTCCTGGAGGACTGGGACAGGCCAGAAAGCTCATGAGAAGGAGACAACCAGCGGAGAGCAAACAAATCGGCAAGATCAGAGATGAGAGGACAAGCCAAAGGGGGCCGACGATTCCAGACCTCGACAGCACATTGTACCACGACTGCCCTGCCGCTAACTCACGCTCGGCACCTACTCAGACCACCTTCACCAGCAGATCATTCATGACCCCTGCGAGGCGGTCCTGGAGGTTAAAGACACAGAAACTTCAAGTCCAGAAGGAAAGAAAAGCCCTGATTCCATTTCCCACTAAGGCAGGTGGGGCAAGTATCCCCCAGAGAGGCACCTGCCCGGCATGGCACTTGAGAGGCAGAGTGGATTGTGTATAACAGCTCGCAGGTTAACAGCCAACAGTGTCCTTAATTCTTCTGACCCCTCCAGGAGATGTCACTGAGGAAGGCAGCATTTGTATGGTACCAGGCAGAGGGAGAGGACCATGGAGGGCAAATCCATCCAAAGGATGGAATGGACCCGGCAATCATTTCTGGTCCAGTCACCACAAGGGAGAGGGAGGCCCGGTGATCATACCCAGGTCACACGGCTAGTGAATGGCCGAGCTGAATTTGAACTTAGGCTGGATGGAAACTGCCCTACCCCCGTCCATTTCAGTCTTCTCTCCCCGCTCAGTTGCCTCAAGAAAAATAAAACTACAAAGGCTTTTGTTTCAAGTCTGTAATTCATTTCCATGAGACATTTTCCTTTCCTGTCAGCTTGTTGAAAGAGCCCGAGGGACCCTTCCGGTACTCGTAACTCTGTAGCAAATCATGAGATGGGGCCGGATTCTCCAAACACAAATGGGAGCGTTTCAGCCCAGTACAGCAGAAGTTGTTCAACAGGGACCTGAATTCCTGGGGCAAAATCCCAGTAGCGTGGGTAGTTTCAGCTCCAGAGCAGGGAGGACCGAGGAGTCGGGCCGGTGTTGGGTGCCTCTTACCTCCCCGGCCCCTCAGGACCGAGGGGGGCCTGGGAAGGGGTTTCCAGGCCAGCATCTCAGCCCCGACGCTAGTCGTGTCGCCCTAAACAAGTCACTGAACCTTCACCACGTGCAGAATGGGAATCCACACCTGTGCCCCACGTTCCCGTCAAAGAGCCTGTGGAAAGTGCTGGGACTTCCCCGGCGGTCTGTGGTTAAGACGCGCCAATGCAGGGGACACGGGTTCGATCCCCGGTCGGGGAACTAAGATCCCGCATGCCACGGGGTACGGCCAAAAATAAAAAAGTAAAATAAAAATAAAGAAAGTGCTCATGGGGGTCCAGACCTTGCCTGCCTCTCAGGCTCACCTCGCTGACCTCTAGCTCCCCACGTGAAACCAACAGCCCCAGACCCGACAGGAGCACCGACGTTCTGTGACTCAGGCGTGAGGATGGAGTTACGGGCGGAGGGAGACGCACAGGGGCCTTGAAGAGTTGAAGCCCCTGCGGCTGTGGGACCAGGTGTTAAAGCGAAGCGTGGTTCCGATGACCCCCGGCCTGGATCTGCCTCGTAGAGCTATAGCTCCTTACCACCCCCCTTACCCTGCAGACACTTACAGCCGAGGTCGCTCCGCCCGCCCGCGTCTAGGCACGGGCACTCCCAGAGGGGACCACGGCGAAAACCAGGCGGGCGGCGCAGAGGTGGCGGCCCTCCCCAGCTTTGCTTCTCCCTCCCAGCCTGCCTCCCTTCCCCTCCCCGCGGCTCGGGCCCTGGCTCCCCACAGCTCTCCACCCCTAGCAGGCAAATACCAAAGACCTTTGTCCCAAGAAGTAAAATCAGGGGTGGGTGAAAATGAGGCTTTTCCATCAGAGAAACGACACAGTCGTCACCCCGGGGTGACGCACTGCTTTCCGTGGCCTCTTTAATATTATTTCTTGAGTCTCTGGTACCGCCCCTCACCCTGCCTCACCTGCCTGTGAGCCGCCTCCTGATGGGAATGACTTCTGGCTTTACAACCTTGCCACGTGCCTGACGGGCCGCGCCTTCGTGCTGCCTGTGTGCGGGCGCTGGACAGCATTGTGGCCAGTTCCCCTGGGCGCCCGAGGACAGCTGGGCTCCTGAGAATGCCCAGGAGCAGCCTGACCGTGTGCGGAGCGGAGAGAAAGGGCCAGTGGTAGAGAGAAGTTCTTCTTTCTCTCCTGGTTTAGGGAGATCAGCTCCAGGGAAGTGTCGCGTGCTTGGAGATGCACTTTCGTCTCTGACCCTCTGAGGGTGGCCGCCTGGGAAAAGGTGAATTGGCATCTCACGATCTCGGGGAGGGCTTGTGCCTTGAACCAGGGCACCCCTTCTTATTATTTCACCCTGGGAACCCAGTGGTTTGAAAAATTTGTCTACCCAGGACCCTACTTAGGCAGTAGCTGTCACCTCTGTTACTAATCACAGATACCTATCTGTATATACCTGCCAGCCCCAGGTCCTGGTCCACGGGGGACAGGCAGCCTTCTCCATCTGAGCTGATATGGTTCCTGCCCCCAAAAGGAGGGAAAAGGCACTGTAGCCCCAGGAGGTAGCCTCACTGTGGGCAAAAACAAATGATTTCTCCCTGTCTTTGAAATAGAAATGAGCCCTCAAACCTCCATGACCCACACAGGGACCACTTCCCCGGAAGAGGAAGGAAGATGGAGAATGAGGGATTTCTCTCTCTTCCCGTCAGGCAACACACACATCACCCCATGGTGCGCCCTCCCTGCTCCCTTCCTAGAAGAGGGAGAAGAAGCAGATCCCAGTGCCTGCAGGGCTGGGCTAACCTCTCACCCTCCTGGAGCAGAGTTTATCGTGAGTGGCAGGAACTCACTCCATCCACACCGCTGATGAACACCGTCTGTTGGGTTTCTAACACACATTCCTGGGCCGTAGGGAGCTACTTGGCATTTCCCTAGCTATTTTGAAATGGGCATTTGTAGCGTGTAATGTTCTAACACCAAAACCATTTACACTCTGACTGTGCCTCTGGGCAAAGCTAGCTTCACACCTTGTCTGAGAAATTCTGAGGTTCCCACCTTCCTGCCAGCTTCCAGACATCATTCAATCTGTCTGCTTTTTCTTAGACTTTCAAAGCAGGTGTTTGCCCTCTTGTTTGTATTTTCCTTCAGCTCCTGACCAACTGCTTCTGTAACAATCATGAGGTGGCAACTGCCAGCTGTGAGGACTTGGGGCAGGTTATGTACCTGCAGCCTCATTATTTTGGGCTTTTGGACTTGCCGTACATTGGCAGACCACAGGCTGCAGCTTTGCATCTGTTGGTGTAGAGTCTGTTGTTGGCTTTGGAGGGCTGTTGGGAAGGCATACACAGGATCTGATGATCTGTTCTCTCTCTGCACGTTGCTGAACGTTAAACTTTTAACATTTGTTTCTTAAACCATATGTAGATATATCTTCAAATATAACCTGACAGGCCAACGTGGACCTGCATCAATACTGTCTAAACTCCCTATTAAAAGTGCAAATACACCACCACACCAGTCAGAAGGACCATCATTAAAAAGTCTACAAATAATAAATTCTGGAGAGGGTGTGGAGAAAAGGGAACCCTCCTACACTGTTGCCGGGAATGTAAATTGGCGGAGCCACTATGGAGAACAGTATGGAGGTTCCTTAGAAAACTAAAAATAAGACTTCCTGGCAGTCCAGTGGTTAAGACTCCATGCTTCCAATGCAGGGGGTATGGGTTTGATCCCTGGTCGGGGACGTAGGATCCCCCATGCCAAAAACTTAAAAAAAAACTAAACTAAAAATAGAGCTACCGTATGACCCTGAAACCCCACTCCTGGGCATATATCCAGAGACAACTTTTAATTTGAAAAGACATATGCACCCCAATGTTCATAGCAGCACCGTTTACCATAGCCAAGACGTGGAAGCAACATAAATATCCATTGACAGATTAATGGATAAAGAAGATGTGGTACACACACACACACACACACACACGCACACGCACACGCACACACACACACACACACAATGGAATATTACTCAGCCATAAAAAGAATGAAATAATGCCATCTGCAGCAACATGGATGGACCTAGAGATTATCATATTAAGTGAAGTAAGTCAGACAGAGAAAGACAAATATATGATATCACTTGTATGAGGAATCTAAAAAGTGATATAGATGAACTTATTTACAAACAAAAAATAGACTCACAGACGTAGAAAACAAACTTATGGTTACCAAAGGGGATAGCAGGGGATGGGGAGGGAGAAAGAAATTAGGAGTTTGGGATTAACATATGCACACTACTGTATATAAAATAAAGAACAAGGACTTACTGTACAGCACAGGGAACTATATTCAATATCTCCCCAGATTCCAGAACACTGCCCCTCCAGGTAAAAGTCAGAATCTCAGGGGGGGTAGAACCTCCGAGGCTGCCATGCAGATAGAGTCCCTCTAAGGTGCCAATGGCGTGAGGTGCCATTTCTATAGGGGAGAAAGATGGACAGACCCAAGGGCTAGATTCTTGCCCTGGGTCTGCAGCCAACTTGGAATGTGACCTCAGGTCAATCGCTTACACCCTCAGGTCTCCATTTATTTCATTTTAAAATGAGAATAATTCTGCTGTTTATCTTCCTCAGGATTACTGGGGTTATGCAGCCAGAGGGAAGGTGGGGAGGGAGCATTCACACACTTTGCCTCACGTAAGCCTCTACAGAGGTGAGCACCTTATTTCCATTATGCAGGTGAGGAAGACGGGCCCTGAAAGGTTAAGTCATTTACCGAGGTCCCAAGTCTTGTAGGTGAAGGAGCACAGGTGAGAGAATCCAGGCATCTGGTTCCAGAACATTCCATTCCATCAGGGTGCTCCTCTGAGATTTTAGAAATCAGGTAGATGCTCGCTAGTCAAACCGAGGCATATGGGCCAGCAGCAGCAGCATCACCTGGGAGCTCATTAGAAATGCAGGTTCTCGGGCCCCGCCTGCGTTGACTGCCTCAGAATCTGCATTTGAGCAAGCTTCCCAATGATCCCTGTGCACCTTGAACTTTAGAAGCACTGTTGTAGAGGGTTGCACTAGAGAGAGGAAGTCTACAGATGAGGTTATGGTAACTATCCAAAAATCCAACAGAAGGGTAAGATCCTCCCAGGGATAATCAAAGAAGAAATCATTACCGGGAAATTGCTGTGGGAGAAGGGTGACTGTAAGCCGTTTCAGCCCTTTCTCTCTGAGTTCCCATTTCGGGGGAAGCGCCCCTTATCTGAAGACGTCCAAACCTCCCAAGAGAATGGGGTTTGGGATGGAAACATATTGTTTTTATAGGTGTGTATGTGTGTGTTGTGTTCAATTTTCAAAGGTAATATGTTTACTTTTAGAAACGAGAGAAGGAAAAGTCAGGAAGAGAGGGTTCCGCAAAGCTGACGTAGCCCAACGGTGTTCCTTTTTGAGGGTTCTCCTGTTCCTGCCCTTTTTATCATGGCTCTTCACTTATTTCAGGAGTGATCCTTCATGGCGGATAGCATCCACCAGGGAGGATGGCCAGTTGGGTAGGGGGAAGTTCAGCTTCCAGAATATCTTTGCTATGAGTGTTGGTCCTTAGGTTAAATCCGAAGACCCACCAGTTTGAAGGATGTTCCCCTGATACTCAAACTGCAGCCAGCGGCCCCACTATACCACATGCTCCCTGCAGAATGCAAAGAGTAGAAAATGGCCTGACCCGAAGCAAAACTCACAAATCAGGGCTTTGAGAAGTATGAAAAGGCTTCCAGACAGCACTCCAGACGACTGCTAGCCTTAGGGGAGTGTCAGTTGAGTACAAAGAAATTCTCAACCTGGAGCCAGAATGTCCAGTAGGATTTGATCCAGGGAAGGATGCTCAATGCCGGCTCTCTGCTCCCTCCTCGCCTTTCCTGGATTAGCTCTGTTGAGGCGGCACAAAACCCCTGGATGAGCTGTGGTTTCTGTCCAGTGATTTTAACACATGTTCCCATGTTTAAATTTGTGATTTGTATGCACAATATTATTTAGCCCTTAAAAGTTACTTTTCTGGGCTTCCCTGGTGGCGCAGTGGTTGAGAGTCTGCCTGCCGATGCAGGAGACGCGGGTTCGTGCCCCGGTCCGGGAGGAGCCCGCATGCCGCAGAGCGGCTGGGCCCGTGAGCCATGGCCGCTGAGCCTGCGCGTCCGGAGCCTGTGCTCCGCAATGGGAGAGGCCACAACGGTGAGAGGCCCGCGTACCG
>NW_006775678.1:21906-25061 GCF_000442215.2 Lipotes vexillifer
TTTCTGAGACCAATCTGTCTGTGAAGTGTGCAAATTCCTGAAAGAGTCAAGATGCCACTTGTCATCAGCATCCCAAGTATTCATTTATGTCCGTGGCTCCAGAAAGAGCCAGTCGGAAATAACACACAGACCTGATCCCTGCCTTCTAGAAACTTGTAGGGTAAGGCAGAGGTAGTGACACATAAATTAATGTCCTGGCTGCATATGGCACCCCAGATGTGGATACCCATCTACTGAATCAGAGACTCTGCATCTACTAATTGACACATCTAGGCCCCTAAAATAATCCACTGTAAATTTGGGTTCTTTTGCCAACCTCAGCCCTGGTCTTCTTGTACTGGCTTTACTTCAGACCAGCCAAATTAAAACTGGTTAAACCAATTTTTTCACAGTCTTTCCCTCCCTGTTTGATTTTATTTTTTTTATTTTTCACAAGTCTAGAAGAAGGGGATTTGGGGTCGGGATGATACCATCACTCTGTCACTTCTAATTTCATTCTGTTAACAATTCTTTGAGTCACGAGGGTGGAAGCTTTGATTCTGAGAAATTACGCACTTTTAAGTTTTGACTCCAGAAAGTCACTGTGGCTCATCTGTAAACAATTCCAGAGGGTGACCATGAAAGAGGAACTTAGTAACCAGGCTTCCCCCTGGGGAAGTCACTGATCCCTTCAGAGCACCTGATTTCACAGGTAAAGAGTTTTAAGGGGGTGGCAGTGGGGGGTAGGGAGTGAAAGAGAAAGCATTTGGTTCAAAACCAGACTGTGTAAATAGCCCTGCTCTTTTCTCCTTTCTCCCCCCCCCCCCCCCCCCCTAACCGATGCTTTCCATCACCCTTAGATGAACTGGGAAGGCTGGTTATTGACAGCTGGGCAATTTGCACAATAAAGTTTAACGGTTTACATCCCCTTTGACTTTACATCCCCATTGACTTTGTCAGTGTTCTCAATGGATCACGTGCTCGCTCTCGCACTGACTCTCTCCTTCTCTTCCCCTTCAAGCGTGCAAACGCAAAGAGCAAGAACCAAACAAAGACAGGAACAATTCCCAGAAGAAATCCCGCCTGGTGTTCACCGACCTCCAACGCCGAACGCTCTTCGCCATCTTCAAGGAGAACAAACGCCCCTCCAAGGAGATGCAGATCACCATCTCCCAGCAGCTGGGCCTGGAGCTTACGACCGTCAGCAACTTCTTTATGAATGCCCGGCGCCGCAGCCTGGAGAAGTGGCAGGACGACCTGAGCACAGGGGGCCCCTCGTCCGCCTCCGGCACCTGTACCAAGGCGTGATGGAAGGACTCTCAGTTGGGCACAAGTCACCTCCAAATGAGGACAAAAGATACCAAAAGAAAATGCAAAGGAAAAAGACGCTGGATTCTTAGCTGGGGCCCTTCACTGGTGATTTGAAAGCACAATTCTCTTGAAAAGAAAATTCTATTCTAGCTGTAATCATAGGCCAGGTGTTCTTTTTGTTCATTGGTTTTTAGTGGCTATGGAGTCCAAGTGCAAGCTGAAAACGAATCTCTTTGAACCGGACATTGTCCTCCGAGCAAGTGTGCTAAGCACCTCAGAAACCCAAATGGGGCCTTTCTGCAGCAAGTCAGTTTCAGTGTGGTGTCAGTCAAGCTCAGGATTGCTTAGAAATGTCAACGGTCCCACTCTGAGTCCTGTCAACCTCTTGCAGTCGAAGTTCCCACGAGTAATAGTGGGACTTTGGCCTGTGTAAGGACTCTGAGTTTGGGTTCCCAAGATGCTACAATAAGAGAAGAATCTAGCAACAAGAATGACCTCATTTGCTTTCCAAGTGCTTAGCCTCATCATACCATAGTTCACCAACGTTCACAGCCATAACATAAAAAAACATCAGAATGACAATTACTGAGCACAAGTTTTAAATATGGAAGTTAAAAAAAAGAATCCGAGGACCTGTTTTTCCAGCTCAGGCATCTTTTTCATTGAATGGTTTAGAAAGCTTTAAGTTGATCCAGTTTACAATTTTCTTTTCCTTCCCTCCTGGAAATCTCACGTGGTCTTGGATCCATCAAAAAAACCCAGATCAGTTCACTTGAGCTCAAAGTATCAAGCACAACGAAGATAAACAGAGAAGTCAGGAAGGTTCTGGATTCACCGCATCTCGATTTTCAACACACCGGTTAGGAAGTCATGAGGGAATCATTGGGAATATGGCTTCAAGCACATTTTGCAGTTTGCTACAAATTCTGTTTGTACATAATGCAGACGCACACTCAGGAGGCCAATTTAACTGTTACAGTACATGGGGCAAATGCAGCATTTTAAAAGATCTAGATTTTCTTAGATGATAAATGTATCCTTCTTGGTTATCTGTCACCTGGTTCCTCCTATTGTGCATTATGACCACCACATGATACATTCTCGCTCTTTGAGATTTGGGTTGTTCTCTTGTCCCTCCCATCGGTAGGGACGTTTTCAGTGTTTCATAGCAAGGAAAAAATAAATAATTCAAACCACCATACGTGTTACTCACAACCGTCATCTAGTCCTGAATCTCTTCCATTGTTGAATCATCTAGCAAAACAGCTGAATAAATCTGGAGAAAACACAGCACACCAAAGAAGCAGAACACTGCAAACCAAAGACATTTATTACTTTGCCATTTTCTAGCCTGAAAAATACTGTGATTACTTCTTAGAAGTCAGAAAACCTCTGCAACTCTGAATGGCATTCAGCTCTTGCATTTGGTTCATCGTCGGGCTGAGTGGACCGGCTACACCAAGGATGTTAGCCAAGCCACCCAGCGAGTGGCTTTCTGGTTCCTGGCTGTCACCTTCCCACGGCAAATGGAAGAGCACCCACAGAACCCTGGGAGATTGCAAAGGTCACCACGTGCATATTTACCAGTGAATGGCCCCAGGTGGGCACCACGGGGGTGTTCAAAGCAAGCCAAACACTGCAATGATTCTTTACAGACACTTGAGACTGACTTTTTTTATGAATTACTTAATTGAAACCAAAGAAACTTTTTCTGCACCTACTTCTGCAACAAACAAAACTGTCCCATTAAAATGAATAAATAAATAAAAACGTAAATCACCGAAAATCACCACCAACGAGAAGGAAGTTCGCCAGAAAAGAAAAAAAAAAAAAAAAAAAAAAAAAAAAAAAAAAAAAAGCAACAA
>NW_006775678.1:25089-40671 GCF_000442215.2 Lipotes vexillifer
AGAAAGTACGCAAAAAAAAAAAAAAAAAAAAAAAAAAAACAGAAACAGAAAAACAGCGAGACACACTGTGTTCAAACAGACCTCTTGGGACATTTTTTGGAAGCAGATTTTAAAGAAAGGGTTGAGACAGGAAGAGAAATAAGGAAAAGCCTCCGTGGCTGCTGCTTCATTTGACAACTCATGCGGTAAAATCTAAAAGTTGAAGATTGTCTTTAATTTGTGCCTATGCAGTTTTTCAAAAGAACACGGAACAGAGCAACAGAAACCTCAACAGCTACAATACCAAAGATGAGGATTTCTCACACCTTTGTTTCAGTTCATTATCTCCTCTTGCCTGGCTTAAATCCTAATAGCGCCATTGGTCTGTGTAAAGGTAATCAATTTTGTTTCTGAGCCACGAAAGGAAAGGGTCATTTGTTTGATTTTATTGTTTCCCTATCATTTTGTTTTATGGCTTTCTACCCAACATGGAATCTCTCAAAAGGGTCCATGGAATCCAAGTTTAAGATGTTGGGATACTGAACAGTTCTCTCTGCTCGGCAGAGCGTGGGGAATAATATTGTCACTTGAATGTTATGCTTAATCCTTAGTCTTGGTTCCTTCTGTGTTCAGAGTCTCATCATCAGGGGAGGGAAGGGGAGTGAGGGTCACGGGTAGGGGTCTCGGTGACATATCCTCTCCCAAGCCACAGAACCAAAGAATTTATAGAGGAATTGACAAGCCTTGTCTTCATGTGATTGCTACATCCTAACAGGGCTTCATTGGGGGTGGGGGAAAATGTGTAAAAATAATTGTCAGTTTCTACTTTTCTATTAGCTTTTTAAAAATCAGCTGTAAAGGTTGCATTTCTAAAGAAAGAGATATATATAATATATGAGTACATATATAGATTCAACTTGACACTGGTGATAACCCAAAGTTATTGCTGTTCAAATTCACATCTTGTTTTTGTCAAGTGCTTCATTTCTTAAGTATTCAGTTCAGAACTTTGCTCATTTCTCATGCCATCCCAGAGTATATTTGCTGCTGTGGATGATTTAGAGTATTCAGATTTCTGTGAAAATTCCTGGGAAAGGTTGAAAGTCAAGTTCAGGCATTTCAACAGTTAACCTGTTGCTAAGTGGATCCATGGGACGAATGAGTTTTATTTGTATTTTGAGTCTTCTCTATTCTATGTCTCAACCATGATCAGGGTGGTGAGTGAGGTCCATCCACCAGTTCTGGGCCGTGGCCAGGGAGTGTTCATCTTCTCTAACTGCTGGGAAAGCTCAGTGGTCCATTCCCACCAGTTACAGAGATGAGGCCAGCCCAGAGGTCTGTTCTCCAGGAACCGCCCTGTCCCATCAGGGTGTTCCAGATGCCCCTCAGTAAGTAGATCCACCAAAGGGACTTCTCACAGGGGAAGTCCACCTCCTGCTGCAATGGGTTGATCAGGTTTCCTCAGGGTGGTAATGACCAATTAGTTTAGACAAGCCTGTGTGCAGCCATGGCCGGCGCTGGGGTGAGGCAGCGGTGCTGGGGGGTGCGGGTGTCTCAGTCCTTGAGAGAAAACACAAGGCAGGGTTTGGGGAGAACCCCAGAGTCCTGCCCTTGGGAACCCCATTGTCTATTATGCCACCTCCTTCCTCCCACTGTGTGGGTCTCCCTTTGCAGGGGTAGCAGCCATGTAGCCACTAAAGAAGGCGACTTCCCATGGCTTCTATAATTCATCCTACCTAGGGATGTTCCTTGACTTTGCCCTGTGTCACTTTGTCTCTTGCCCATTCTCCATGTCTCCTTTGTCAAATGACAAAGAAAAGAGCATATTTCAGCAGGGGAGCTCTCCTATGGGTTGATCAAAATGAATTTCAACTTGGGTATCTCTAAATGAATCCTTGTGGCTCATGGCCAGTGGAAATGCTTGTTCTTCTAGAGAGAGATTGGACTGAGGAACCGAGCCTGCTTGCTTTGGTTAGTGATCCTTCGGCACGCTAATGTCAGCATTTGGGTCTCTGGCATCCTATGAAGATGTCTAAACTGAAAAAGGCTGCCTCTGTGGCCTGAGATTTCAACCCTGGTCAAATCAGGTGTAGTCACATACAGCCTCAGCACTCCTGGTGACCAGAGGAAGATGTCATAATGTAAAAAAAGGCAAGAACTTCCCGCTAGGGACTTTTGATAAATGTCTCATACCAGATAATGCCATACCAGAGAGAAGTGCTTGCTTCTAAAAAATTATTTACGTACATATATAAATAGATGTGTATATCTATATATCTGTGTATTGAAAAATTAAGCCCTACAGAATTTCAATTTGTTAAAAAGCTGAAAGAAAAAAAACAAAACAAAACCCTGCAAACTGGAAGGTAATGGAATTTGACCCAGTAAATTTCCTCAAACATTTTTAAACCTTATTTTAAGTTAATAATTTCAGAAAAAAATAACTCTTTGGACTTCAACGTTTAACCTGTTGGATTGAGGATCCACTTCCTCAATCCAAGAAAAATCCCAGGCATGCCTCAGCCATCAGCAATGAAAGGGGCAGTGTGAAGGGACAGTTCTGAACCAAAATCCACATTCTCGAAGCAACAGAAATCCAAAGGCTATTGAGTGGAAAATTCTTTATTTCTTTAGGGAAATAGGCTTGCTTACTTTTGTTTTCAATGTGATTTTGGTCCTGGGGATATAATTCTTTCATTCCAAGAAATTTTTATTAAAAAAAAGAGCCAATATATTTCTTTTTAAAAAGAAAACAGCAACAACAATAAAAACTCGTCCACAATATTTAAAGGCTTTTCTAAAATGTAAAGTAGTGTGTAGGTTGTACCACTTTACAGGTGGGAATGAGGCATGAAGGAACCAACGTGACACTTTGAAGAAATCAAAGCATCACCTCTGCAGTGTCTCTTTTCCTGCAGGCTCTTGGCAATTATGGGCTTTGGAAATTCAAGCTAATTTTTATTACTAGCTAAAATAAAATCAAAATTAGGAATAAATCTGATACACACACACACATACATTTTTGTAAATCAAACAATGTATTTCAAAGCCAAATATAAGTACCTTTTATTTTTTATTTTTTTATTTTTTTACATCTTTATTGGAGTATAACTGCTTTACAGTGTTGTCATAAATACCTTTTAGATGATCACCCATTTTACTTTATCTGTGCTGGGTGCCCACCTAGTCATGCCAATAAATTAAAGTTGAACGTATTTTTTAAAAATATCATTACTGGGTGCAGGGGGAACACTTTCCCACTTCTAAAAATGCTGGTAGAATTATAGAAGCGTCTTTTTGATTACCGTTACCGAAATGTCATGACAGTATACCTTTGTGGTGAACTCTGTTTTTCAGGAGGTTGTATAGTAGGAATTTTTAAGCATAGAAGAACAGGCTGGGTTCCAGTGTTGTTGAAGAATAATGGAGTATATGAAAAAGTAGAGAAAAAGAGGTGATACGTGTGGTCAAGCTTGACCCCAAAGCCCAGACACAAGTACTGTGAATGATAACTGTCACGAATCCTAACAGATCAGAGCTGATTTTTTGTTGCTGTTGCTGCTGATGCCTTGTGATTCAGACTCGTTAGCCTAACCAGGAAGAGAGAGTGAAAGACGGTAGACAGAAAAGGGATACAGCTGTTATGTCCATAACGTTCGGATGTTTACCTGTAAGACTGGAGAACTTAATACTTTTGTACATTTAGTTAAGACCAAGTCACCTCTAAAGCAACAGGAGATTCTAGTTTTCAGATAAGGCCACAAAATCCTTACTAAAGGAAGAAGGTGCACCCAAGTTTGCTGTATAAGTCTCGTAAGTTAATGACATTGGCTTTAAATATGGATGTCCCAGTGCCTATTTTCTACCTTTGATTTGTTTCTTTCCAAGGGCAGGGGGAAGGGAGGGTTTGTTTGTTTTAGAAAGTCTCAGAATGGGTTATAAAATTATATATACATATATATGTGTGTGTGTGTGTGTGTGTGTGTGTGTGTGTCTGTATATATATATATATATATATATATATATATATATATATATATATATATATAAAAAAAAAAGATGGGAAGAGACAAGGAAGGGAATGAAGAAAGGGAGGTGGACAGGGATGAACAGGTATCTTTTCTTTCTAAACAATATTTGAAGAGGTCCTTCATTTAGAAGTTACCAAGACATTATGAAGTATCAGCTGAAGAACTGAAACAACGGCATATATTTACACATCTATATCCCTACATCTATGACGACAGAACTTACAGTTGAAGCTGATGGGCTATTCCATGAATCCCATGGGGACCGGAAGTATTCGTTGTTCTCAGATACCAAAAAGGTTCTGACAGTCTGAGGCAAGATGAAGCTTGAGCCTAAGCTTTCCTTACCAGTTTTGAGTTTGGTTGCCTGGAATTAACCAGCTATTCCCTTTTAGTGGAGAAAATGTGTATAGGGAAAAAAAAGACACATTGCTACAGGTCTGTTCATTCCATGGAAGTCTTCCACTCTGTTCCATCTTTAGCAGAGGCATTTCTCACAGCGTAAACCTTGGTAGATAAGTTTGCCTAAACCTTATACAGTCTGTCAGCTTGGGTGTATACAGATTTAGATGCACCTTTCAACATGTATTCTCATAGACATCCTCACAGCGACACACATTGCTTCTGAGTGTTCAGACTGCACAGACACGTGTGCACAGACACCTTCATATGTACATAAATAGTCATCTGTTACAATAAATACATTTTAAATGATCATTTAACATGTATGTGGTATTTCTACAATGTACATTGTTTTTTATTATTTATTGTAACATTGAAAACTAAAGTGCAGGAAAAAAAAAGCATCCCAGCATCTTCATTCTGTACACTTGGAATTACCTTCATTTGGGCACATCCAAGATAAACTCAACTTTCAAGAAAACTTGGATATTATTTAATCATCTGTGTAAGAATGACACATGTGCTTGATAACTTCGGTTGAATAGCTTTATTCTGGATCTCTCATAACTAAAGCTAAATCCAAAGACCTGAAAAAGGACACACACCAAAAAAAAAAAAGAGAAAAAAAAAAAGAAAAAGAAGGAAAAAATAGCAAAGTAAAGCATGAACTAATACGGAGGAAGTGAGTTCTGGTTTCCACGGTGGAGAAAATGGTGACATGGTCTTGGGGGTGCTGCACTAGCTAGAGCAGGGAACGTGGTGATTTTTTTTTCATGCTTGTCACACTTAAATGGTCTTTTTGAACGTGAGAAAGTTTAGACGTTAGAATTTCCTGCTTTATTTTCATTTAGACTATGGAAAGAAACTATATATTTTGTCCATCGAAAAATGAAGACAGTCAAAAGAAACCTTTTTTTTTTTTCCCTTCATCTCTTTGGGTTATGACCAACAAGCTAAGTACCATTAATGTAATTAATTTATTTAAATTAGTTTTTAGCACACAAATGTATAGGATTTTAGTAATTATTTAATCATCTTTCTTTACTTTGGTTTTACTCTTTGTGCTTATTTATGAAAACCTAGGCCAATTGTGCATCAGAGATGCACAATCCCTTTTAGAATTCCCTTGAAGTTTGCTTTGTAAAGCAGAGAAGTTCTGTTACAGACAGGGAAGAAATACAGGCTACAAAAAAAAATATCGAGGTATTTTTCCTTCTTGAATTAACTTTGAAAATATTTTAAGTAACAGTGATTAAATTATTTAATTTAAGTTCACAGCCCCACCTGGTACCAGGCGAACTTCACCTTTTAATTATTGGGGCCCTCAGAGCCTTCATATTGTAACTTATTTATTTAACTTATTCAGCATCTGCAAAAGGTGCACGATATAGTTTATATTTTTTATTTAAAACAATAGAGAGCACTGCAGTTTGTTTGCTGTCAGAACAACAGAGCAAAGTTTGTGGACAAGCAATGACTTTTCAACCCGAACCTGTGCATTCAGAAAACGTAAGCCGAGACCCTGCTTCACCAGCCTGGATTTTGGGGCTTCTGTACAGAAACTGGAAAAAATAAATTAAAAAAAAAAAAATCAGAACAGCGAAAAGAGGGAAACCCTTAAACTAGCTGCTTCCAAGAATGAACTCTGTGTGTGTGTAAAACAACAAAACAAAAAAGGGAAAAAAAAAAAGCAGAAAAAAGAAAAAAAAAAAAAAAAGGAAAAACTTTCTATTTCTAGTGAGAACCAAAGAAGGCTACCTCACTGACTTTTTCCATTTGTAATTTTAATCGTGTTGATGACACCAAAGATACCAAAGATTTCTTTCTCTGTGCGGTCTGCATTTTGCTTGTGCTCTTTTATAATTTTAACTATTCTCTCTGACATATGGTATGTACAGCCACAGCTCAGATACCCCAAAGAAATAGTTATGTATGCGACAGTGGCTGCTAATTTGGAAAGGGATATTTTCTGTGTTTCTCTCATTTGTTCGCTGTCCCCTCCACATGTTCAGGATGCAAGTTCAGATGCTGCTGTAATTGGATTCCTGAAATTCAAACTCCAAATTGGTGAAGAAGTCTGGTTGGAAGTGGCCTTCAGTCCCAGCTCTGTTCCCTGCTTTGGAGCTATCACAGTCGAGAATTCCAATGATTGGACCATAGAAATTCTAATCATTGAATAGTAGAGCTGGAAGGGACCTTAGGAATCTTTTAGTCCAGCCCCTGGAGGCCCGGGGGAGTGAAATAGTTATATCCAACACAAGTATCTGTCTAGAGGCAAAGCCCAGACAAGCCTCCTGCCTTCTCCCCCAGTCTGTGCCCGTTGCTCGGTGCTGCCTCTGCCTGAGATGGGCCACACGTTGGCAAAGAGGAAGGGGGCCTGGGTCTTGTCACTGGACATTTTTACTCTGTAAAAATAGTCACAAGCATTTCAGTATCTGTCTAGTTAGAATCTCAACGTGAAGTCACATATGATCAATTGCTTGTAAAGGTGGCCAGCCTTGCTTTATTAGAGCTCATAGAGGGGTTTTCAGCCTGGAAGTACACACTGATCCAGTGAGATCACTGTAAAACCTCCCCATTCCAGAGTGTTGTATATATAATCTTCTAATCTAGGGAGAAGAGAAAGTGCATTCTTGGTCTGTTGAGTTGAACTATTACGCATATTTTTAGGTCAGTATTTATCAGAGAAAGGGAATTTGATCACTGTTTGCACATGTGACATTTAAGCTGTTCAGCTTTTTCCCTTTCCCCTTGACTTGATACATCATTTCTAGGGCAACTTTTTGTATTTATGAGAGAACTTCTTTAAGCCTGATCTCATTGGATGCTGAAAAATTACTCATTGGAAACAAAAGATGACCTCAAAATTTCAGAGAAATCAATATGCCAGTTTAAGACATGATTACTTAAAATTGATTCTCTTTTCCCCTCTTACTCATGAAATGAATTGGTCTTGTGTAAGTTTCTTCCGATTCCATTAAATGATTAAGTCACTACTAAGATTCAGTCATCACTGTGATTTGTATGTTAGCCAATGAATCATTCTCAGCTTTTGACCAAATGGGTTTCAGACATATGCAAAGACGGGCCTCTAGCCTGTATGTTTCCTTATTGAGTACTAGTATTTTGCATTTCACATGACGTAGTTCTCTTTTAGCTTTTTAAGAGACAATTTAGACAAAGAAGCTAGGAAGGGAACAGACCAGTCAATTCATCCAATCCCTGCATCCAGAGTGCAGCCAGTGGAAGAAATCAGAGGCTAGGTTGACAGATGTTAAGAAACCCTCACTTACCCCCTTCCTGTAGTTTGCAAGCACCGTACTGACACATGTGAGAGTTCTCTCCTGTCCAAACAGGGCTCAAAGCTCCATCTCCCCTCCATACCAGGCAGAGATGTAAGGCCTGCCCTTCCAAACAGCAAATTGCTTTGGTTTTCTTCCAAAATTCCTATTGGAAGTAGAATTCTCCAAATACCTGGGAGACACAACAGAGATCTTTTCATTGAGCAGCGAAGTGCTCCTCTATAAGCCAACACCGCCCTCCCCAGCCTTCCGACCACCGAGCCCCTAGAAGAGGGAACCTAGGCAGACCGGTGGCAGCCTGAACACAGAAAACATCCCCGATTGGCAGACCTCTCCTCAGCAATCCCCCCTCAGCCTCATGCTTCACTTGCAAAGTGTGACGTAACCACGGGACGAGTGCCTTGCTTGAACCAAAGCAACGATTTAGCCAGTCTGGACTTCTCTGTGCTTTTTTTAATCCTTCCTGTGAATACCTCAGCTTCCACTGGGCCTCCATACAGTACATTGGTGGGCTTATTGTACTGTGGTGCTTTGCAATGCAACCCTGCAAAGAACGAGATTTGTACTAATACCAAAGGTTTTTTCTCTATCTCTCCTCCTCTGCCTTCCCCGTCTTTCTCCCTTTTCTAGTTCTTCACGGTTCCAAAGCTTTAATATGAACCTGGGCATGTTGGCAATGCAGACCGCGCAATTCCTTACCGAATTTTCTCAGATATACCTCATAGATAATAGTGTTTAGAGTAATGTTATTATAGCGTATGTAATAAATTATTCACTGTTTCTTTTGGTACCTGTGATTTAAAAAAAAAAAAGCTTTATACGTTTTAGGTTGTGCTTTTGTAATAGACGAAAAGGTGCGCTTAAAAAAAAAATGTATGTTCTTTTTTTTTTCCCCTTTGGATTTTATTTATTCTGGATTGGGGAGAGTTGCAGAATGAGCCCAAAGTTTACAGTTTCATATTTTGCTGAAGAAACAATCTGTGTTCATTTGCTCTGTTGAAAAAGAAAATTATTATTTTCTACATTTGTGCTACTTGGTCTGAACAATTCATTGTCCTGTGTTAACAGTGTAGTATTATAATTAGCAACTGCCAATCAGTGCTATAATTTTATGCATGAGGCTAAAAATTTAGCAGTGTGATGCATTGTGGTCTTAATAGCAACATTTTTCATTTTGAACTAGATCTTACCCTTTGGTTCAATGGACTTTATTTATGCATGGGCGCCAATTGTTCGTTAGCGGTTGTGGAAGAGTTGTGTATACATTAAACTGTGAAAATGTACACAGTTCAGCCTCAGACAGTGGTAATATTGGTTTTATTGGGAGATGTCTCACCTCGAAAATACCTTGACCTCTGTTGGGATTTCAAAATGAGTCAGATTAAATTGAGTTCAAATGTTATAAGAAGGGTCATTCCAAGTTTGAGTTCACCGACTCACATTCTGCGGTTAGATCCTCAGAACCCAACTGTCTCACTTCCACGCGAGAGGGGTTTGGAAACAAGCATTGAAAAACAACTCTGCATTTTAAGTTTCCATGAAAAGGAGTCATTTTGGCTTTATGTTCATGACCTCAGATGTAACTGGCCACGTGTATGGAGATGCGAATTCATCCAGCTCTAGCCTCTCCTGGATCTTTGCTTGGGAATAGCCACTTTGTGCTTGGTTTCTTGGAAGAATACTAGAGTATTTTGCTGTCAGGTCAATTCAAATGGCATCAATATCAATAATTATTCTCTGGCTTTTTGTCCATTCTCCTGGACAACTCCACAAGCTGTTCCAGTCTTTGGGGCAAAAATAGATGGCCATTCCCCAAAACATAACCTGTGCAGCCATATCATGGTTTTTCCTCCCTAGAGTGAGAGATGATTCTAATTTACTCTTTTCTGCCCAACAATGTTACACCTATCCTAAAGGGGGTATAAGAAGGTTTGAAATCTCGTCTAGGAAAACCGTCTTTGTTTAAACTCCCTAATTATCTGACCCCCCTATATCTCAAAAAGTATCTTTCATTTGCAGTGGATTGGGCAAACTCATTCTTTCTTATGTTTGGGTTCTGAGACCCATTCTCAAGTTTCATACCTATTCCCCAAATCAGTATGCTTGACGTAAAGCCAAATCAATTGCCAAGCACACTTTATTTTCCATAGGAGTGCAGCTTAGGAAAGTGGTGGGAAAGCAGCAGCCTGCTCTGCAAAATATTGGAAATCATCAACGGTAGAGCGTTCATATGACCTGTCAATGAGAATATGTTGAGAATGCGCTTTCTTTAATAATACAAAGAAACATTTTATTTGGCCTTATAAAGTAGATTGTGATAATGAAAGCTTTGTAAGATACAGTCTTTTTTATTTCTCCCCTTATTAATCTGCCAAAGATGGGAATGGATACAAGAATTTTAAGTTGGCTTTTGTAAGACAGTTGATGATGGTAGTAGTGCTTAATCTGCCAGAAAGCTTTACGTGTTCTTCTGTAATAAACCAAATCGATGTTTGTTTCAGTCAAGTTCTGTTCACACTCACAAACCTACACACAATGCAGATGTTGTAGAATCTATGAAGTTCAAATGTATTTTCGATCCAAAGTAAACAGAGGAGTGTCTGAGACGTGAGCGTGCCCAACAATTTTTATTACGAGAGATGCATGGGTCTGGCTCACTAGTGTTTGCCAAGAAGACTTGTCTTATGAAACTCGAAGTATATTTTGTTATGCCATTTTATGTCCTTTTTTTTTCACACTTTGTGGAAAGTGATATGTTGAATCAAGTGTAAGCTGAGTTTTCCAGACAACTGAATTAGCTACATCGTGAATGTTATTTTGTTATTAAAGGGTTTTTACTCAATGCTTTGTGCCGGTGGATGTCCTTTTCCTTGGAGACACAGAACTATGGAATTACCTCAGCTTGGCCTGGATTTCACTCCTGCTCTCATGGGGACACATGGGCCTGGCCTGGGAAATGAAAGGTCATGGGCTAGAAGGTAGAGTCTGGCTCTAGGAGAAGATCTCTGTAACTATCAGCTTTGAAGAGAGCTGGGTCCAAACTTTCTAATCTCACTTTCTTGACCCCAGCACTTCTCTGAGATACCTTGGCCTTAAGCACATGCCAGCATGAAGGCAGACCCCGATTCTTACAGGAAAGACAAGGAAGAGAACATAGCCATCCTGAATCTTCTGTCGCCCACCAGGCACTCACCTATCCTCAAGCTGGGCTCCACCAGTCAAAGTTGTGGGCGGTCCATCTGGTTGGCTTTACCTGCGCCATGGCTTTACCTGCGCCATCTCTTTACTGCAAAGGCTCCAGGTGCCCACAATGCAGTGGGGATCTTCTAAATCAGAATCTCCCTCATCACTCTTCCTCTGCATCCTGGTTTAGTGAGTCCATCTATAGCTTTGGCAAATAAGTATTTGGAAAACCAAGAAAGGTGTGAATGGGTTTTTCTGTCATTTTGTTTCTAGTTTTTATTTTGGCTAGTCCTAGTTCTTTGATCTGGAAAATAGACAAGAGAAAAGGGGACCCCAGTGCCTCTCTGTGCCTGGCTCCTCTCTCAGGGGGCCGTGCACACTGCCCATGTTACTGGTCTTTCTTAGAGGACAGGCTGAACCATAGCTATTGAGCCAATCAAGAACATGGCCCATCAATGCCTCCTTCATCTCTCTGCTTGAAAATCCTAGTCTAAAAGCTATACAGCTTGGGGGTTTCCCCTGTCTCCCTTACTTTGACCCAATTTGGCATTTAGCTTCAGAGTCTGGTTACTGTCTAGGAAAGTTATTTTCAAATTATGACAGGAAACCTGCTACCTGGGAAGCAGGGTTAACTCTTCAATGACTACCTATTACTTCCTTTCTTTACTATGTCGTTTTGTGTTACACAAGTCTAAACGGGGCCAGCAAACTTCTCACCATGAAAGGTTATAAGACACCTGGCAAGTTGGAATTCCGGAAGCAAGAAGACGACCTTCACGCTGACAGAATGATAAAGAATGTCTGAGTTTGGCAGGCAAGGGCTGAGGTGATACGGACATAATCTTGGTGCTGGTTTCTCTTTTAATCCATATTTCCAATCACCAACTCTTATTTTTCCCCCCCTCGATCCTAGAACCATTCAGTCTCCCCTCTCCTGGTCTCAGATGCCAAAGAATTTTGACTAATTCCCATTAGTTCTCTTCTTCATCCTTTGCTTTTCTCCAAGAAGGTGTTTTCCTGGACTGCAGGGAAAGATCCTGGCCAATTTTTGCGTCCTTCCTACTCTAATACTTCTGCCCAAATTAATATTTTACTGGTACAGGTGCTGTAGATTCTTTCTTGGTCAATGAATTCTTACTAGAGAAACTACCTTCCCACCAAACGTGAGTGAGAACAAGTTCCAATATCTTTTCTTTCATTGGTTTTTGTTCTCAGGATTGAGTCAGTTTGGGCTATTTTCTCACTTTAGACCCTGATGACCTCAGATGTATTAATCTGGGGTAATTAAAAACACCTTTTAATTTCACATGCTGGCCTGTGGGGCTTGAATCCTTTCCAACCTGTCGGTTGCTTTATGGTTTTGAAAGTGACTAAAATGAGGGAAGGAAGATGGAAAGTGAGAAGAATTTGCCCCAGCTCTATTTAAAGTTTTAAAAGGGAAAGAAAAGACTCAATAAGCCACGGGAAAATGGCTATACCATGGTTAACCATCCCTGTCGGAGCCCGTGCTCAACCATGGGGCTTCTCAGTAAGCTTTTCCAGAAACCCTGCCCTTTAGTAGAAGTCCAGGTACCTTTCATAGGTCTCTATCCAGATTCCAAGATAAGAGACCAAAGAGTCACATGCATACCTCTTGTTCTATTTCCTTGCTTTTGCAGATACTGTCTCCAAGAAAATCAAAGGGGAAAACTTCAAACTTTTATTTTTAGTCAATCCCTTTGACATCACCTCTCCTACTTAAAATCAGGAAAACACACGCCTAAAATTTGTACTGCCGTCTGTTTTGAAAAAGAAAAACCCCACACACTAGTTAATTCACATTCTTATTTTCTTTTCACCCTAAGCTATATTTCCAAACATATAACCCAGATTTTGCCCCATCTCAGACATGTTAAGTCAGACTGTGCTGAAAGATTTTCCAGGGATGGTCAACAGGGTAAATGTTCAGTGGCTGCCCTGAAATCCTGGCGGGGAAGGGGATCACACACCATTCTCAGGCGGCTGCTCACCCCTTGCTAAGCTCCCAATCCTTTGGAAGATTTCTTTGAATGTTAATTGCATTTTCAATTTCGCTCATTTCCCACTCTGATGTTTTGTCTGCAACATTGCTTACACTGGATTCTTTCTATTTTTACTCCTCTCATTAAATGGTAGTGCTGTAAATTCTGCAATTAATGTCAAATAAACTGCTTTCATTCATTGACCATGTCTCAGCTGGCTTCTTTCTCTTTCCACGGAAAGGATTAAGCATCCCACTGTGGTTTCATAACAGTAAAGTCGCTCTGCTTAGTAGGACTGCAACTTCTTACCTCTGACAGGATGCAAGGCACATTTTATCATCACCAAATCTGTCATCCATGCCATCGGTTACAAAAGCTTAGGGATGCCCCTGTAAAGAAAGATTACCTTATTCTTAACCCATTAAAACTTTAGAGATAACCCATCCTAACCTTACCCTTATACAGATTCCGTATGAGCGTCAGACAACAGGCAACCTCCTAAACCAAAGATGGAACATAGGATCCTTTAGGGATCAGACCTCCCTTGCATTCCCCAAGGGTTCTGGCGAAAGGTTTCAGAGATTCTTATATTCTGCGCAGACAGGGGAGTGCAGGAGGTATTCTCTCTCCAACCCACCTATCTTAACACCTTTAATCTTACCGTCACCAAAGTCCATTGGTCACATTTCTCATGGTAATTGATTGGCTACTGTTTTCACCATTAAGATGCCACTTCTGGTATTCAGTGTGCTAATTAGCAGAGCCTGGCGTTGACTGAGACGCCGATGGCTGAAGCACTAATGTGAGCGGTGGCTGCCCCGGAGTGAGACCCTTCAGAAACGATGTTCCCTGACCACCCAGGGCTGCACACCCTTGATGAGGACAACTTACTTCCCCCAGACCGAAGCTTGAACAAACCAGCACACACATTCCACCACACTCTCTGTGCTCTGGCCTGTTACAGTAAGTCACGGTCATTACAACAGCAGTTCAGGCTTTATCCACATCCTATGTTAGAAATGATCAGAGAGCATGTGTTAATTTCAATATAAATAATGACACTTTACACTGGCATTTAAAAACTACTTTCCTATTCCTTTATTTATTCATCTCACTTTTCCTGCAACCAGTAGTGCAGGTATTATTATTCCCATGGAATAATTAAGTGCGAAGGGTTTCATAGTCACCTAATAATAACAGCTCACATGGATGGATATTTACCATGTGTGCGGGTTTATCTCATCTTGTTCTACCAACTACTGTATGAGGCAGGTACTATAATTATCTCCACATTACAGATGAAAACAGGTGTTGAGAGATTGGGTAACTAACTTGCTGCAGGTCACGCACGAGGCAGCCTGACTCCAGGGCTAAGCTCTTACTTGTGTAGCGTTTTCTTGGGTTAATGGCAGAGCTTAGACTATAGTGCTCACAGCTGGGACTCCTACTTCTGGGTTCTTCCAACAGGAGGTCCTGATCACTAAGCAGTAGAGGTGGGTGGAAGCGAAGACAAACAGTTCAAATGTCCCTCCAACATCTCCACCAGATGTGTTCACAGCTGGGATGCCGTAGGTTATGGCTCAGAATTTGCTCACAGCTCCAAGTCTTCATTTCGCCCTTGGGGAACTCCATCCAGGACATGTGCATGGGACTCCACGGAGCTGACAAGCAATGATTTGGGACTTCCCAGACTACAGAGAAGTACATAGAAGTGCAGGTAAGATCTCACTGTTGGCTGTGGGTACTCAAAGTGCCCACAAAAATGAATTTTTAAAGGATACTAAGAGCTGCAAAATTGAAACCACAAAGAAAGTAGCTGGTGTTGGTATGAACCAGTGGCTACAAATACATCTCCTAACAGGATTATTTTTGAGTAACCTCATTTGAGCTTTACGTGGTCCTCGATATCATCATTATCATGTTATTGTCATTATTACCTTCACCTTCAGCACTCTGCCTGGATTTTCAGAAGACCAATAAATAACTCTCCTGTCTTCCCCTTTGAGTTCAGAACTAATTAAGAAATAAGACACAATAATCATTAGAATTTTTTAATCTGTTTTATTGGTAGCGCTGAATTGGAGACGTTGGATTGGATTTGTGACCAAAGGCGCTTCCTGATATAATCCTCCTGAGTTGAACTTACCCCCGAGACTGCAGGCCAACGTTTCCCTCTGTTCTGTCCTGCTCTCCTGCCCCCTCGCAGGGGTTGCTCCCAAGAGCGCTTCCCAATACCTCCTGTGTGTGGATCTTGGGGTCTGCCTCACAGGGAACCTAACCTACGACACCCATTTATAGGCTTTCTTCCCCTTCACTCTCCCCTCCCATGAAAATGCCAGACACTCACTTGGAGGAGGAGGAAGGAAAGGGGAGGAAATCTATAAGATTCAGCTCTTTCCTAAAACAGATTGTTTCAACAGCAAGAGACTGAGAGATTTTGACATAGTAAGACTCGGTTTCTACCCTCTTCCCCCAAACAGCTAGATAGGACTCTCGAAGATCAGAAATAGAAAATTAAGAGGCTCGGGCTTCCCTGGTGGCGCAGTGGGTGAGTCCGCCTGCCGTGCCCTGGTCCGGGAAGATCCCACGTGCCGCGGAGCGGCTAAGCCCGTGAGCCATGGCCACTGAGGCTGCGCGTCTGGAGCCTGTGCTCCGCAACGGGAGAGGCCACAGCAGTGAGAGGCCCGC
>NW_006775678.1:40993-44771 GCF_000442215.2 Lipotes vexillifer
AAAAAAAAAAAAAAAAAAAAAAAAGCCCCTAGTGTTCTATCTCCTTTATTTATAGCCCAAATCTTTCTCCTGGGCTTCTTATAAATATATCTAATTGCATATTATATAGATACTCCATAGCTATCTGAAACTCAGAAAACCAACTTAAAACTCAACTCCTCATTTTCCTCCAAAGTCAGCCCTAATTGTGTTCTCCATCATAGTGAATGGCCACTCCGTCGCCCAATCCTGAAACTGGGAGTCATCCTTGGATCCTTTTTCTCCCTTACCTTATTTGTGACAATTCCACTTGCTCAGTATCTCTCAGATCTGCCCCTTTCCCTGTCTCACTGCCCCGGTTCAAGGCCTCACACCCATCATTTCATTGTTGGATCGTTAAAAAGTGTCTTGACTAATCTTCTTGCCTCCAGGACCTTCTCCCTCAAATTCATTGTCTACACTGCAGCCAGATCACTTTTTCTAAATCATGAATCTGATTTTGTCCCTTCCTTACTTAAATAATTTCCAATGTTCTAGGATGAAGTCCCAAGTCTTTAGCATGTCTTTCAAGGCTTTTCTCGATCTGAAATCTGCCCACATCTCCAGCCTCGCCTGTTACTGAAAACGTGGGTAATTAGTCAAATCTATTTCACCTGCCTTCACTAATCAAGGTCATTTTAAGACTTGCATATCCTCCTAGTGGTATGTAGCCTAAACAATATGAGTTGTTTTCCAGGAACTTGAAATCAGCTGTGTCTAGTTGAAGCTGAGCTGGTGGAGATTGGATAGGACCACCGTCTCTTCGACCGGGCATGCGCGAGTGTCCGCTCAGTGACCTTTTGACGTCAGAGGCCTGTAACTTAGTTACACGTGCGCAGAACGATGACTATCACACCTTTTTCCAATCACCTTTCCCCACGTTCCCCATACTTCCCACGCTCCCCACGCCTCAGACCGCCCTGCTTCTTTA
This sequence comes from Lipotes vexillifer, assembly GCF_000442215.2. NCBI lineage: Eukaryota > Metazoa > Chordata > Mammalia > Artiodactyla > Lipotidae > Lipotes > Lipotes vexillifer. Next base: position 41,943 of record NW_006775678.1, read on the forward strand.
TTCGTTATCCTATAAATACCCCCAGCCCGTTGCTCTGGGGAGGTAGATTTGCGGTTTGTTCTTCTGTTTCTTTGCTCAGGTACCTTTGCTCAGAAAGGCCTCTGCTGCAGACCTCTGTGTCTCAGCATTTGGGCCTGCTGTGCGTCAGGCAAAATGAACTTGGTTCGGTAGCGTTGCAATCCAGCCTCCCACCTTAGATCCTAATTTTAGAGTGCTAGTCACAGGTACCTAAAAGGCTCCGTCGACTTCTTGCCCCTTGCCCTCTCTTCCCTTTTTCTAGAACACCTTTTTTTGGGCTGATGAACTCCTATTTAGCTTTTAAGGCACATATCTGGATTAGGGGTCTCTGCTGTGCACGTCCCTGCAGCCCTGTGTTTCTACCAGCCTGAGACTCGCCACTCATGTCTCGTCATCACTCGCCACCTTCCTTACCGCCCTGGGAGCTGCTTGGAAGCAGGGCTGAACTTTACTCATTTTTGCATCACCGGTCTCTTATCTTCACAAAGGGGGATGGGAGATTTAGAGGCAAGTGGGCAACAATGAAAACGGGAAGGGTCAGTCCCGGGGGAGAGGAGCCAGGAAACACCCAACAAAGCAAGAGAAGTGCAGTCAGGAACCGGCCAAGTGTTAGCAGCCCTTTCCTCGGCAGAGAACTGACAAAAGCAGAGAGCAGGGGTAAGCAGAGCTCTGTTGGGAAGAGGGGTCCTGAGCCCCAGGTTGGAGCCGGGGAGAGATGGCTTCTGGTGGAGGCTACCATTCCCTGACTGGGGCAAGTCCTGGTGTCAGCTGGAGTAGAAGGGCGGGGGCTTTACTTTCCGTGGGAAGGCTCTGAAAAGCGCCCAGACACTGTGTTCTCTGGGTGACCATGCAGCTGGCAACACGCAGGGGCTGCAAACCAAATGGAAGAAACAGATTAACGTACTTGGGGCCAGGAGATGAGCCCTGAGCAGTCTAGAAAGCCCTTGGCTTTTCTCCCATTCCTGAGGAAATGTATAAAGACACTAAGTTTCTCCATCCAGTTTTCCAAAATCTCAGTGAAAATGTTACCTTTTTGTGTGCATCCCTTTGACAAATATATACACAATGGCCCTGATAAGAAAAATCCGTTGTCTCATAAGCTCCCATCTCTTTCGTACCATCTCCTGCGAATGTTGATACAATATTTATTAAGGCTGAAATAGCACTGTTAAGTGCACATGTTGATTTAGAATGATGGAGTGTGTCAACGCAAAGAACAAGAACTTAGCCGCAGAGCAGTGACCCCCCAAAGGACAAGTAGATGCATCATTAGCTGAAGACCGAAGCTAGCAAATGTCACCAGCAGGGAATAATTACTCTTTAATTAGGGCTTTCTTTATACCTATTGACACCAATTTTTTATAAATGTATTTTCAAAAACATTTAAAAATGTGTGTACAGTTTCAGAATTCAAACAGCATGTACTGTACTGTTATTAAATAAAAACTCCGTATCACCTCGCCTACCCGAGTCCCACACTTCATTGGAAGCCCCTTCAAACATTTTGTTTTTAATTCTTCTGATAAGTTACCACCATAATTCTAAATGATATGCTAAGATCTCGGTTTCTTAATGTATCAGCAGTAGAAATCAAGTCATTTCCCTCCTCTTTGATAGACAAGAAATTCAGCTCACATCTCCACTTGTCTCTCTCTCTCCCCTCAGTTTTGCTAGTTATATTAGTGTGTGTGGTTTTTCTATCAGTTGTCTTTATACTTTTAAGTGATGTATACATAATCCTGTATTTTCGTTCCGTCTTCTTTACACAGTATCTCTTGTATCATCCCAAAGTAAAACGAGGAAAGTTGCGCCCCTACACTCGCCCTTCCTTCTCCCTGCTCTCAACTTGACTTCTGCCAGCTGGAGCGTTACCTTAACGATGTCTTTTATGACATGCACATTCTATTCTATAACTCAAATGAGGTCTCATGTTTCGATTATAAAAATTGAAACTCGTAACCATCTAATTATAATTATGTAAATGTGATCATTCAACTATTTGTCACTGCAGAAATAGTGTGATTAGGTCCACTGAAAATAAAATATGATTTGTCACCGATTCTCTCAAAGGAGAAAGTCCCAAGGGTTAAAGTCAAATGACCTCTCTTATATTCCATCAAGTGATCAGGCCACAGTTTTGCTCGTCTTGTATTTGAATCAAAACTTTCTCCTCTAATTTTTCAATTGTTTTCTTGGCATTTCTAGTTTCTTGGGCTTCTTTTTTCTTGTTGAGAGGAAAATAAACCTGTCTTCTTCCCCACGGGGCTAAGAGCTCCCAGCTTCTTAATTGTCCTGCCTGTTGAATCTTCCTCTTTCTGTTCTTGAAGGAATTCCTTTCAGGGTCTTTTGATCTGGTGTTTTAATTTGAGCTGTGTTTTCAGGGCTGCTGCAGAGGTGTCATCCTCTCCAGTTCACACCTAGAATTCCACCACTGTTTCCTGGGCCATGAGCTGCTTTTCTCTCTCTCCTGTACTCTCGATAGAGTCCATCCTCAAATATTGTAAATTTTTTAAAAAGAAAGGTTGCTTGGTAGATAAGGATTCTGAAATCATTCTGAATCCAACATGGCTAGAAAAGTGTTTATTTTACCTTCGTATTTATTTTTTTTTAATATTTATTTATTTGGCTGCCCCGGGTCTTAATTGTGGCATACAGGCTCTTAGTTGCAGAATGCAGGATCTAGTTCCCTGACTAGGGATCGAACCTGGGCTCCCTGCATTGGGAGCACAGAGTCTTAACCACTAGACCACCAGGGAAGTCCCTTTCCCTTCATTTTTTTTTTTTTTTTTTTTTTTTTTTTTTTTTTCACGG
>NW_006775678.1:44990-47502 GCF_000442215.2 Lipotes vexillifer
CCCGTGTCCCCTGCATCGGCAGGCGGACTCCCAACCACTGCGCCACCAGGGAAGCCCCCCTTCATATTTAATTGATAAGTTTGGCTGGATATTAAATTCTAGATTTAAGATCTTCTTTTCCCCTCAGAAATTTAAAGACCATTATTTCTGTCCTCCAGTGTTTTGAGAAGAAGTCTTATGCCTGTAATACTCATTCTTTTATTAGTAACCCCTCCCTCTCTCTCTCTTTCTCTAGGTGCTTCTAGAACAGCAATGTACAATAGAAATATAATGTGAGCCGTACGTGTAATTTAAAATTTTTCTAGCAGCCACTTAAAAGTAAAAAGAAACAGGTGAAATTAATTTTATAGCATATTTTCACTTAATCCAATATATCCAAAATAGAATCTCAACATGTAGTGAATAATTTACGTGTTATTATTTAGATACCTCACATTATTTTTCTCATACTAAATCTTTGAAATCCAGTGTATATTTTACACTGGTAGCACATCTCAGTCTGGACTAGCTACATTTCACAGGCTTAAATGTGACAGCTGGCTCTGTTGGACAGTACAGGTCTAAAATCTTCTTATTTTTGTGGTGTATCGCTTCACCTAAAAATATGGGTCGTTTTTCATTTTCCTGCTCAGAAATCGGTGTGCCTGTTGACTTTTAAAATTTGTATTTTTCTTTTCTTGTTAGACAAATGCTACTACAATTTGTGTCATCATTTTCTCTCCCTTAACCTCTGTTCTTTCCAGACCTCTCATTACTTGAACACTGGATCTTCTGGACCAATGATTTATGTCTCTTAATTCTCCTCTCATATATTTCATCTTTTCATTATTTTGCTCTGTGCTCTGAGAGATTTCATCAAATGCATCTTCAGCCATTTTATTACTTTTATGTTAGCAGTCATGTTTTTAATTTCCAATGATTCTTTTGGTTTTTCTGGAGATTTTTTTCATAGCCGCCTGTTCCCGCTTTATGGGTATAAGATCTTGGATCTCTCTGAGGATTCTAATCAGATTTATTAAAATTCTCTCCATTCCTGAGGTACCTTTTTCCTTTGGGTTTTGTTTATGTTAGTCTTCTCCTGTGTTGTTGTTTTCTTTATTGTCTGCTGATCTCGGACTACCCATTCATATTTACGAATGAAAAGCTCAGGTGATGGTATAGGAAGCCATGATGGGTTTCCTCTAAGAAGATGTGCATTTCCACACATCACCTGGCTCTTACCTGAATCGGGGCAGTAGTGGTGGCTGATGGGGAACTCAGTTCTTGAGAGCTGGCACCTCCTTATACCCCCTCCCTAACTCATTGCCAAAAGTTTAAAAGAGTTTTACTGTACGGCACCAGCACACACAGGAGAAGCCCTAGCCTTCTCCAGACAGTGTGCTTCCTTCCTGTAGATAACTCTGTTTGGGTTTATTAACTGAATCTCTTACAGAAATCAGAATCTCTGGGCTTCAGAGGGCCTCCCCAGTTCCATGCTTGCTCTGTGATAGATTTATTCTTCACTGTCATTTCACTGGGATTTTGTGTTCATCTGCCATCTTGAACCAGAAGACCACTTGTCTTTAAGGGAAGTGTTCCTCCTCTCCTAAAGCCATTGTTTCCCATAAAAAAATGAACAAGGGTATGACTTTTGAATTTGATTTTCATGGCAGAACTTCTATTGGCCATAGTTTTTTTTCACTGTTAAATAATGATCTGTCTCAATGGAAGTTTAAACAGAGCCCAATTTTCACGTCCAGCGATTTAAGTTGAAACATTTTTAAGGGGTGTATAGAGACTCTGCCAATCATTTCCCCTCTCGTTCTCCCCTAACAATGAGTGCTTTGGTAGAGGGATAAGGGTTTGTGCTTTGTCATCTGCGATATAGGGGGAAACACTGACCCAGTGGTGAGGAGACATGGATTCTGGTCTCTGTGTAGTTGCTCTCGGTTCTGGCGATGGTTCCCTAACACTTCTGAGCCTCAGCTGCCTCAGCCGTAAAGACGGCATAAATACTCTCCCTGCATTTCTCACGGGGCCATATAGGAGGAGAAAAGCTAGTGCACTGACACATATTCACTCAAATTTTTTGGTTAAATCCAATGAAGAGTTTAAGGCACGTGTGTTGTTTTAAGAGCCTGCCTGCTCTGTGGCTAAAGGCCAACAGGGCCGATCAGCCTCCCTGCCGGCATCCAGCTGGGCGTGCAGAGTGGGCCAGGCTCTGCCATCTCTCCCAGAGGACTTTCCAGAACGACTTTGGGGATCACCACAAAAGCAAAGGAAGCACTGATAGCTCTGTTCGCGGCCTTCCCTGGTTCACTGACCGCCGGCCTTCCCAAGCCAACAGTTTCTCATGAGGGGGAAGAGGAATCACAGCCTGTGTTTAAGATACTCATTCACCCCCAGGAAGGCTGGGGAGATGACGGGGGGCCCACAGGAAAGGGTTGTGAACTATGAAAGGGCCCGTGGTCGTTTAGTCTCACACTCTCCTTTTAGAAATGAGGGCTCAAGTGGCCCTGAGAGGGAAAGAGAC
>NW_006775678.1:47512-70198 GCF_000442215.2 Lipotes vexillifer
CTTGCCCAGTTAGTGACAGAGCCAAGACTAGAGTTTCTCAGGCTTGTGTGTGATTGTCACATACGACATCCCCCAACAATGAAAGTCTCATTGCGAAGCATTTCCCAGAGATGAGCGTCTTCTTTAATATTGCCAAGATGGGTTTGGGGACAGCGACCTTAACTTCAAGCCCAGGAAGGCTTTGGACCCCAAATCTGTACAAACACCTGCTGGAACTCACAGCTTGTAAGAGACCTCTTGGGGGAACATTTCCACTTGCCCCGTCCCCAGGCCACCTCCCTTCCCGGTGACCTCTGAGTCCCCACCTGGCAGCAGCACACGTGCCCGCACTTTGCACCAAAGTGCCTGGCACGTTGCAGGACCCCACTGTCTCCAAGGGGCCCCAGGGCCCTGCCAGAGAAGGGTAATGGCAGGAAGCCATAATATATTAAAAGGGTAGATTAAAACAAACAACAGCATTTTGGATCATATTACACATCACTTTCCTCACGTCCGACAACAGAAAAAAATCAAAGGCAGTAAAAGACAATCGTAGACCATAATGGTCTAATAACTTGGTGATAAAAGTGCTTGTGGGAGCAGCGTAGGAGCCGTCAGCTCCTGGTGCAGGGATCCGAGCTCTGTTCCAGACCCCCAGTGGTGTACTCAGTGGCATTACTGCTTAAGGGCTCATTTAAGGCTTTCTCCAAAATGCAGCACACTTGCTGGAAAATCGTAATTAGGCCTCAGCTGTGGGCCATATTCACACATTGTGCATCATCCTTAAAGATGACAGAAAAGGGCTTCCCTGGTGGCACAGTGGTTGAGAGTCCGCCTGCCGATGCAGGGGACACGGGTTCGTGCCCCGGTCTGGGAGGATCCCACATGCCGCGGAGCGGCTGGGCCCGTGAGCCATGGCCGCTGAGCCTGCGCGTCCAGAGCCTGTGCTCCGCAACTGGAGCCCACTAGGAAACCTACACAAACCCCTGGATCAAACTCACCCACCAGGGGGCAGACAGCAGAAGCAAGAGGAGCTACAAACCAGCAGCCTGTAGAAAGAAGACCTTAAACACAAAAAAAAAAAAAAAAAAAGATGACAGAAAAAATTACCAAAGGCCATGTGGAGTGGATAGTAGATCTTTCACCATTGTCCTCCATGAAAAAAAAAAAAAAACCCTGTCCAGACGCTCAGCTTTCTGAATATGGAACAATATGCCTTCATCTGGTTTTGAAATAGAAGAAGCAAAGTCGGCAATGCAGGAAGGCTGTGAGTGCTAGAACGCTGGGACCTGCGTGACTGGGATGCGCCCGGTCAGATCCATAGGAAAGCAAGCGTGAGAGTCTTCTATTCGTGGCACGCTGTCAAATCCCAATGAGACAAAACAAAAGTTCCGGCAAAATCACAGATCAAGTTTTCCAGGAGTATGCCAGCCCAGAGCTGATCAAACACATGGAGTATGTAATCATTTGAAAACCACTGTCGTCTGATAGTTTGTAGGATGAAATAAAACGCCACAAAAATGTTCAGCTGTTTCTCCATTACTCCTTTTTCCCCCAAACTTCTCCTCTTAAACCCATTCCCACACCTAAGTTTCTGCTATGGGAAATAGCTTTCTAGGAGCGGACAAACAAATCTGACCATCTTCACACGGACATCATTCTCCCCTTTGGTGCCTATTCTCCATCAGAAGAACTCCTTTCAGTTCGGCTCCCCAAGGGAACAGACCTAAACTTGATTTCAGGTCATCTTTGTTTGTATAGTACTCTGAACTTGCCCACTGCTATCATTTCCTCGTCTTCTTTTCTAAACTGATCAGACACACAAAATGGCATAGATTTATTGGTGGTTGTTGTTTGTTTGTTTGTTTTTTCTATTTCCCATCACCAGGAGCATTTATGAGTCACTGGCTCTTCTGTGATCCCATCTGGCCCTTGCCTATATAGGGCCTTAGTTCGGTTGGCTTTTTCATGGGTGACAGTCTTCTCTCCTTGAGCACAAAATAGTCCATTAGTCCATTTCAGTGTATTTCTCACCAAGACCCAGTGCAGTGCTCATGGCAGAGCCTCAATAAATCCTTGTTTGGTTGACTGAGCTGTTGAATCCAGCCAGCTCTCATCTGGAGACCTGGGGAATAAGGATAACAAGAGAGAATGGAAATCTCTAAACAGTGCCCAAATGTCATTTCTGTTGTTAATTTCTCTTGTCCTGTAACCTCCCACTCCCCCCGACCAAAAAAAAAAAAATTTCCTTCCCATCTTCCTAAGACTTGGCTGGAAAACAGTCTATCTTTTCTTCTCTCCTGGCTTTGCAATATGTGATTACAAGCAAAGAGAGACATAATTATGAAAGAGAAAGATTAAAAAGTCCAATAACCCTCATGGTGGTTCAAACCCAAGCTAATCAACAGTGACTGGATGTTATCACATACGTTTGCTTTAGGAAAATGGTAAACACTTTGGCATTGATGTTCTCTTTCCTTTCTCTTTCTTAAGTTTTATCAGCCACCAAAGCATTTGTAGAATGTTTCAGGATTTGAGAAACCATGTCACATAGATTTATCTCATTCTATTTTCATGACAGCTCTGGGTGCTGAATAACAGATGATTATTTCCACCTTACAGATTTTAAAATCTGCACTTTGATAAGAGCCTCATAGCTAATAAAGGAGGTATTACAAGTCAGGGAAAAAGGAATTAATTATTCAAACGTGATTTTAGAAAAGTTGGCTGTCTTGGTGGTGGGAAATATCTAAATCCTCATTTCACATCATAAAATAAAATAAATTGCAGATGTGTTAAAATTATATTACCCTCCCATTATAAAAAAGCTATAAGAAAATGTAGGTAAATATTTATTTCTGATCCCCAAATTGGAAGAATTCTTCAAACATAAAACAATGTGGAAAATCACAAAGGAAAAGACTAACAGAGTATACCACACAAAGATGTTGATGTCTAGTTTTAAAAAATTAAAAGCAAAGCAAACAAACTGGAAAAATATTAGCCATATACATGACAGGCAAAAGGTTAATATTCTTACTATTTAAAAAATCCATACAAATCAATAAGGAAAAGAAATAGAAAAATGGGCAAAGGTCATGAATAGACAATTTACAAAAGAGAAAATACATATGTCTGCCTAACACACATAAGAAAAGCTATTCAGCCACAAAAAGTAATCAAAGAAATTAAATACAAAGTCACCAAATAACAGCTTCTTGCTTATCAAATTAGTAAAACATGGAAAGATTTATAGTACTAGACACTACAGAGGTGAAGTGAGAGGAATATAAATTGTATGACCTTTCTGGAAGGCAGTTTGGCAATGAGTATCAAGAACCTTGAAAATAATCATGTTCTCTGACTTGGTAATTCCTCTATAATATCCTAAAAAGTGATCAGAAATGTAGGCTGAGATGTATGTAAAAGACATTCTTTCAAGAGTAATTTATACCAATAAAATATGGAAACAATGTCCCCCCAACAGGAGAGTGGTTTAAATTATGGCATAGCTACAGAATGGAATGATATAAAGACATTAATCTTCTAATAATTTTAGTGGCAAGGGAAAACATTTATGAGATAGTGTTAAGTGAAAAAATGCTGGCTGCAAATGGTCTATAGTATAAGATCTTAAATATATAAACATAGGCCTAAGAAAAAACACTGGAAAGCAATGTCCACAGTGGTTACCAGTGAGTTGAAAAATGATTACACACTTTAAAAAGTATATTTCTAATTTTCTACAATGAAAGGCATTTATTTTTCTAGCCAGGAAAAAAAAATAATTGAGAAAAGCACCCATGTTTTTAGTGAAAAACTCTCAAAAAGGTAAACAGCATAATGGAACTTAACTTCCAGTCACATGATTCCACATCCCCTGTTCTTTCCACCTTATCACACATTTTCATTTCACAGGAGGAAGAAAGATCCCTAAGAGCTAAAAAGCTCACAATACTCTAAAATCACTTCCCAGTTGGTGAATCTACATAGTTGCAATTATATATTTACTAGTAATTAGTCCTAATTGGTGCTTCTGTGTTCTGCTTTTTCTGTTTAATATTATTTAATATTTAAATTTCCACGTGTCAGCATAGTCAACATGCACATCATTTTAAGATGTGGCAGTCGTTGCTGTGTTCACCTAACCCTGTCGCCCTTCCACCCTGGGCACGTAACGATGTAACTTCCTTGCAGTTAAGTGCAGCCAGATGACTGAGTTCTGGCTATGGGAAGAAGTAAGGTTGCCTCCAGACCTCCAGATCTGATTCATGAAAGCTCCCCTTCTGTCCTCTGTTGCCCTTGTTCCCTCATCCACCTATGCTATGCAGAGAGGAAACGGTGGAGCCATTAATGGCAGGAGCGTGGGTCCCTGAGTGACTATATGTGTAAAGAAACTCCTTCCTCCAGCCAAGCCCCCCGCTGCCTTGTGCTGTGGCAAGAAATAAGCTTCTACTGTGATAAGCCACCAAGGCTTGGTACTGTTTGTTAGAGCAGTTACATCTTAACAGACCATAGTCTGCTTAACCCCTCTCCTGTCTTGGGTGTTTTCACTGTTGCAAAATAACGCCACGACTATCTTTGAACAAATTACACTGTTTCATTTGTTCCTTCTGGCTTATACTCATTGAGTATATTCCGCAGATGGGATGACCATGGGCAATACCAATGCATCACCAGGGGTTTAACTATTTTCATAGCTCTTGTTTGTTATACTTTTGTCAGTCTGCTCTCTAGAAATCCTGGTGCAAACGAGTGCAGCAGCAGCAACGTATTGTGTTTCCGCAGATTCCCAGCAACACTGGGTTTTACTGTTTCTCCTTTCTCTGTTAATTCCTTAGCACCCGTTAGAAAGTGCCTTTAAAGAGATTTTCCTGAGTTCATTTGTACTTGTAACACTTAGTGGGAGTTCCTCTACTATAGAGTATGTGGCAGATAATATTTTGCTCTACCAACCCTACCTTATTCCTTACCCTTTGGCCTGCCCTCTGATACAGGCAGCCACAGGGACATTCACAGGACCTGCATTAGGAAAGTGATGACATTGCAAAATGCAGTAAAAGGAATCAAGCTTTTGCTTCTGTGTTACAAAATAGGCTTTTGGAAACAGCAGAGACTAGAGTTTTAAGGAGGGAAGAAAGCTTTATGTGTTTCAAAGCCTGGCTTTTGAGCCTAAGAAGCCTCAGGCCTGAAGGACTCAGGGCATACGGTTGAGGCATAAATAATAGATTTGGAAGAATACTGTGATCAGTCAGGGCCAGACAGCTCTGCCCCAGGCAAGATAAAGTTTCTCTGGGCTGAGGGAGCTGAGACATAGAGAAGGAAGAGAGGGCTTAAATGGTGGGTCCCAAAGGCAGAGGTCTGTGACAGAGCCCCTGAGGTGCAGGTTGAAGCCCAGTCCCCTGTGCTCCTTGCGTGCCCGAGCAGTAGAGTAGGGGGTTATGTGGATTCGCCCATTCATCCGGGAAGGCACCGTTCTGTCCGAGCACTGTAGATACAAATAGATGGAGTCCTTGCTGTCATGGAGTTGACATCCTAACAGGGGGAAGGAGACAATAAACAAACAAATAAATATATATATGGGGGGGTGTATACATATAACGTCAGTGGTGATAAGGGCTCTGCAGACAAAAAAAAAAGAGGACTAAGCAGGATGGATGGTGGTATTATTATTATTTATTTTTTTTTTATACACAATGTATTTATTTATTTATTTATTTATGGCTGTGTTGGGTCTTCATTTCTGTGCATGGGCTTTCCCTAGTTGTGGCAAGTGGGGGTCACTCTTCATCGCGGTGCGCGGGCCTCTCACTATCGCGGCCTCTGTTGTTGCGGAGCACAGGCTCCAGACGCGCAGGCTCAGTAATTGTGGCTCACGGGCCCAGTTGCTCCATGGCATGTGGGATCTTCCCAGACCAGGGCTCGAACCTGTGTCGTCTGCATTGGCAGGCAGATTCTCAACCACTGCGCCACCAGGGAAGCCCAATGGTGGTATTATTTTAAATAAGGTTTCAGGGAAGGCCTATCTGAAAATGTGACATTTAAACAGTGAAGTAGGAAGGGGATCATGAGTATATTTGGGCACAGAATGTTCTAGGAAGTGAGGACAGCAAGTGCAAAGGCCCTGAGACAGAAGTGTGTTTTGGCACAGACAGATCTGCAAGGAGTCCCAGTGTGGCTAGAGCGGAGAGAGAGAGGCAGATGGTGGGAGACACGAAGTCAGAGAGGTTGCAAGGAGGAAGGGCGCAATCAGGCTATCTGGGCAGACAGGACGGAAGCAGCCGTACTTAATACAAGGCCCCTCTCCCCCTTCCCCCGGGATGGTGTCTAAGTACCAGACCATGAAGGGCCAAGGCAGTGAAGGTGAGTGTCACGGGGAGAATGTCTGGGCTACAGTCACATCAGATGTGACCGATGGTCCCCAAGGTCTCCACGGCATCTTCCTGGCTCCCCACTGCCGGACCTCTGAGCCTTACTGTCCTCTCCCCACCCCTGAGCCTCTCCTAAGCACACAGAAGACAGTTGGCCTCCCCATACCTTGTGGAGGGGCGCCTGAAGGTTGCTAAGCAAAGTCCAGAGGAGAAGCTGCTCTTTGGGCCCTGGTGCCCCCTTGTCCCCTGCTGTTCATGCTGCCGCGGGCCTGGCCTGTCACGTATACACCCTGGTTTTGAAATCCCCACCCGTTCCTTGAGCTCAGGAACTTAGACTAAAGCAATCAGATTATGTGGAGAAATACCATGAACATCAAAATATGGATTAACCTTCCATGGAAAGTAGTTGCTAAATAACATAAATAAGTCTCTAATTAGGTGAACATGATGGAAGAGGAGCTTTGTTTTGTTTTTTTTTTAGCAGTTTCTTACCTATTTTTCCACTTGGGCAGGTGAACACACACACACACACACACACATCTGCATGCTCTAGAAAAACAGGGATCGGGAATCTGGCACCAGCTATCAACAGATTGCCACTCCTGTCCTAAATGAACTGCCCGCCTGGGCCTCCTTCTCATCTCAAAGGCCACTTGGCAACCCCCCCATTCATCTGCACAGACTGTCAAATTCTCTCTCCCAGACTTCTCCTGTGACCTTCATTTTATTCTCCGCTCTTGCCTGAGTGTGGCGGCTGAACTGGATTGATTAAAGTTTTAGCCCTGTCTTGTTTTAATTCAAGATCTAAACGGAGCATTTAAATGAACTCGTGGCAGGACCAACTGTCAGAATCCTGAAATTCGGCTAACGTTTCTCCTCAGCAACACCACCCCCCATTATCACTGCTCTGGCTCCAGGTTGGTTTCTGGGTGATGTTCACAGCTGGTTCAAAATGACATCATAGGAGCAAGTGAGAGTAGATTAATGTTCATTTCCATCCATCCATCCATCACTGGAGGTCCTGGGTTCATTAACTGTGCTCCGGTCACGATTGCCCTCCACTTCCCATAATTCACCCAGGGCTCTAATGAAGCAGAATTGAGTTTGTCAGTTTCCCCAGTTTTGACCGGAAGGGAAAGCAGCCCTCTGATGCCAAGCGCCTTTTATCCTGGAGAGAGAATGTGAGGAGAAGGGGACAGAAAGCCCGGCACAGTGACATAAATGTCAGAACACGCTCATTCATCATTTCTATTTACAAACACCGAGAAGGGCTCCCACAAGATCACGGACACTGAACTCACATCTTTTCTTCTGCCCTGGGTCTTCAGTCTGATTGCTGTTTTCCAGGGAGTCACGTGATCCCTCCATTCTGTTTTTCCACTGTAATTACCTATGGCTCCTCTTATGACAGAGGAAGGGAGCTTGCGAGAAGAAACGCAGGCATCCGTCACCCGGGCTGGATCAAGCATATAACGTCACAGCCATGCCCCCGCTAGATTCTCAAGGGTGTGCTCATCCATCCATGCATTCATCCAAGTCAACCCATTCAATTCAACAAATATTTATCACTCACCTTCTCTGTGACAGGCACTGTGCCAGGTGCTGGGGTGTTTTAAAATGTACCAAGGATCTTGGTTTTAATTCGGGTTCAATGAGGCTAACAGATCAGGAGATAACTGCCCCTAAAAGACAGTTTCTGACACCCATCAGCAAGTCCTATAGATTCCATCTTGATGCAGTGGAATACTACACAGCAATAAAAAAGAGAACAAGCTACAAATACATGCAATGACATGAATGAATCTTGGAGATAATGATGAGTGTCAGAAGACAGATGCAAGAGTTCCATTGACATGAGGTTCAAGAACATCTAAAACTTATAGAAGTCAGAATAGGGGTTACCTCTGGGTGGGTGGGTATTGACTTTCAAGGGGTACGAAGGAAATTTCTGGGATGCTAAAAGTGTTACATAAGACGCTCTGCATGGTTGTTATATGGATGAATACAAATATGAAAAAGAAAAGATAGTTTGATCCTTATAATTCCCAAGAGGAGGGTGTGCACCATGCCACACCACACCATGCCATAGCAGGGCCACACAGGGAAGCGCCAGGGTCAGTCAGGAGGCAGAAGAAGCAAGGAGAAACAAGGGCAGGTGTCTTTATGGTGGTTTTCTTTTTTCTTTTTCTTTTTAATAAACTTATTTATTTTATTTATTTATTTTTGGCTGCGTTGGGTCTTCATTGCTGTGCGCAGTCTTTCTCTAGTTGCGGCGAGCAGGGGCTACTCTTTGTTGTGGAGCACGGGCTCTAGCTGCGTGCAGGCTTCAGTAGTTGTGGCACGTGGGCTCAGTAGTTATGGTGCACGGGCTTAGTTGTTCCGTGGCATGTGGGATCTTCCCGACCAGGGCTCGAACCCGTGTCCCCTGCATTGACAGGTGGATTCTTCACCACCGCGCCACCAGGTAAGTCCTTTATGGTGGTTTTCATGGGGAGGAATGGGTGAGGCAGGGTGAGCAGCGGAGCAAGCTTGGCATTGGATAGTCTGAAGAACTTCCACAGACTCTGAGCTATAGAGAGGTGGTCCCCACTTCTCTGGTACCCAGCCCTGGGGTGATTTAGGACCAGAGGATAATGTCCTAGACTGCGGAGCCTGATGAAAGGAGGTGAGTGTGGTGTATGGACTTGGGGATTGTCTGGTTTGCATATCAAAGGCAGGCCTGCAGACAGTTGTTTGCTAGCTCTAGGAATTAGCTAACACTGGGAGGGCCAATTTCTTCCTGGTCTTCAAGGCCCCAAGATGTCAAAGCATCACACCATGTAGAAAATAAAAACGATGATTAATACATGGGGTTTCCCCAAATCACAGGCTCTGTCTTTGAAGAGCTCACAGACCTCAAAACAATTTTATACCGTAATGGCACAGGGAGTACCGGTCATCTCTGGGGATGTCTTCCCAGCTCACAACCTCCCACTCTTGGGAAACAGACTCCAAATTTAAAGTAGTAGCAATTGCCTGGTTGGTAATTCATGACTTTACCGCTACCACTGCCACCCCGGCCATGGCTAATTGGACCAAAGTGGACCCCTGATCCCAAGCTCAGCCAATTAAATGTCCTCTCCCACTGATTTGGAACTGAGAGAGACTGCAGACCTGTGTGGGTGCAAACTGTAACAGGTAAACACAGGAGCCAGGAGCCAGTCTTACTTCACCATACGGACCAGTGATCCCCAATCCTGATTACACATTAGAGCTATCTGGGGAGCTTGCCAGAAATACTTACACCAAGGTCGCAACTCAGACCACTTACATCAGAATCTCTGAGGGTGGGGTCCAGGTGTCAGAGCCCCGGTTTCTGGCCTGATTCACCCTGTACAGCCACCAAAACTGAATTCTCTTATGCCCTGGACCTTCCAAGAGCACCACTGTGTGGAAGTGACATGGGACGGTGCTGTCATTTGGGTGGATATTCTACACATCCATTGACTCACAGAGCATTGAAGTAGGGAAGCTGGGGCGGATTTGCACTCATTGTTCTCCTGCTAAGCTCCTAACAAAATGAATGTCCACCCAAGGAAGATGTGTGGTGCGCCTGAGTTGTCAATATATCAATTAACCAATAAATATTTTTAGAGAGGGGGATGAATGAGAGGAAAGACACATGTCCTGCTCTGGAGGAACCTTTAATTAAGCTGCAGAAGGATTTAGTTGTTGATGTAGATAAATACACATAAAAATACATATGTCCCTGTGCAGTCTATTTAATTGACAGTAGGAAACCAAGCATAATACACGCTGAATGAATGGTACTCCACATGATCAGAAATGAAAGCTCACTCTGGTCTGGCTGGCCCAGGAAGACTTCCTGGAGGTGGGGGGGATTTAACCAGGTCTTTTGAGGAAAGGTGGGCTTCAAACAGTGGTGTGCAGGAAGCATACCACAGGCCCACAGACCAAGGTAACCAGCTGTGTGGGCGCTTGAAGGAGCATCTTCCCCACCGCACTGTGAAAAAGAAGCTGTTCTCTGCCCTCTCTCCAACCTGCTCCAGGAGCCAATCTAAATCATCCTCCATTCATTACTCTCCTACAGCCTTGGGGTTTACCCCCTTCCCCGAAAGGGTGACTTCTTTCTCTAGCAGGCCAACCAGGGAAACTCAGGATCTTTAAACCACCACCGGTCTAAATCCAACAAAGCACAAGGATCCAGATGGGGCCCTCTGACCTCCGATGGAGCAGATGTCAAGAGACGACGCAGGTGATCAGAGACGACAGGAGACCCGGTCTCATCCCTGGGCGGACGGCACCTTTCAAAGACGTTGGTGCATCAGATACTCCAAACTCAGTCAATTCTCAGTGGAACCGGGCCCCACCTTCAAAAAAGCTGCTCTAAGAGGTAGAGACAGGTAAGAGTTTTGCTGCAGCAGCTCGGCTCTTCCTGGGAGCTAATCCCTAAATGCCCAGGGCCTGGAGCAAGTATAAAACCTAGCCATTCCAGAGAAAATGTCCTTCCTGCATTCTGTCTCCACATTTGCAAATCCCTTCCCAGCTTGAGAAGCACCCACCGTCCTAGTGAGAGCCCTCTTCCCTCTGAGGCTCTTCTCGCGCCTTCTGGCCGCCCCCAGGCCCCCCATTCTCCCTCTCGCATCCCTTCGTGGACACTCATTCCTTAGCTGCAGCTGACTCTCAAGTATTTAGCTTAAAATTCTCAAATATCTGCCTGGCCCTCTAAGGCCCTCAAACCCACAGCCCCCTGGTCAGTGTTTCAGGCCAGGAGCGTCCCTTTCTGTGCCCCTGAGGCGGGACCTCAGATTTCCACACATCTCTGCTCCTTTGAAAACGTCCCGGGGCTTCCCTGGTGGCGCAGTGGTTGAGAGTCCACCTGCCGATGCAGGGGAAACGGGTTCGTGCCCCGGTCCGGGAAGATCCCACATACCGCGGAGCGGCTGGGCCCGTGAGCCATGGCCGCTGAGCCTGCGCGTCCGGAGCCTGTGCTCCGCAACGGGAGAGGCCACAACAGTGAGAGGCCCGCGTACCGCAAAAAACAAAACAAAAAACGGCCCTTCCCTCCACTCGGTTTGGGCATGAGAACAACATCTGGGGACAGATATCTCGGGGTCACCTTCGTCATGGGGCTCAGTGTTCCCCTCTGTGCAATCCAGAGTGGACCCTGACCTCTCTCCAAGGACACCCCTCACCCACTTCTGATCCCGTTTACAGGCTTTTTCCCACCTCAGCATCTTATTTGCAACTGCAGGTCTTGAGCCGGGCTGGGCTCCGGTCCTTCCTGCTGCCGTGGAGCATTTCCCAGGCCGCTGCAGAGTGGAAACGCTCCTCACGTGCATTTTTGAAAGATCTTGGAAACCTCAGCATAAATCAGTAGCAGCCCATTTATGATTTTAGAATATTCTGGATAATTTATTTGGTGTCAAGGAGCCTGAACCCTCACTTTCCACCTGGGCCCCGCAGGGCTCCACTGCGTTTCCCTTGCATGTTTGTTTCGGTTTGCCCTGAAATGCTAGTTAGCCACAAGGAGACCTTTATCATTATTCCAAATAGATTTCTCCCCTTTGTAATGACAGACTCTGGGGATGTTGGACACTGAGCCCATGCTTCTTCCCCTTTTAAAAAAAACAGCGGCTAATATAGAAGCCTTCTTTCCATGCTGGGCAGGCAGCAGCTCTCAGATTTCAGCCTTGGTTTGCTGTCCTTCCTGAGAGCTTGAACACTGAATGTCAGCACAGAGACCCTCTCCTGATAACTTCCTGCCGCCTTCCTGCTGGCCAAGGCAAGCAGCACACAGAAAAGTGAGCCTGGTTAAGATGAATTAAAAAAATAACATTTTCCACCCAGCAGGCTCAGATTGGGGACGCTGCATACTCTCGGGACTGTCCTACCAGAAATGGCTGAGAAAGATGCAGCTGACATTTTTAGCAACTGGCGTAACGTCCCTCCCCCAAGGCTCTCTCACATCCTTCCTGGCCATGGATTGAGATTCAGATGTGCAGTGCTCCCTGCTTTTTTGCTCTCTCAGTATTTCCTCCACCCGGAATCATGTGATCCAGCCCTAAACTCCTGTCCTCGGAGGTCAATCAGAATGACACCTTTAGTGTTTGTGCCTGATTTTATGGCCTCATGAGCTTGTGCCCTTTGGAGTTCAAAGGTCACATCAGGCAGCAGGCAGGGAGGTTTTTGATGTAACCTCTGAACCCCAGAAAACAAAAGGACAGAGGCCCACAGCGACAATCCATCTAAAAATCATCATATGAAGGATGCAACTCAATCAGCCCAGAGCAAGCAAATTACCGAACATTTTTATGGAGCATCTTGCTAAACCCAAACTGAGACCAGAAGAAGGGCCACAAACCCCACGATCCCAACACATAAACCAAAGCTTGAGAAGAGCAAAGAAATGAGTTTACAACCTGCTCAAAATGGAAGGATTTGTAAGATGTGATTTATAAATTGGTTTCCTCCCCTCCTACCCCCATTCACATGTGTATGCGTGTGCACGTGCACGCGCGCACACACACACACACACACACACACACACACACGCTGGTCAATACGCCACCACCATTCGAAAATCAAGCATTTTCCTTTCTGAAGTTTTGCCCAGCGGTGAAGCCTGCCGTGGACAGATGTGTGAGGCCCATCAAAGGCCAAGGGCGTTCTCCTTGGCCACCAGAACCGCCCTCAGAAACAGGCTGAGAGGCAGTGGATCAAACAGCCAATAAGAAAGACAAGGATGTGTCAGATAGGTGAAAGGTTAGCCCCACAAAGCAGGTCATGTTCTGCAGAACAGATGTCACCTCCCATACCACACAGATCGTCCCTCATCAGCCCTTAATACCTGGCACACATGCCCCTGGGCAAAGGTCAGACTAATTTCTGAATTGATGAGAAATACAATTCAAATAGTTCGGGAGCTGAACAGGCGGTGCTCTCATTGTTTATTACTATAGCAGTTTTATTTCTTTAAAAAATATACATCAAAGTATATCTAGCTTAGCCAGAGAAGATGCTGGTGCTGGGAAACTGATGAATAGATCTTGAGAACTTTGCCCAATAATCTTGTATGAGCAAAAGTTCTGTTCAGAGACTAGACCACGGGGAGAAAAACATAGATGTGCCTTATCATTTTAAATAAAGATTTGGTTTGCAAATAAAATGTGTCTTCTATAGTAAAATGGAAACATTACATAGGATCATCCAGGCCCTCCTCGCAGACCCTCCATTTGGAAGAATTTTCTCTCTGCTCTATCTCATACAGCCTCCTCCTTTCAACTTCACATCAGATGGTCATTTCCCTGGGAGGGGTGACTAAATTTTTAATGATATCTGAACAGGAGCACAACTGCGTTGAATAAAAATGTGTCCTGAACAGTGGGACCTAAAAGTCATTGTGGATGAAATAAGAACCCTAGAAAGAAAGAATGCTGGTCTGAGAGCTGGAAGACCAGCTCTGTGTGACCTTGGCCAGGTCATCTCACCTCTCTGAGCTTCGATTACTTCATCTGTAAATTCAAATCGCATTTGTGCCTTCCTAGAGCCTGCTCAGCACAGGCTCTGCTCAGGTGCCAGGACAACCTCTAATCTGTCATGATTCCTCTGTTTCTGGACAATCATACCTCGACACGGGAGAATGGACTAAAGAGCTGGCTCTCTAACCCTATCCTTTAACTCAGGAATCCCATAACCTGCTTCCTTCTCAGGAAGTAAAGTACAACCCACCAAAACCATTTTCCAAAGGATAACTGAGCA
The DNA here is from genome assembly GCF_000442215.2 of Lipotes vexillifer. Classification (NCBI taxonomy): domain Eukaryota; kingdom Metazoa; phylum Chordata; class Mammalia; order Artiodactyla; family Lipotidae; genus Lipotes; species Lipotes vexillifer. Next base: position 61,624 of record NW_006775678.1, read on the forward strand.
GCAAACATTATTTTTAAATGGGCTACAAAATTCCCCATACTATTTTGGAAGCCCAGTCTAAGAGTATATAGGAACTCTACTAAAGCTGGTCAGAACTGAGAGTTGCCAGAGGCTTGGAGCACTCCTGGGTAGTTTCTGCCTGGTTGAGGGTTCAGGCCACTGTGGCTGGAAAGGGCTGGGCATCACTTTGTCAGAGCACTGCCTCTTTATCTGTTTCATTGATACTCAGAGCGGGCAGGACCCACCAGAGGTCTCGTGGCTAATAGGGACCAGGCAAGATGGGAGCACCCAGGTTCCTCCATTCCCAGCCCATAATAATGGCTACCATAGTGAGTGATCACTCTGGTCCACAGCATTTGCTTTTTACCTGTCATCTCGGTTTTTCTTGACAACTAGCTGCTAGTAGATATTACTCTTATCCTAGAGATGAGGAACCAGCATCCTGAGGGGTTTGGTTACTCAGGTCTCATGTCTGGTACATGGGGAGCCAGGGCTGGGTTCCAGGTGCTGTTGGAATCCAGGCTTGTGCTTGTAACCACCCACCTCAGCCCTGGGACCCCATTTCTATGCTCTGACCATAAAGCAGGAGATGGGAGCATCCCAGATCCTGAGGCATGTGTGGGAGTGGCTTCTGGGAAAGGCAAGACGGGGGCTCCAGGGGGTTGAAAGGGATCTCCCTAAAACACATATCTGTGGCTTAACCCACAGGACCTAGGATGTGACCTATTTTGGAAAAAGAGTCCCTGCAGATGTAATGAAGGATCTTAAGGTGAGATCATCCTGGACTATCTTGGTGGCCTCTAAATCCAACGACACATCTCCTTGTCTGAGATGACAGAGAAGATACAGACACAGGAGAAGCCATGGGAAGATGGAGGCAGAGATTGAAGTGATGCAGCCACAAGCCAAGAAACACCTGGCGCCACCAGAAGCTGGAAAAGCCAAGGAAAAGTCCTCCCTAGAGCCTCTGTGGGGAGCACAGCCATGCCAGCACCTTGGGCTTGCTTTCGAAACAGAGACAGAATAAATTTCTGGGATTTTTAAGCCACTGAGTTTGAGGTACATTGTTACAGCAGCCCTCGTGAACTGAGATGAGATGGAATAAGGATTTCCTCTCGGAAAAGTTGTGTGCATTTTCAGGACTTGTGGATCCAGAGGGAGCCGACCCTATCTGTGTGCTGCAGCAGCAGGTCCTGTCAAACTGAAATTTCTATTCTTGCAGGAGGGATGAGAACGGAAAGGCCACCTGGTAAATTAACACCACCCCCCAGCCCAGACACCAACGTGCCGTCCTCATGCCCTTTACCATTATACAGCTTCTAACGATGGCTTTTTGGACTATTATTCCATCTACATTTTGCCTAATGGAGCCCAGTTTCTTTCTCAGGAAGACTTGGCAACTGACCCCAGACATGTTCTAGCCCGAGTCCAAAACCCAGATTTACAAATTAGCTGAGGTGAGAGTGTGTTAGAGAAACATTCTTTACTTTGTTGATGCTTCCATTTAGATTCCTTTGCCTCCCAAAATACATGTTAAATGTAATTAGATTTAGGAAATTCCCTGGCAGTCCAGTGGTCAGAACTCCACAATTCTATTGCAGGGAGCACAGATTCCATCCCTGGTCAGGGAACTAAGATCCCACAAGCCACAAAGCATGGCCAAAAAAAAAAAAAAAAGGAAAGGAAAGAAAAATGTAATTAGATTTACAAAACCCACTTCCATAGAAATCTTAGGGACACGCTTCTTACTTAAAATATGGTCCACGGTACAGATTGCTTGTTTATTCACGATGAACCCTCGGGTTGTGAGATGAAGGGAGCTAGACTTCCTTCTAAGATGGATCTTCTAAGACGACAGGCAAACCAGCAGGCAGGGCTGATGGACTGGATCATCTGTCCCTATACCTATTCTTCTCATCTATAAATCGGAAGGACCATCTACCCCAAATGAGGGCAGCTTAGAAAAAGAACAACAGTTTACTTCTTACACGGTACTGTGGACACAGAGGTGCATTTGATTGTCATCCTTGACACTTCTTTCCAGCGTTTCCCAACCTTTTTCAGGTAGAACACAGGTCAGATCCTGCTTTGTATGTGCTGCTCCGAGGAGCCTGGAACAATACTGTTCTGATGTCCAGAGATGAACATACTGGGAGGTCAGGCCAGTGTAGGCCACCCCTGTCCACCGCAAGGGCCGAGAGACCAGTAAGCAGCCAGACCACGAGAAACCTTCCCGAGCACAGGAGTCAGCAGGTTCTTCCTTACAGATATTTTTGAGTACCTATTTAATACTTAATAAACGCAATTTAAAATAATAATAGAGTCCCAATCATCAGACGCAAATCTTAGAAAGACAGAAATGTTTGAAGATGCCTCCAAAAGCAGATAAAAGGAGAGTAGAGGTTTTTAAAAATAAGAGCTTATGCTAAGATTTTTTGATAAAATGAAATCAGCATAATAACAGATTCTCTGGGACTCTGCCTGTACCTGTGAATCATGCTGAGAATTAATCCTTGGATGCTGGAAAATCCTTGTGGATGTATAGTTTGGGGAATGTATACAAGCTCAGCTTTCCTCCACTTTCAGAACAAAGACTCCTTTCCTCCAGCTCTCCCAACCTTCAGGTGCACGCGCGCGCGCGCGCACACACACACACACACACAAAATGAACCAAGAAAGAAGGAAAGAGATCAGTAATGAGAGAGCCCACTAATGGGTTGGTTTATGTATAGAACAACAGCCCATCGCTGTTCCATAAAATAATCAATCAAGCACTTAATTTTACACATAAAAGTAAGCTGCCAGGAGACTGTTAATAGATAACCAAATAAATTAACAGTTGTAGGTGGGATTTGAAACCAGGTCAGATTTCCTTCTTTCCCGAGCTCCGAGCCCCCGAGTATAAAGGGTCTCCCCAGCTGGGCACTTGATGTCACACTGTTTCCAAGTGGGAAATCCCCTTTTATCCAATATCCCCTCTCAGCAGGCTGTTCACTTCAGGGAATTGTCCTTTGTGCGTCTTCCATAAATTTTATAACGCTGCTACTTTACAATATTGATGGGCAACTTGGCCTTGGCCCAGACCCGCAGTGGGTTAGCATGGACATGAAAACCTTCAGAAGCGCAGAAACAGGAAGGAACACATTCCCCACTGACCTTTCTTAAAGGGACAATTGTGTAAGTGCAGTGGTTACCTGAGTTGGAGGCCGGCCCGGCTTTGATAGATGGCTCTGCCCTCTGAGAGCTACACGGCGACAGGCTGGCAGGCGGGACACACACAGGCAACTCTCAGGTACCTGCAGACCCGTAAAGGGTAAGTGAAATCCACACATAATCCCCCAAGTTGTTTAAACCTGAAACTCAACTTTCTCCCAACATTCAAACTGTTTGCAAAGTTACTGATGAACAAGGATCGACGGCTTTAGAGTCTGTCTCTTCTCTCTCTACCTGTGACCTTCTCAGGGCAAGTGACCCAAAGAAAATGCAACAAGGAACGTAAAAGGCAGGACTAGAGAATTGATCCCTGATTCCTAGAGGCTCTGTGAGTGCTCTGAACTTTGAGGATAACATTCGTTCTGCCATCACATCTTCATGAAAAAACAACACAGTAAAATTCCACCTCCTAGAATAAAGTCACACTGAGAACAAGACAGCCATCGTCTGCTAACCAAGTAAGTAACACAAGTCAATAATAGCTACCATTTATTGGGCCTTTAACACACACACACACACACACACACACACACACACACACACATATTTAACCCTCTTTTAAAAATCTGCATAAATATCCTTTGATCCAGAAAACCCACTTCTAAGGGATATTTCCTGTGGAAATGACTGAGAATATATCCAAAGATTCTGTCTATAAGGATGTTTATCAAATATAAGCAAACCTTCGCTTCTCAGGGCCCCTGTTAGTACAACAGGCCCGTGGGATTTTGTTGGACACAACTGGCATCTTACTAAAAAGATTAAAATTTCTAGTAACCATGGGGTAGCTTCCACTCGAAAGAGACAGCAATCTACAGAGCGAGCTACCTCTCTATATATAATGAATCTGGGAACAGTGCAAGTATGCGATCCACATAGACCACGTCCATCATCCCAGAAAAGTTCCGTTTGAGGCAGTAGTGTTTTGGTAAATGGTCACCAACCAGCTCTCTGAAAAACCAATCTATACATACATGTGTGTATGTTTATTATAACTTTTACCAGTATAAAAGATATAGGATGCACAATTTACAAGTAATACTAAAATACATAATTCTCTTTACTGTAAATTCCATATAATCAATTAATTCTCAAAGAATGCTTTTGTTGACTTTTATCAAGCTCTTGCATCTGTAGCCAACCTATATAGTTCTGACATGAATGCTGATGTTTTTATTTACATTAATGAGTAATACAAATGTAAAACAACTTTGTATATCAAAACTTCACTTGGATAAATCGGCTATTAGTTTTCACATAATGGGAGGATATTTCCTCAAATTTTTGTGCTATTCATGATGTAATGCCTAGAGACACGACAACTTTTAATATGTATGAACATTTTTTCCACCACTTTAAGTCTAGGTAATCAACAAAACAATCAAGGAAGCCCTAAGTTGTAGTATTTGCTGATTTCCAAATGTCAATAGCCCTACTGTAGCCAATTTCAAGCTACCAACACCTTCACTGAACAAAGCTGGAGACATACAGTAGCTCATCATCATTATGTAGTATTTTCACCATATAGGTATCATAAACATAAATAACCTCTAGAATAAAGATGATAAAATACAGTAAAATAATAGGGAAATGATTTTTGAGTATTTGTTCCTTTTTAAAACATAATTGAACTGCAAGATATAACACTTTTAATGATTGCTATGTGTAACAACCTGAAATTTTAACAATTGGCCAGCAAGCCCCTGCTTGTATGCCTGCGCAGTTAATCCCATCTCATGTATATAATTTTTTTTAAAATAAGGAAAAGGCAAAAATACCTCATGAATTCTCAGGGTAAAATCTATTATTTCTTAATATGTCAGGAAAGTAAAGCTTCAACCCCTTGGGGAGAGTGGAAGGAAAAAGCCTGCCTGCGCGATTTCATTTCAGGAGCAGGCTGCTGAGAGAGCACCTGGAACATCAGAGTGACAGCTGTCAAACAACCAGAAACAGGACCCGGCGACTCCTGCCCAAGGGCTTATAACACAGGTTCAAACCAGGCTTTTTTCCAAAAATGTTTTTAATTCCAACATCCCTCCTAATGGCTTACTGTAGACTAATTTAGCCAGGAGCTGTTAATGCTAAAAATGGAAGCTAATGATTTCAGCTAGAAATGACTAAGCCGACACTATCAGAGTGTATTGTGAGAAACTGATTATCACGGGTGCATTTGTTTTCCACCTTCTCTTCCTGGTAGAAAGGCTTAATAAGATTCCCACAGCAAAGGCAGACACACTTCTTCCTCTCCTGGGAGCCTAGATTATGAATGTGTTCTCTGGAGGTCACCCACTCCCCAGACCCCTCCTAAGACTCATCTCACGCTGGGAGCCACGGTTCCATTAAAGGGCGCCCACTGCTGTTGCTGGTCATATTGGTGCCATTCAGCGAATATTGACAGCATCAGCTTCTTTCTCTTGAGTGCCCACCGGTACCCACCACTCACCTCGGTGCCTTATAGCTTTATATAGCACACTTTATACTTTCCAAAATAAGTGTATTATGAAAAGGAGCATGCCTTTTAAGGCAAAGATTAGATAATAGTCATACCACACAACTGTCCAGCTGGAAGAAATCTAGCAGAAAAAAAAAAAAAAAAAGATCAAGTTTCCAGGTGCCACTGTTGGAATTAACCAGGAATGTTAGAAAGCAAGCACACAAAACTTCAATATAATTATGACATAATTAAATATCTCAACTGGCAATGATTTAAGCAGAATTCAGTTTTCTTGAGCCATCCGATATTCAGGCTTAATTCATTTGATGTACATTCCCTGAAACCTTATGATGCTAGCTTCTATAAAAAGAAAGCTGAATGTCACAGAAAGCCATCTGGACTGGGAGAAGTTACTGAAGGGGTTTTTTACAATGGAATCTCAATTATTAGGCAATTAGAACAACACTCCTAGGAATGATATTTACAAAGTCTGGGGTACAACCTTGATGAAATGTTTTTAATTTTATAATTTTTAGAAATAAGGAAAGAAAAGATTAGCTTTTGTCTTTCTCTGAGGATTTCCATATTAAGACGGAGAAACTGAACGACCTTAATTTAGGACACTAGTTTTGGGGTCAACTCAGAATTTTCTTTCTCCAGCTTGCAACATCTCAATGAATTTCCCATTCCCACCCAATGTTGGGAAGCATGTTCCTGGGCCATCTTCAGGATCCGACAGAAGGGGTTTTATAGGCGGGGTTGAGAGCTTAGAGATGCAGTACCAAGGGTGCAGTCAAGGGCTCTAGGCTTACACACCAGCACACGCGTACACACACAGATGTTAGTTCTTTCTTACAGCCGCCAGCTTTAAACTCTGCCCTCTGGCTAACACACGAGTTGCTCCTTACCCCATCCCGCCAAGGTCACTCAAAGCCTACCTTGAACCTAGTCCCCCCAAAGTGGGTGGAAACAGAAGAGGAAAATTCTAAACAACTGTCTACGCCTTGTACCCTTTTCTGGAAACACAATCTACTAAAAGGAAAGCCAATTTGGAAAAAAAAAAAAAGTGTAGATGCTACTCAAATTTCAGAGCTGTTATCAGTGTGGGAAAACTATTAACTAACGTGGATGGCATGTTTCTTTTCTTGTACTACAAAGTAAATTCCTCTTATTTAATAATTTTGATTAGTAATGAATTTGGATTACTTTTGATTTAACAGAGAGAATGAATCAGACTGGTTAAAACCTTAATGATGTCATATTTATTAATATAGTAAATATTGAATATAGAAGATCTATGTCTCCACTAATACCTTCACTGGCTTAAAAAAAAAAAAAGAAATGAACTTTCAAAGAACAAAGTTATAAGGCTTAAAGGAAAGAGAAAGTAATTATTACAAATTCACTATGGATCCATTAGAGATTTTTAAAATCCATATAAATCCAGGTATAGAAGATCTGACTCTGATCCTACATAATTTCTACATTTTAGGACAACTTTTCACTCACAAATTCAAGGTTACAATGGCATCTAAAATATCCACAGGAAAAGACTAACATGAAATACAATAATATGAATAATATTTGTTGCATTAGAGTGGTTATTTTCCTTTTCTCTATTTTTTAAATTTCCTATAGCATGGTTGTATAATTTTTATAATAAAAATTGTAAATTAAGAATTTGAGGTTACCAAACATAGTTGACTTTATAAAATAAATCTTCAAACAAATATGCGGAAAGGGGACATTCAACCAAGATGAAGCAGATGCTCAATGGAAAGGTCCACGAGGTCCTGAGAGGAGCTCTGGACATGAAGCCCTTCATTAGCATTTCCAGCCCCCTCTCCTGTGGCACCAACGATTCCCACCAAGGTGGGGATGACAAATGCGGGATTGCTACACGTTTATCAGCCCTGTGTGCCTGGGGAATCTCAAAGCACTTTTGGAACCTACACTTGATTCGGTTTCATGGTGAGGAAAGTGAAGTTCACACACAAGGACCAAAATGACCGATTACTAGTGACATCACTGGCAAGAGCAGCCACTGTAGGAACCACATCACCGGACCAGCATCCTGTAACCCACGGGCTGACGGAAAGATTAGGTACCCTTTCTTTTTTCAAATTATATTTCATTTACTCAACTATGTTCACTTTAAAAAACAAGTATGAGATTGTAAACAGACCTCACTCACTCTGACAGCCTACAGAGGGCACTCTCTGTACCCCTGCAGGGGTTTTGGGGGGCAATAAAACCAAAATCGGTATTGAAAATACGTGTGCATCTCATAAATTTTAAAAACAGCCTAGTGGACATTCCAAACTAGTAACAACTTAACCCAGAGAGGGGAACTATAAATGCTTACTGTCTTGGTCTATAAAAATACCCCTCAATAAGGATTTCAGAGTCTATTCCTCAAGAAGGTACACAATTTGTGGCCAAAGGCTACGCCCACATCAGTGTGACTCCCTCCCTAATGCTAAATACATCCTCCTCCACCTCAGAGGTGTCTGGAGGCTGGGCACCTGCCAAATCCCCGCGGTGCTCTGGCGGGGTCACAGCTGCTGGCTGCTGAAGAAGTACTTGGTCTCCCTGCAGACGGGATTCACGCAGAGCGGGCAGCTCAGGGTCAGCTGCGTGGAGCAGCGCTCGTTGGACTGGATGTGTGAGTGCACCAAGTCGGCCAGGGCCTGGAGACAGACAACAAGCGGGAGAGACCCATCAGCAGCAGCGCGGCCACTGCTTCCCACACCTCCCCTCGCCCATCTCCCCAGAGGAGCACTGTGGCGTGAGGTTTCTTTTCATTCAAAACCTATGAACCCTTTGAACCCAATTCTATGATGTCTTCCTTTCTTAAGAATTCTCAGCTTAGAGAAAAGTTTCAAATACAGGTTTTAGAAAAGGAAATCCTCTCACCCCACCTGCTGA
>NW_006775678.1:70208-130155 GCF_000442215.2 Lipotes vexillifer
GGCAGATTTTTAATTAGACATAGTGATAGGTGGGTAGAAATAAGAAAACGGGGGCTCTCTAAAGGAGAAAAGAGCGAGAGAGCATAAGGAATTCGATTTTATTTTTGTAATTAATTGGAACTCAAAATGTTCTAATATGTGAGAAAACCAATATTCTGTAAGAGTTTCTCAGAGGACTGCTCTCCAACATGTTCTACTAAAATGGTTGTAACACTAGAGATACCTTCGAGAACAGTGGATTTCCATTAAGAGACTCTGCTCTTCTGATGTTTTCAACCCCACACTGAAATCAAATGAGAAAAGGGAGGAAAAACACATACACGTTTTATTTTCCTTTTTTTTTTTTTAAAGAAACTACTACAAAAAATAAAATAAAATAAATAAACATACATACATACACAACTCGAAGTCTTAGTACCAAAGTGTTCCCAGACTACCCAGAAATGAAAAACAGTCCCGGGACCAGACATAGACGCTGATTTTCACCCCTTTATCATAAAATTGCTCTTCAATTTCTATTCCTTCCCTCATCCCATTACCTTCCCATGGGTGCTTTGTTTCCATACCATTTTTGAGGTTTGTATCTGATAGAATAGTCAAGTAATTTAAATCTTCTTACCATTCTTTTTTCAGTCTACCTTTCTAATTCATACTTTTACAGACTCTATCTAAGCAGAACGTTGCTTTAATGACTTAAATCTTTACACATGTTTTGATTCCAAGTTCCAAGAGAGGTAAATTAATTTAACGTATATTGAAACTAGACTGGATCCAATATGCAGAGTTGGGTTTTTAAATATATTCTTACATAGAAAAATCTAAATTAAAAACCTAAGGATTGTTTACAACCATCCCTGCTCCCCTCTCCAAAAATATACAGTTGATTCCAGCTAATTATCCCCCAAATAACTGAGAAATATCTAATTCTTATTTACTCAGGTAGCTAGGATCTTCTCTTTCCCCTTCTGAAATGCTGATGGCTTTTTTGTTGCTTTATCTTTTACGTTAGAAGACTGGGAAGGGGAAAATGGTGAGATTCAGCAAACACATAGTTCTCAATTTAAAAAGAGATCGATCATATTCCAAAACTTCATGTAGAAAGTAACAGCAGGATAACCAGTTGGTCAGTGTTCTCAAACACTGTTTTTTTTCTTTCTGGCCACACTGCATGGCATGCAGGATCTTAGTTCCCTGAGCAGGGATCGAACCCGTGCCCCCTGCAGTGGAAGTGAGGAGTCTTAACCACTGGACCACCAGGGGAGGCCCAAGTGTTCTCAAACACTGTTCATGGGAGACTTAAAGGATGTATTTCTGTAGGACAATCCAATAAAATATGTACCAACATTTACATTCCATTGCTAGGAATTATTTCTAAGAAAATAATTGGAAAAATGATGTTTATTACAGAGCAGTTTATGAAAGCAAAAAATCAGAAACATCTTAAATGTATACCTCCTAGAGAAATGGAAATAAAAACAAAAATAAACAAATGGGACCTAATGAAACTTCAAAGCCTTTGCACAGCAAAGGAAACCATAAACAAGACCAAAAGACAACCCTCAGAATGGGAGAAAATATTTGCAAATGAAGCAACTGACAAAGGATTAATCTCCAAAATTTACAAGCAGCTCATGCAGCTCAATAACAAAAAAACAAACAACCCAATCCAAAAATGGGCAGAAGACCTAAATAGATATTTCTCCAAAGAAGATATACAGACTGCCAACAAACACATGAAGGAATGCTCAACATCATTAATCATTAGAGAAATGCAAATCAAAACTACAATGAGGTATCATCTCACACCATTCAGAATGGCCATCATCAAAAAATCTAGAAACAGTAAATGCTGGAGAGGGTGTGGAGAAAAGGGAACACTCTGGCACTGCTGGTGGGAATGTGAATTGGTACAGCCACTATGGAGAACAGTATGGAGATTCCTTAAAAAACTACAAATAGAACTACCATACGACCCAGCAATCCCACTACTGGGCATATACCCTGAGCAAACCATAATTCAAAAAGAGTCATGTACCAAAATGTTCATTGCAGCTCTATTTACAACAGTCAGGTTATGGAAACAACCTAAGTGCCCATCGTCGGATGAATGGATAAAGAAGATGTGGCACATATATACAATGGAATATTACTCAGCCATAAAAAGAAACGAAATTGAGCTATTTGTAATGAGGTGGATAGATCTAGAGTCTGTCATACAGAGTGAAGTAAGTCAGAAAGAGAAGGACAAATACCGTATGCTAACACATATATATGGAATTTAAGAAAAAAAAATGTTATGAAGAACCTAGGGGTAAAACAGGAATAAAGACAGAGACCTACTGGAGAACAGACTTGAGGATATGGGGAGGGGGAAGGGTGAGGTGTGTTAGGGCGAGAGAGAGACATGGACATATATATACTAACAAACGTAAGGTAGATAGCCAGTGGGAAGCAGCCGCATGGCACAGGGAAACCGGCTCGGTTCTTTGTGGCTGTCTGGAGGGGTGGGATAGGGAGGGTGGGAGGGAGGGAGAGGCAAGAGGGAAGAGATATGGGGATATATGTATATGTGTAACTGATTTACTTTGTTATAAAGCAGAAACTAACACACCATTGTAAAGCAATTATACTCCAATAAAGATGTAAAAAAAAAAAAAGAAAAAGTATACTAATACATTTTTAATGTATACATAATACATTTTTAAGAGGAAAAAAAGTTACAAAAACAGTGCAAATAAAATACCATTTTTACTAAATGTGTAGAAGAAAACCACTTTCATTAAGATACGCGCACATTTAGAGGGAAAAGGGGACTCATTTTTAACAAAATATTAACATATCTCTCGGGGGTAAGAGTCTGAGTGAGTTCTACTCTCTATGTCCTACTTCTCTGAAATGAGTTCTTTATTATTTTTATTATCAAAAAGCAATAATTTCTATTTTGGGCAAAAATTTCAAACTACTTTTTAAAGAAAGTTAACACTTTTAAATGTAGTGTATTCTCCCTTCAAAATAATGAAATCAATTGCAGTAGATGGTTTTCTTTATTCTCTATATAGGCTAATATATTAGTCACTAATAATCCATTTGATTACTAAGGGATGACCTCAGTTTGGTAATATGAATGAATGTGAATTATCATGCGATACAAACAAAAATTTGTTTTCCAAATACACTGGTATGAACTACCTTTGCACTTCAGTTTTCTAGCAAGGTCACCATTAGCCAAGGTCATTGCTGGGATATAGAAGGCATCATTTTTTTGTTTTGTTTTGGCTGTGCCGCATGGCATGTGGGATCTTAGTTCCCCAACCAGAGATCGCCTGTATCTGTAGTGGAAGTGCAGGGTCTTAACCACTGGACTGCTGGGGAAGTCCCTAGAAGGCATCGGCAAATGAAGTCCATAGACAACCCTACAACCTCATGTTAGCCAACTACAACTTTCCCATAAATTCCTTATCAGAACTACTGACAAGTAACTTAGGCACCCTCCACCTTCATCAATGTGTGATTGATGACCAGTACATCCGTACAAAAACCTGTGGGGTCGGGTGCTGCTAAAGCTTTCCCCCAGTCCACTCTCCACCCTTCCTTGCACCTGCCACCTGGTCCCAGAGAGGGTGAAGAATCCTTCGAGGCCAGGGCCCCATCCATCACACGTGGGGTGACCAGGGCCAAGAGGTCTGGTGGAAGATGAGAGGGAAGGGCTCCTTGGGTCCCAAGGGTTCCACAATTCCCATAGAAACAATGCTAAGAAGTGGACTCAGGTTTCAGGCCGGCCCTCAGAAGCCCTGAGATGGGTCAACAATAGTTTTTCTCCATGTGAATGACAATCACATCCATCTTACATTACAAGACAACTCAGAATGGTATTTGTTATTTCAATAACCAGACTGCTCACAACACAGTAGCAAAGAGCTAATTAAGTGAGTGCATACAGAGGTCAAGGAAGTAACACATACTGTGCCAGTGTTCATTCCACGCCCTTCTCTTAAATGGCGATGACTCCTATGTGCCTCGAAACCCAACCAGAAGCAGTGTAACAGCCCAAGTAAAGGGCACTATTAGGTGAAGAGGAGGAATTATAGAACAAGAAAATTCTTTTCCTCCAAACTGGTGAGAAGTATAATTATTTTTTTCTTAAGGAAATGTAGTTTTTATTATTTTCAACGGGTAGAGTAACTCAAACTAAACAAAATGATATTGCCTGCAGTGATCCCTGGGCTGCCTAGTTTTACAAAGGCACAAGAGTGCTTTCCCACTGCAAACATGCAATTAAGTTGATGTGTTCAGATCGTACTCAGATGAAATATTATTCAGAACAATGAGGCCACAGTACCTGCAAACATATATACTGAACAATAGTTTTGAATGATACAATTAGATCACTGCAGAGAGAGTTTCCTTTTAAAACAAATCACAATGGGATTGATAACCACACTTACCTCACTGGCTAGAACTTGAGAGTATTCGATGTCCAGTTCATACAGCGTTTCAATGTGATCGCTGGTAAATGCTATCGGAACCAAAAGGATATTCTTCCTCCCCCTCTCACAAAGCCCTCTAATGGCCTCGTCTGTCAGAGGACCCAGCCAGGGCATCGGGCCAACCTGTGAGAAAGGAGGATGAATGCACACAGGGACCCACGTCTCACCACAGCCCACTGCCCTGGACATACACACACCTCCCTGTAAGAGTGAGGGCCACGTTTTACACCTTCTCTAATGGGTTCTGGTATTTCTATATTAAGCTTGAATCCTCGAAATTGGCAAAATATAAAAAAAAAACAATTTCTATGATTACAATTAAAAATAATCTACTGTTTCAATGGAATCAAGGAATTCCAGTAGTCACTTGATGGTCCCTCCATCTTATTTGCTTGCAGAGTTCTTTCTGCTCATGGGAGCAGTCAGGTTACAGAACATCTGCCTACGTGAAAGGGCCCAATCTAATCATTTTATAACTATGTCCTAAAATACACATCCTCAAGAAAGCTGACTGCCTGCAGATGTGTGGAAGCCACCTACCTTGGACTGCCAAACCAGTCTGTAGGGATTGGAGTAACCCAGCTTATCCATGACTCTCTGGACAGTGGCGCCCACCTCCTGAGGATAGGGGTCCCCTCTGTTGACCACCTGCAACAGAGACACGGGTGTTCAGTCACCAACACTGTGAAGGGTTCCGAGAGCCTTGGACTGTGCGGTGAGGTGGCGTGAGCCCTGGACCTGAGGCCGCCCCTTGTCTTCTGCGCTAACGACCATGCCATCTGAGCTCAACGCCCAACTTCCTTGGATCGATTTCATCAGCCAAAGGAGAACACTGTACTCAATCATCTCTAAGGTCCCTAGGAACATGTCAAATTCTGTGTCCATGTTATTCGTGGGAGATTGACAATGTATGACGATGGAGGATGGGTTTCTTCAATCCCCCATCTGAAACAGGGAAAATGAGACAGAAAAGCTGGGAAGGAAGAGGCAACAAGGGATGGGCCTTCACTCTTGGTAGTCACCTGTGGGGCTGATTTTATTTCATTTTATTTTATTTTTATTTTTGGCTGCGCTGCACACCTTGTGGGATCTCAGTTCCCCAACCAGGGATTGAACCCGGGCCACGACAGTGAAAGCCTGGAATCCTAACCACTAGGCCACCAGGGAACTCCCTGATTTTAGAAATGAAATTGAAAGAGTGCTGTATGGACAGTGTACAGAACTACTGAGTCTATGGGGACCAGGTGGACACAGAGTAAACACTAGTGGAATAAGAGAAAGAAGCAGCATGCGGGCTCAGACTTCAGGCTCCTCAAGAGCATGGCCTGTGCCTTCTAATTCCTTTTCCCCAGTCTTCCCACAACAGCGGACCGTGGCAATGCTTTGTGCACAATATCTGTAAATGCTACTCACAGCCAGAACAGCTTGCTAATACCTCTGAAAATGTTCAGTAGAAATGTTACTTTTACTTCTTTAATATTTAGTTGTGTACTAACTCCCTAACCCCCTTACCCTGCTTTATTTCTTCCCATAGCACTTATTACCTCCTAATATTCCAGATTATTTTCTTATGTATTATGTTTATTATCTGCCCCCCTTCCCCCATTCTCTGGAGGCAAAGATTCTTGTCTATTTTGTTCATTGCCATATCTTATGATAGAGGATAGAAGACTGCCTGGAATATAGTAGGTGTTCAACAAACATTGTCGAAATAAAATGATGAACCTTTTCATGATATTACTAAAAGTTAGTTTGCCATTAGAAACATAAATGTAGAAGGAATGAGGGAAATATAAAGTCACCATTAGAACAGCACAGAAATATCCACTGATGGAGGCTAAAATTAGTGGGCAAAAGTCTGAGGAACCACAAGATATTTGCACCGTCTCAAAGTAGCTTGCCTAAGATATTTGTAATTACAGAGAGAAAAATAGTGACTTTATAATGGACAAATCCAGAAGATACCGCCTTAGACAAATGACCAGGGATCACGTCACGAGTAGTAAAACATACTGCCAGTGTGTTCCCCCGATATGCTACACTGAGGACAGACCACCCCAGGGGTTTTTCTCCTGATAATATACGACCTCAGTCTAATCATGAGAAAATATCAGACAAATCCAAATGGAGGAGCATGCTACAAAATAACTAACATGCTACTAAAATCACTCTTCAAAAATATCAAGGTCATGAAAGACAAGGAAAGTATGAGGAGCTGTCACAGACTGGAGGATCCTGAGGAGACGTGACAAGTAAATGCCATGTTATGTCCTGGATTGGATCCTGGAACAGCAAAGAGACAACTGAGGAAGAAGTGGTGACATCTGAGTAAGGCCTTCAGGTAACAGCGCTGTACCGCCGTTCGGTCCTTAGTTTTGATCACTGGACTCTGGTTATGTGAGATGTCAACATTAGGAGAAGCTAAGGGAACACCGTACTGTTTTTGCAACTTTTCTGTTAAGTCTAAAATGACTTCAACATAATACGTTTTTAAAAAGTCATTACGGGGAAAAAGTCATTAGAAGCGAATGCAGGGGAAAAAGAAGAGCTTGTGAGAACAGTCTTCTTGCTCGACAATCCCTCTGCCTTCCCTACCCCATCCTTATCCTCCTGACTTCATGGTGTTTCTCAGTCTCACCCAAGACCTTGGGCAGCAAAAAAAAAACCCAAATAAACAAACCTGGAAGCAGCATGTTCAGTCCCTGAGGGGAAGAACGGGAAGTGAGGTGAGAGACGAGAGGAGAGAAGGCAGCACCTGGAATCGTTCACGTATAAAAATGTGCTTCCGGGCTTCCCTGGTGGCGCAGTGCTTGAGAGTCCGCCTGCCGATGCAGGAGACGCGGGTTCGTGCCCCGTTTCGGGAAGATCCCACATGCCGCGGAGCGGCTGGGCCCGTGAGCCATGGCCACTGAGCCTGCGCGTCCGGAGCCTGTGCTCCGCAAATGGGAGAGGCCGCAACAGTGAGAGGCCCGCATAACGCAAGAAAAAAAAAAAAAAAAATGTGCTTCCTCCTTTCCTGGCTAGAGAGCTTCCCTTCTGGCACTTCAGACACGGCCTCATCACACACAGGACAGTTATAAAAAGGAGAAGCACAGAGCAAGAGGATGGACATGTGAAGAGAATTTGCACGGGACCAGAAAAGAGAACAGGCAGGCTTCCAGAAGAGAGAAATTTCTCTCCAGAGCTACCTACTGCTGAACGTGGCACCGCTTAGGTGACATGTAGGAGAGAGAAGCTGCAAAGGGCTTGCCCCTGGTGACCACCAGGTGGCAGCACAGACCAATTAGAAGAGTGGCCCCAGACACAACACTTGCATTAACTCCATTATCCCTGGAGTTAAAACCTTAATAACACCGAAGAAAATGTCGTTCTCTACGTCTCCAGCTTTGAAAGCAATGTTTTTGGGTACAACGCTGGTTCTAAGCTGATGAAACTGGCTGCTTATCCCAAGCACTTCTGTAAATCATACATACACCAGCTCCATCATTCTTGTCTCCACAAATGCAACAGTGAAGGCACAGATGCGGTATCTTAATGAACACCCAGTGTAATATGAGAAACTCAGCAGCAACCAGATCATAATTTGACACACTCTATATTCACTGGCCAAAATGTGCTCCCTAGCCTTGGCAAATTAAAAACTAATCACTTCCGGGAATTCAAACAGCCCAAGTCTTGAGGACAAAAGAATGGGGTTGAGGGCTTCCCTGGTGGCGCAGTGGTTGGGAGTCCGCCTGCCGATGCAGGGGACGCGGGTTCATGCCCCGGTCTGGGAAGATCCCACATGCCGCGGAACGGCTGGGCCCGTGAGCCATGGCCTCTGAGCCCGCGTGTCCGGAGCCTGTGCTCCGCAACGGGAGAGGCCACGACAGTGAGAGGCCCGAGTACCGCAAAAAAAAAAAAGAATGGGGTTGAGAGTGCTCGGCTCTACAATCCAACACCCTGAAACATCAGGCTGAGTTCCTTCAACAGGGCAGGCAAAAAGCGGTCTCCTTTTAACTGTCCCACTTATTAAAAATTCTTATGTAGGAATATATCTTCAAGTTACCATTTTTAAAGGGACTTATTAGGACAATGTCTATTCACAATAGTATAGTCTGAATGAATTGTTATTAGGCTTCAAGAAATGAGTCTAAAATTAGCACCAAGTTCAGTTTGAGATTTTAGAGCTCCTGCTTGCACTGGGCTTAGGCCGAATGGAAGCTGAGTCCAGGTTACACATTTCGAAATCCTCTACCACTTGGTTATCCAACAGGATGTTCTTACTTACAGACATTGGCAGCGAGTGAGCAGAAAAAAGAATGACCACCTCGCGTCTCTTCTCAAGTGGAAAATGGTCCAGTTCTTTCAGAATGTGGTCGGCAAAGCACTGTGGGAACACCAAGAAAGGGGGATAAGGAGGGAGTGGGAAGGAAGACATGGAAGGAAAAGAAAATCTTTTTCAAATGAGAGCGACACCAAAACTCTCAGAGAAGCCCTCAAACATCAGAACTGTCTTTGTAAAAAAAACTGCAAACCGTACAGTCTCTCTTGCTTTGGTTCATCATCAAAATGGCTCATAACGGTTTCAGGGGCCTGGGGAATTTGATGGGAAACTTCTAAAGCTCGCTAATGGCTCACTGAAAACGAACGCTCTGGATGCTTCCCCTTGGGAGGCACAGGGCACACTTCCAGATGGAAAGGAAACACAGATGGGAAGGAGAAGCTGTTTTAAGACCTCTCATTTGCTCGGCTAGCAGGAAAACAGCTTACAGGGTCTTACTAAATCTCCCTTAGCTTGGCTTTCAGGCATATCACATTAAAATACATTAGACAGAAATAACAGAGGAATAAGAAAATATGATTCTATTTTTACGACCTTTTCCTCACTGAGTCAATCTTCATGACAGCCTTCATAACAACAGATGAGAGGTTGTACAACTCTCGCTAAATCCACAGAGGGGGGAGCTGAGGCTGACTGGGGGGCCCGTTCAGCCCGCTCAGCCGCATGGCATCTGCGGAACCTGGGCTAGAACGCAGCCCCCCTTCCTCGTCACATCTCTCTCCACCAGACCAGTTAATTCCCTTCCTTAGTTGGCACTTCCCCCAGTCACAACAATAGGTGCTGAAATACCAGATCTGAAGAGGCTTTCTTTTATCTCACTCTTTAATCACTCTGTCATTTAACTTATAAAGCAAATGCTACAAAGGACATTAATGGGTCAATTGACAAAATTGGAATATGAATGTAGATTAGATAGATTTAAGTATCAATGTTAAATTTGCTGAAGTTGAATATTGTATCATTGTTATGGAAAAGAATACGCCTGCTGTTTAGGTGTAAAGCGTGGTTCTATAAGTCTGTATGTATGCGTGTGTGTGTGTATGTATGTATATATATATATAAAAAACATTCTCAAAAGGTTCAGGAAAAAAATTATGTATACATAGACACACATACATATGCATACACACACACAGAGCATGCAAATGATAAAGCAAGTGGGATAAATGTTATTAATATGTGAATCTAAACAAAGAGAGTTTCTTATATACTATTCTTAGTCTTGTAACTTTTCCAGTACTTGAAATGATTTCCAAATAAAAAGGCTTTTAAAGCATTATTAAAAAAAATTATAAAGGACAATTTACCAGAACCATGTAAATTTGTACTTGTTGGCATTTTGATATATCAGTGGTTAATACTATAGGATGAGCAAATTATTACCTAATAAATATCGGGATATTATTAATCTTTCCAGAACCCACAAAATTTGACAAATTAATGCTCTAAGGCACAAAACGGTGCCTAGAGAGTTAGCTCCCTTTTCAAAATTTATAATTTACCTATAGAGTCGATGTGATAGGATTAGATTCAGACAAAAGCAATATTTTCTGGTGGTCTCTGCAGTGTTTGGAGACTAAGGATGCTCAGAAAAGACTTTGTATAAAAGCCTAGATAAGGAGGCCCAATGCAAAGTTTAAGTAGGAGCCTGGAACATACATTTACACCAAATATTCCAACAGCCAGATAGAGTAGTAAAATGACTATTTTGAGTAATTACTACCTATAATACGTATCGATAGAAATGTAGACTAAACACAAAATTTTTAGTTTCAGTTTTTACTTTTAGTTTTTGTTTAGTTGGGGTTTTTTTCTATTTCCACTAGATATCAAATCTCCTCACGTAATCGTCATGATACTAATAAAATCTAACCATAAATTTTTGTTTCCTCAAAATTTTAGTAGTATTTTTTCCTTTTATCATCTTGCGTAACTGCAAGTAGAAACACAATTTGTGACAGCTTACAACAGAGTCAGCCTTCATCAAAATAGAGGAGCCGTGGGCGAGCAGAAGTGTTCCTGAAATCATCTAAAATCCATCTGTGGTATTTTCTATGCGCAATCCCTCTGCAGAATGGAAAAAGCAGGCGGCTCTGAGAGCCTTCAATCACACCATATAGGAGGGCAGATAAATGCCTCTAAAATTCCCTTTCATTTTATGAAGGGAGACTTCCTCAGTGAAGAGACCTTTCCATCTTTCTGCTTCCCTCCTTTTCAAAGGACTGAATTTTAATGCAAATCTAATTACTCCCTCAATTAGGGCAGGCAGATGCTGTGCAGATCCCTCGGTTCTCTGCGACCACATGTCAGTGCTAACCTGAAACCTCCCTTGTTTCCAATCACAGGCCTCCAAGAGCAGAACAGGCAGGCCAGGCTGGGGCTCAGGCGGTCCGGACTGGACCCAGCAAAGAGCAAACTGGGAGAGAGGTGGGGAGGAGGACACCACACTGAGACCAAAACTACACCCATCCCTGAGGGAAGGTGCCTCCTTTTCACTTCGCACTTTTTACTTAAAACTGGATTTCAACCTAAGCGTTAACCCTTGACAGCACCTACAGGCCTAAGGAAAACACCGTCTGCTCAGAGGCGAGCCGGCCTGCTTTCAATGATGTCTACCACCATCTAGTGGTTATCGATTTTAAGTTACTCCAGGCTTCAAAAAAGTGTTAAGCTGGTATTTTGCCAGAGACGGTCTGAGGAATGAAAAATAAACGGATGAAATCCACATCACTTAGTATTTCTTCTACCTAAACTAACTCGAAGGTAGAAACTTCCACCAACAGAACAAAATAATATTTGTTTGATCAAGGACAATAGCCAGTAGTACTCCCCTATTCAAAGGGCGAAAAAGTACATAATAACACCAATTCAAAGCTTTAGAATTGTAGCTTTAACCGATTCTCCTAAAATCAAACATCTATTACTATAAATATTATAAATATAAACTATGTAGGAGAAATTTGAAATTTCTTTTAATATATGAAACTTTCTCAATTGAAATGTTAAATTTATTCTGTCTCAGAACATGTAGATATATTATCTTTAAAATTTTTTAATCTTTTGGTATTTTAAAGGATTTAGAAAATAGAGGATCTATTTGTCAGCTGTTCAGTCTATGAATGGAGATTAAATGAAACAACTTGCATAATCTTTTTTTTTCCTTGCATAATCTTTAACGTTCTTTTGGTCACTGTGAAACACAAAACTCAAAACATAATTCTGCCATGGTCTGTAACTAATACTATTAATCTGAAGAAAGAAAAGAGTTTACCCTTTAATCTTTAAATTTATTTCCTCCTGTCATAATAAATCAAGACTCTAATACCTTTTGTTAATCCCCAGCACACAATTTAAGTAAGAGAACAGTAAGATTCAGGACACCCACAGACCAGGCAGGGACAAGAACCTGACTCACACCAGAAGCTGGGGTGACAGACGCAGCTGGCAGTGGCTGGCTTACCTGAATGAGGAGGGGGTGTGTGGGCCACCTGTCAATCGTGCTCCACTTCATCGTGGGCTTCTTGCCCACTTCATTATAGTATCTGTAAATGGCATTTAAGCTGCTGCCTGAAATATACAGGGGCCACTTAGTACACGCATGTGGGCTATGGTGAAAATAAAAAACAGACTAGTAAAAGCAGTAATAAGTTCAAAGTAGGTAAGTCTGCACTGAATCAGTCTAATTACAATCACTTCAATACTCTAAAATGCATATAGATTTAACTACCCTGCAAATGAAGATCACTAAAAAGCAATCAATTTCAATGGCCTTTCAAAGAGTATCAAGGCCACTTCTCTAGAGAAGCACAATGGCAGCGGATTTATGAAATACAAGCAGTCATTATTTGCAAGGACCAAGTCTTACAATTGAAAGCATGTTAAATTTTTTTCCCATTATGAAGGTAATCAACCCCATTTACAGAAAATGTAGGGGTGGGAAAGAAAGCAAAAAAGAAACTGGCCATGACCCCAGCATGCTAATACAGTCATTGTTTTATTCTAAGGTAGTTCTTTCCAATTATTTTTCTTTACAGCTGTTTTGTTTTACAAAGTTATACTTTTTAGGACATGTGCAGTTTTGTATCCTGAGTATTTAGGGCATTTTTACTTAGTATTATGAGATGAATATTTTCCACATTATAATAAAAGCTTTATAACCATCCTTTTTAATGGCTTGTTTGATAAGAAGAGCAGCTTATTAAGGTTTCTAAGCACATTCTCTGTTTTTACCTGCTTTATAAAATTATCATCATTCCCTAGAATAAGTTAAATGAATACCAAATCCTTACAGGTAATCTAACAAAACTTGTATTTCTAAACGAGAGACGGAAACCATGAAAATTTGAAGACTAAGGGAAAGCAGATGGTGCCAACCCAGTGCAATTTTTTTCCTGGCCTAGAGGAGCTGGCACTGGAGCCAAGCCTTAATCCTAGGAAACTAACCCTAACATGGGGCCTCCTCTTCAATCTTCACATGGGTCAAACGCTCCAAAACATTGCCACGCTTCCCAACACCACCGGTTTCTCCATGAGAATTATTAACCAGTTAGGTCTCCAAATTAAAATGCTAGCCAGGAAAAAGCCATATTTAAATCACATGTACTCTCAGGCTAAGGCTCAATTTTCAAAAAAATAATTGGAGTTCCATTTTTCTGAGCAGAATACAATGAGTCAGATAAATCCAAATTGAGTCCATTCCAGGTTCAAATACCATCCCTCCAGAAATCACAAAGCAGTCACCACCATCTTCACATTGCAAACCACATTTCACAGGTGAACAGCATCTTCAGATGTACAGAAGGACTTCGAGAAGCCACAGCAGGTCTTCTGAATCACTCAGAAGCATGCAATGAACTATCAAAAGTAGTAATTAAGGGAAAAGCGTAACTAAAAAAGTTGCATGATTAAAAAAAGTGATTGATACATAGAATATACTGCTGCTGCCACAATATGTGTCTAAATAAAACAACAGATAAATGACACTCTAGTGGCCTCAAAGAATGAACATACTTCCCAAAGGCTTTCACATCTCTGAAGTAGGGATGCACCTGCCCTTACACCAGAAGCAGTAGGGAAAAGCTGCAGACACTACTGTTTTAAACACACTGCTAGAGCCACAGCTGTGAAATGAAACCCTAGTCAATCCTTTGCCATATAAATAACCATCTTCTGAACTTGTTTAATTTTGAGAGTGGACATTTACATGTTGAGTTATATTTTTGAAAGCCCGGCCAAAGTATAGTTTAGAAATTTATAAAATCTGATTTATTCTCCAATAACGTTACCAGACATTTTAAAGTTACTGAGGTACATATCCAAAAGGAATCACAGTTCAAACTCCTGAGGGTGTCTGAGAACTCAGACATTTTCACAGGTGCTCTGAATAAATATTTAAGGCACACACCAGGCTTCCAAGATTTCTTCCAGTAGCCTTTTGTTTTCTCCTTATAGTTATAGAAATAATATGCACTAATGTCCAAAAGCAATTTGAGAGTAAAAATGTGCTGACCGCAAGCCTTGAGAAAGGATGTAAACAAATGTATTTGTGGGTGACAGTAGATTTACCTATACCTCATAATACAGCGATTGGCAAAACAGATTATTCTCCAGCTCCAATTAAATATATAGGAAACAACACCTAGTAACATTTCCCAAAATCTAGAACACTGAGAGAAGTTTGCAAAGGAAACCCTAAACTGGGTTTTGGTTTAACCAGGAACCAACCCATAAGCAAAGCATAACCAAAATACATACCAATATTTCCAATGTTATATGGACATCTCTGCTGGCAAAATGGGAACAGCTATCAACTTTGCTACATTAATAAGAATATTAGGGTAGCCATAAAAATAAGGGTTATTACACAAACATAGAAAGTGGCTTAAGGTTCATTACTGATCCATTATACAGCTGCATTAAAGCACTGAACACTGGAAGCCACTGCCTTTCACCCACCATTTGTAATTCTCAGTCAACTGGCTAATAACTCAAGGGACAGATGAACCATGAGATTTCCAACGGACTGACCTGAACTCTCATGTTTAAAACAGACAGACTGGATTTGCCATTCAAATCGAAAATGATTTATCGTTTCCTTCCGCGCTCAGGTTCCCTGGTTATTTTTGCCAGGGCCAGATCTACCCTCCCACTGTCAGAGAGAAGCCTTACCTGTGGTAGAGCAGCTGTACTGTGGATACTGTGTGAAAGCAATCGCCCTTTCCAGCCCATCTCTCTCCATCTCTTCAATTGCTTCTTCTGTTAACGGGTGGACATACCGGAATCCAATATAGTATTTGTGAGGGGCTATTAGGAAGCATGTGTGGAAAGGAGAAAGCATTCATCTTGATATAGCTTCCAAACAGAATGCAGTGTCCGGAACAAAGACAGTTAACCTAATTTCCTATGATACTGATAATGTGAGCAAGTTTAGAATAGTCCTTGGATTTTAGCCAGTCTTCTGCTAGTATATGGATTTTTAAAAATTATTTTCTGTGTTCAACCTCCCCTCTCACACACACACCTTTATTTAGCATATGGTTTTTAAAACTCAAGCTTCTGGGCCTTATTCTCTGCTCTTGGCTGAGATAAGAGAGACTCAAGAGCAGAGAGCATTTATCCTTAAAGTATAACCTCCTCTTATGTACCAGATACCATGGGAGACATGGTGCTTTTTTTTTTCTCATCTAAACCCCATTTTTCAGATAAGGAAACAGACTCTCAAAGGTTAATGAACATGCCCAAAGTCACAACTAGCAGATGGTTGAGATGAGATTGCAACGTGGGTCTCCCCACCCCAAAGCCTGTGCTCCTTCCATGGCTCACCCCCAGCCTCTTCCAAAACCCGGGTCCCCTCCTTCTGTTCCCTCAGACCCCAGGCCACCTAGTTTATATAAAAGCTCTGGGATACTTGATAAAAGTGCACTAATAACAAATGATTCAAATGATTCTCCTCACTTATATGAAAAACAAATCAACGAACAAACCAACAACAATGCTTAAGTTGGAGGCGCTAAGTGGGATTTAAAAATCATTATTCTGGCACCTAAATGGCCCAAGTCAGGGCACATCTTTGCAGTCCTTCTATCACTTTACCAATTCCCCCTCTTATCTCCTCCTGTATTTTAAAAGCTTCCTCAACCAATTTCTTAGACATTTATAAAATCATAAAACTGAAAGTTTCCTAAAGTTACCCAGTTTTGTTTCCTTGTCTTTTCATAGGATTACACTCAACTTATACTCAGGGATGAAGTTGAAAATACACTACATAAACATTAAGTAATAGTGAACCTGAGATGACGTTACTGTCCAGGCATAAGCCAGGGCTGCAACTAAGAATATGACACTAAATTGCCTCAAGAAACATTTAGGTTGAAGTGAAGAAAAAGATGATACATGTATTGCGTGTGTGTGTGTCTCTCTCTCTATATGAGTGTGTATATACATATGTGTGTATATTTTATACATATGTATATATGTGTGTGCTACATATAGATATAGATATAGAAAACATTCCTCAGAAACTTGACCCAGGGGACTGAATCAATGGAGCATGTTGCCAAGAACAGAAGCAGAATATCGACAGGGGAAGAGAAGCATGTCTGTGCAGGGCAAGGACAGTCTGATCCAATATTCTCCGGTTGAGAACTACAAAAAGAGGAAGGAAGGAATACAAATGAAATCATTCTCAGCTGCCTGTCCATTCTAGGCTACCAATTTTTTGGTCTCTTGCATAAAATATGGTGACCTGCGGTTAAAACACCCCAGAGGGCATGGCCCTGTAAGCAAACTCCAAATGACTGATTGTTCAAAGATTATGTGGTTCGTGCTAAAACTGCCAACTATCACAGTATCATCAAGTCCACTTTTCAGGAGCTCTTGGTGCTCTGAGCTGAGGCTGAAGTGGAATTTGCTTTCTAATCTATCTTGAGACAATCCAATGATCAGATTGACACAGTAAGATCCCCTGAATGCTGTGGGTCAACCAGCTTCTCCTGTTTTCTTTTCAGCTGCCCTGTAGTTGAAAGTTGTAGCCTAAATGCCTGGGGTCTGGGAGTTCCTCAAATGTTACAGATTAAGAGAGGTGGAGAGGCGTCCCTCACAGATAAAAGCACGGCAGTGACCGTATCTGGAAGTGAGACAGAGTAAAATACTCTGGGAAGAACAGATAATGCTTTCTAAACGGTCCAATTCAAGACGGCCTGCAAAAACGTATTTTAGAAAAAGTGACAACGCACTGTCTCCGACTGGGTCTATCCTGAGGAGCTAACAAGCATGCACGGAGGCTCCTGGCTCCCCCCGCAGGAGCGCGGGGAGAGGAAGAAGTCTCCTGGATGTCATCTAGCATCACATCTGGTGGGCAGCACATCTGGCCAGAGTGAGCGCCAAACACATGACTCGCTGGCCCAGCCTCGTCCACCCTCAGAGCAGCTGCTCAGTGAACACTCCTGGGTGAGAACTACAAAGAAGTAAAAAAAAGGAACAAATAGAAAAGCCATTTTTTAAACAGTAAAACTTCATTAATCTCCAGTCCATTCATTTAGCACGGGCAATAGTTCAAATGTCTGATTCGTACATGATTCTTTGAGAGAATGGTGTGAAGTTATTATAATGCTTTGTAATTTGTATCAGATCATGAACCCTATGCCAATGGTGAATAATAAAAGCTCACATTTCCTGAATTTTTATCATGTACACTGCACCGTGCTAATGCCTTTCAGGATTATCTTATTTCATTTTCACAGTGGTCCTATGAGTTGGGTTCTGTTATCATCCCCATTTTCAAGATGAGGTTTAGTCGGGTAAGTTATTTGCCTGACGTCACACAACCAGGGATGGGGAAGCCAGCTCCATCTGAAATGAACCCATTTTGCATCCAATAAAGAACGAAATTATTTTACTGAGTAGCACTTACTTAGAGCTTCATTAAAAGCAGCCATGTATAACTAAACTATAATTTTTAAAATGTATTTTAGATTTAGACTTTTCATGAAGTGAAATGATTGCACTTCTCATCTATTTCCTTCTGTGTCCACTAAATGACCACAATGCAGTATTACTACATGAAACCAATTCCAAGTCACATTCCCTCATGTAACGCACTGTAATTAGTCAATAGTAACTCTATGCAGAGCCTGTGCAAGTCTCAAAATATCTATACTGGCCACCAAGCAACAACTACTTGCCCCAAAAATGAGAGCCTGAAACATTTTTATCTGGTTGTAATCATCACTTTTTTTTTTTTTGACTAAAGAGAACTTTTCCAAATACATATAAACAAATAGACACAGTTCAAAAGTAAATTTTATAATTATGTAGGAAAAAAAGTATAAGAAGGGAGGAGGAATGAGAAAGAGATGAATAGAAAGGAAACCCGATGATGGCCATTCTGACAGGTGTGAGGGGATACCTCAGTGTAGTTTTGATTTGCATTTCTCTAATGATTAGTGATGTTGAGCATCCTTTCATGTGTTTGTTGGCAATCTGAATATCTATCTTCTTTGGAGAAATATCTATTTAGGTCTTCTGTCCATTTTCGGATTGGGTTGTTTGCTTTTTCATATTGAGCTGCTTGTAAATTTTGGAGATTAATCCTTCGTCAGTTTCTTCATTTGCAAATATTTGCTCCCAGTCTGAGGGTTGTCTTTTCATCTTGTTTATGTTTTCCTTTGCTGTGCAAAAGCTTTTAAGTTTCATTAGGTCCCATTTGTTTATTTTTGTTTTTATTTCCGTTTCTCTAGGAGGTGGGTCAGAAAGGATCTTGCTGTGATTTATGTCATAGAGTGTTCCGTATAGCTGATTCACTTTGTTATAAAGCAGAAACTAACACACCATTGTAAAGCAATTATACTCCAATAAAGATGTTTAAAAAAAAAAAGAATGAAAGAAAGAAAGGAAACCTGAAAGCAGGAAGGAGAAGCAGCAGGAAGGGGCGAGGGAGGGAGGGAACCCAGTGCTAGCCCCACCCAGTGGCAGCTGGGGCTTCACTGCCGAGCTTCAGGTCCACTCAGCAAAGCATGAACAGCAAGCAGGACAAGAAACTTCTTTCTGGGTAACCTGGGCGAGCCCCGAGGGGGCCACAGGGCCACATCTGGTAATCTTCTTGCTCTTCAATGCAAAGTTCCCCCAAAGAACCTGCTAAACTTTGAGACTGTTTCCTGTTTCCTATATCCACACTCTGTGTGATCATCAACTGCTATACTCGTTTTGTAGGGTATCCCTCCAGCAAGTCTTCAAAGGATTTTTCTCTCTGGCCCTGGAGCAGCCTGGCCTACAGCAGCAAGGCCCCACTAGACTAGAAGCTTCTTGTAAGTAGAAACCATGTTTTTCAACCGTGACTAGCAGTACTGACCAGTGCAGGGCACTCAGTAGGCCACTAATGAATGAATGCGTGGGTGGTCTTGGGCCGCATTAGACACCCCCAAAGCAGGCTTGCTTAAATGATGAGGTGGTCATCTACCATGCAGCAGAAAGGCAGAATTGAACTTGCCTGCCTCAGAGGGTCCCAGCGTGGGCCACAGAGGCTGGTGATATGCCCTAGGGTCATCAACACCAGGTATCTGATAGCAAATGGGACACTGCTATACATCCAGGTCATTCCATGGGACTGTTTCCAGACCAACCAGGGAGGCAGAGGCCACTGCTGGCCTGTCCGGTCTGGAGAAGCCAGCAGTCTCACCACAGAGAAAGAAGGAAGTGGGAAGGATGCATATGTACTCCTTTTTCAAGGCTGACAGCTCTACTAGGGCTTTTATGGTGATGGGTGCTAGACTAAGACGTCAACAGGAAAAATGGCATCTTTCCGCTGCCTTCGTCCACCGAAGACAGCATGGCGATTGCAGATCTGGTTCACGCTAAACATTTTATCGTGATAAGTGGTTCATGACTAGAGAGTTTGTTCTCCATCAGGTAGGTGTGAGGTGAGGTCAGCCAAGTTTCCCTCACCCGACATTTTAAAAGATATGCTGTGTCACATGTGGCTGAGCTGTGTAAGAAATGCCCTGAAGCTACAAGTGAAGGCAGGGAGAAAACCTAATATTCAAAAGCACAAGTGAACAAGAAAGAAAGAAAGGAAACCTGAAAGCAGGAAGGAGAAGCAGCAGGAAGGGGCGAGGGAGGGAGGGAACCCAGTGCTAGCCCCACCCAGTGGCAGCTGGGGCTTCACTGCCGAGCTTCAGGTCCACTCAGCAAAGCATGAACAGCAAGCAGGACAAGAAACTTCTTTCTGGGTAACCTGGGCGAGCCCCGAGGGGGCCACAGGGCCACATCTGGTAATCTTCTTGCTCTTCAATGCAAAGTTCCCCCAAAGAACCTGCTAAACTTTGAGACTGTTTCCTGTTTCCTATATCCACACTCTGTGTGATCATCAACTGCTATACTCGTTTTGTAGGGTATCCCTCCAGCAAGTCTTCAAAGGATTTTTCTCTCTGGCCCTGGAGCAGCCTGGCCTACAGCAGCAAGGCCCCACTAGACTAGAAGCTTCTTGTAAGTAGAAACCATGTTTTTCAACCGTGACTAGCAGTACTGACCAGTGCAGGGCACTCAGTAGGCCACTAATGAATGAATGCGTGGGTGGTCTTGGGCCGCATTAGACACCCCCAAAGCAGGCTTGCTTAAATGATGAGGTGGTCATCTACCATGCAGCAGAAAGGCAGAATTGAACTTGCCTGCCTCAGAGGGTCCCAGCGTGGGCCACAGAGGCTGGTGATATGCCCTAGGGTCATCAACACCAGGTATCTGATAGCAAATGGGACACTGCTATACATCCAGGTCATTCCATGGGACTGTTTCCAGACCAACCAGGGAGGCAGAGGCCACTGCTGGCCTGTCCGGTCTGGAGAAGCCAGCAGTCTCACCACAGAGAAAGAAGGAAGTGGGAAGGATGCATATGTACTCCTTTTTCAAGGCTGACAGCTCTACTAGGGCTTTTATGGTGATGGGTGCTAGACTAAGACGTCAACAGGAAAAATGGCATCTTTCCGCTGCCTTCGTCCACCGAAGACAGCATGGCGATTGCAGATCTGGTTCACGCTAAACATTTTATCGTGATAAGTGGTTCATGACTAGAGAGTTTGTTCTCCATCAGGTAGGTGTGAGGTGAGGTCAGCCAAGTTTCCCTCACCCGACATTTTAAAAGATATGCTGTGTCACATGTGGCTGAGCTGTGTAAGAAATGCCCTGAAGCTACAAGTGAAGGCAGGGAGAAAACCTAATATTCAAAAGCACAAGTGAACAATTTTCCAAGTGAGATGCTCTGCCGAGGGCTGGAGCCCTTTGTCCCGTGTGTGACACAAACAGTGGATTCTGAGAGCAACTCGAGCTGATGCTCAATGAAATGCTTTTGGTCCTGCCTAGCAGGGCTGCTGTCCATGAGGGTCCCCACTGTGTCACACTGTCCTGATCCTGAGCCCTAAACTGTCTGCAATGAACACATTTCATGTGTCCTAAGATGCACAGTATTTGTTTTAACACCTTATATTGGTCTACAACAGACACCGTCTTAAAATTAACTGACAGAGGTCTTGTGTCTTCGTAGTATATAAAAACAATGGTGCGTCCTGCAGTCAATGGTGTCTTGAATGCAATTAAATACGGCACTTAGAGTTCCTCCGTGTAGTTAATGTTTCATTCTGCACATTATAATTTGCGTTAGAGGCTCTCAGAGAACAGTCACCAGATGTGTGTAATCCTCTTTTTAGTGCCATGCCCAACGAGGCACTTAAATGACTCACAATCATGGTATTGCCAAGAGCGGAAAGCGGTTGCTGAAAGTTGCTTAGAGCCGCATGGCTGCAGTAGCAGCTAGCTAATTCTGCTCTAAATGCTGATCTAATTAGTCATCCACACAGAAAGAAACAACAATAGCAGCAGCCTCAACCTATTTCCCAAAGATTTCTTTCCAGGACGATGATGTATGCATATGTTTTTTCATGGTAGGTAGCCTCTTCCTTATAATCCAGCTCAACTTAACACACACCTCCAACTTCCTTTTGAGACTAATGTTCCAAAACTTTAGCTTTTTTATTTGTAACATAAGGAAGTAATAGAAAAGGCATACATCTGGGGACAAAGGAAAATGCCACAAGAACTGAGTTCAGTGGCCGGGCATCATGTAGGAACCCCTGCAAATCGAAAGCTGCTGGTACCCAGAATTGCATTTGTCTTCCAACAGTGTTGTGAATTTCATAACTATACTTTGAAAGAACAAACCTAGTGAGATGTGAGTTGAGAAACACCATACCTGTGTGCGGGGACAACTCATCCAGCAGCTTCACCATGCCTTCCCCTTGCTTAGTAGTCCACATCTTGATGGGGGATCCGCCTCCAATCCTGCGGTACTGCTCCTGAATTTTGGGGGTTCGGCGTTTGGCAATGAATGGTCCCAGCTTACTAAATCATTGAACATTGAAATCATTTTATTCCAGCTAAGCAACCTCAGAAACATTTTCTACTCAATTAAAAAAAAAAAAGATAAGCAAAATTTTAAGAAGAGCCTATTAAGATCAAGCCTTTAAAAACAGAAGCTCGAGGTCATTGACACCAGCCTGCTCTTTCGGCCCAGATTAGAGAGAGAGAAACAGTCTCTGAGGAGTATCCACCCTGCCCTACAAGCTGTTCTAGCAGCAGGCCCTGAAGATTCAGGAACTCAGACACCTGTGCAGAGCACCTGGCTGTGTGCTAGCTACTAACTTACCACCTCTGGATCCTGCACCTAATAGGAACTAGGACGTACAAGACATTAGGCAGCGTGCAGCTCTCTTATTTAAGAAAATGCATGTTAATCCTATGATATACTTGCCAACGTGAGCAAAGATGTATGCACAAGAATGTTCATTGTAACACTGCAAACAATCTAAGTGTCCGTTAGTGAGGCACTGGTTAAATAAATTAAGGTATGACCATACAATGCAATTCCATACAGTCATGAAAACAGAATGAGCCAGATCTATATAATCTGTTATAGAATAATCTCCAAGAAAAATTAAGTTTCAAAAAAAAAATAGCAAAGTGCCAAATGATGTACATAAGTACATTCACGTTTGTGTAAAAAAGGGGGGGATGTGTGTGTGTGTATGTGTGTGTGTGTGTGCGTGTGTGTGTGTGTGTGTGCATGTATATATACACCTGGATGTGCCTAGACTATTTCTGGACCTAACAGTGCCTACCTCCGGGGTGGGTAAGTGGGAGGCTGGAGTCCAAGGGGAAAGAAACACCTGCTTTTTACTATAAACACTTATTAACTATTTGCAATTTTTTATCATATGCATATATAAGTTTTTTTATTAAAAAACCCTATGCTTGGGCTTCCCTAGTGGCGCAGTGGTTGAGAGTCTGCCTACCGATGCAAGGGACACAGGTTTGTGCCCCAGTCCAGGAAGATCCCACACGCCGCGGAGCGGCTGGGCCCGTGAGCCATGGCTGCTGAGCCTGCGCGTCCGGAGCCTGTGCTCCGCAACAGGAGAGGCCACAGCAGTGAGAGGCCCGCATACCACACACACACACAAAAAAAAACCTATGCTGGGTGCTCTGTGAGGACCTAGATGGGTGGGGTAGGGGAGGGGGGTGGGAGGGAGGTCCAAGAGGGAGGGGATATATGTATGCATATAGCTGACTCACTTCACTGTGCAGCAGAAACTAACACAACATTGTAAAGCAATTATACTCCAATTTTAAAAAAAAGATATTGTGAAACTCAGTCATATACATCAAAATATACAACAAATATCAATCATACCTCAAAAAAAATAAAGAAAGAAAGGAGGGAGGGAAGAATGAAAGGAAGGGAAGGACAGCAAGAACTCAATTCCACAGCACAAATGAATAATACTCATTGTTTCCCTGAGTGTTAGACAGTTAAGTACAAAGTGCAAATACATCTTTAAAGCTCCTTCAGCTGTGTCCAGACCGCTGCAATTTCCAGAGCTCTGGGGAGGAAACGGCCCAAGGGGAATCCTCGCTAACTTGCTTTCTCTCTCCCCTACAATTCTTCTTACATCATAGCCTTCTCATAACTAATAGAAAATAATAATGCTGCTCTAGCACTACCATATGTGCACTAAAACCGTTTATTTATTTATTTTTTAACTACAGAACTGAGATACATGGAAGGCAAAATGTACGCACAGGTTATGGATAAGTATAGGCATTTACATGTATCTTACTTTTGAACAGGAAGTGTCATGAGGTCTCGATCCGAGAAGAGCCTCAGAAGGAAGTCGTGAACTTCTCCGACGGTTCCAGGGCCTCCCATGTTCAGCATTAATATTCCAGTTTTCGGCTTCCTACATAAATCAAAAGGCAACAATTGATTTGTAACACTTCTATGGCAGAATTTTGTTTCTGCTAGCAAACTCTCATCTAATCTGTTCAATGCAAAGATGAAAAGCTACAGATCTCTTCACTGCCGTCACAGTGAACACATGAGGCCTCCAGCTCTGCACAGTCCAAGGTCCCAGCTCAGACTCTGACCTTCACCTCCTAGCTCCATCCCTGTCCCTGGACTTTCCCTGGGCTCCAAATATTCCTCTATTAAACTGTCAGCCCTGAACAAAGATCTTTGGGGATTCTTTGGGGACTGAGGGTCAAGGTGTAAACCTAAAATTGTCCTGAGGCTGAAACACTTGTTCATATGACTGCCTCGTGCCTACACAGGTTACCTGATCTCTCCAAGCTTAAGTTTCCTCATCTGTAAAATAGAGAGTCCACCAATTACCTCAAAAAGTTATTTTGAGAATTAAGTGCATAATGTACTTATTCAGCACAAGCTGGCAAAAACAGTAGGTTCTATTCTACACAGGGGAGCTGTGGGTTTCCCTATAATTTTAAACCTCCCCAGTAAACTATCAGCCCTTATTTACTCCCTTCTCTTTAGTTAATTATTAAATTATTAATGGCTTAAATTATTTCTTGCTACTCTGCTTCCTTCTCCAGAGCCTGCCTTTACTCCTGTTCAGTGTCCCCTGCTGTGATAAACTACATTTCTCACTTTACACTCACCTCACCATCCTTCATATAAAACCCACTACTTAGGTAATTCCTGTAAAACACTGTTCTGAATTGTTCAAATTAGTCCCAGGCTAAAGAATCAACCACTGGATGAGCAAAAGGAAACAAAAAGAAAGCCATGCAGCTTCTGGGAAATTTTTTTTAAAAAGGACTATGCAAAAATGTAAACTTATAAAATCCAGAGCAGCTCCAAGGCCTGCACCGCCGAAGTGAGCCAGGCCAGGATGAGTTCTCTATTCCTAAACCAGCCAGGGGGCAAGATGGAGCCAGAGCAGGACCAAGTGTCTCCCCTGAGCTTCGGGGGAGCCACCAGAAGACCATGACTCTGGTCGGAACCACAAGGTCAAAGCCTGAGATGGGAGCGTGGAGAACTGCGGGCCTGTCTTTCCTCGTGTGACAGGAGTGAAAGAGGCTGCCGGTGGGGAAAAGAAAGGACAAGGAGTGTTTCTTCCACTCATCCTTTTTTTTCTTTTTGTGCACTGTAAACATTTAGATATAATTCACATACCATAACACCTGCCATTTTAAACTGTACAATTTGGTGGTTTTTAATATGTGCTCAAGGTTAGGCAACCATTACAGCTATCTAATTCCTAAACATTTTCCTCAGCCCCCAAAACCCCACTTATCCGTTACAGCCATTCCCCATTCTCCCCCTCCCTCACCCCTGGCAACCACTAAATCTACTTTCTGGGCCTATGGATTTGCCTATTCACAGAAATAGAATCATAATATGTGGCCTTCTGTGTCTGGTTTCTTTCACTTAGCATAAAATTTGCAAGGTTCATCCATATTGTAGCATGAATCCTTCCCTTTCATGGCTGAATAATATTCCAACGTATGGGTATCCTCTCCATTGACTCTTGATAAAGCAGCCGAGGAATAAGCAGCCTGATGTTGATTTAAAACACCATTATTACAAATGCCGAGGGGGTCTACTTTCTAAATCTCCTATGCCAAGACCACCTCTAGCTAATGCAGTGACTACAGCAATCCTGCTGAGATGGGTCTCGTTTGGAAGATTGCTCTTAAAGTGTTCTAAAGCTAATGATATCATGATGACATTTTAATTGTAATTTTTTAAAAAATGTTAATAATGTTTGGCAATAATTTTAGGCAACAGTGTGTCAAATTTATACAAGTAAAAACCATTTTCTTGATCAAACACAGTATAGGTGGATGAAGTAGAAATCTGAATTCTCAGCCTAAGTTTTCAAAATAAGAACCAAATTCTGGGGAAAGGGAAGTGCTCCATCACAATGAACTCAGAGATTTTCTAATTTAGACCCCATTATATAGATTAAGCAAGTTCACTTTTTTCACATCATTGTCTTAGGCCAGGGTTTCTTGACCTCAGCACTGCTGACATTGGGGGCTGGATAATCCTTTGTTGTGGGACTGTCTTGTGCTTTGTAGGAGGTTTAGTGGCAACCTTGGCCTCTACTTACTAGATGGCAATAGCACACACCCTACCCCAGCTGTGACAACCAAAAATGTCTCCAGACATTGCCAAATATGTCCCAGGGACATAAATGATCCCCCATCCCACCCTCTGTTCAGAACCACTGTGTTAGAGGAAAGGGGTTTAATCTCTTTTTACTAAACCAAGCAACCACATTGAAGTTGTTGTTCCATAACTTTTCTACCCCCTCGGGCCAGAAGTCCTATCAATGAATTAACAAACTGGTGTTTTGTTTTCCTGATACCTGAAAATTCCAGATTCATTATATTGTGAAATTGTAATATTCCCTTAATCTTTCTACTTAGGCCACTGGTGTTCTGGGATTCTGTCTCTCACCCTCAAAAGCTGTGACTCACAATAAATTAAGTGCATTTTTCCATGGATTGCTGCCAGTTAACAGATTACTGGTTAAGAAACCCCACGCTAAGAGACTTACCTAAGCCACAGAGGGCATCAATGTGCAAACGGGATTTAGAACTGTTTTTCATCTATAACATCTGAGCTCAGAACAAGAGTGGCTTTAAATGGGATGTTACTCTACCCTGCAAACCCATGTTTTGCAAACCATGTTGATCTTATACATGAAAGAAACACACAATTTGAAAATACCTAAATACGCTTGCACTTAATTCAAAACTGTGTTGTGCATGATGAATGGCGCATTAGGAAGCCCTAGTTCAACATCCCTCTATTCCCGAATGTGAACTGCAAAGCTTTAGTCAAGGGTTGCTGTCTCTTCTCCCCTCCAGACACAGAACATCTGACACCGAAGTCTGAATGGTCAAGTTCCCCTTGTTTGAATGTAAAAGCGTGTACGGCAAACATATTGAAAGCTTCTCATTTGAAAAGGTTGACACATTTTGCCATTTATATTCTTGCACTCTCAAAATACGAAGTTTTTCCTTTGAACTATTAATTGGACAAACCAAAACTTAAGCTCATCAATTAACAAAGGAACAGATTAATTCTATTCTACTATATATAGTCATCATCAAGATAAAAAACAAATCCCAGCTCTTCATTAAATCTCCAAGATGTAATTGGCCAGAGGATCTATGCTGCCTCTGGAACAGGGTTTGGCAAACTCCAGTCCATGGGTCAAATTTGCCCACACACCCCCTGCCTACTTTTGTAAATAAAGTTTTATTGGAACAGGGCTTCCCTGATGGCTCAGTGGTTAAGAATCTGCCTGCCAATGCAGGGGACATGGGCTCGAGCCCTGGTCCGGGAAGATCTCACATGCCACGGGGCAACTAAGCCCATGCTCCACAACTACTGAGCCCGCACTCTAGAGCCCATGAGCCACAACTGCTGAAGCCCGTGCACCTAGAGCCCGTGCTCTGCAACAAGAGAAGCCACTGCAATGAGAAGCACACACATCGCAACGAAGAGTAGCCTCCGCTCGCTGCAACAAGAGAAAGCCCACACGCAGCAACAAAGACCCAACACAGCCAAAAATAAATAAATAAAATAAATTAATTTTTTTAAAAAACGTTTTATTGGAACAGAGTTCCAGTCATTTGTTTACGTATCACCTGTGGCTGCTCTCACATTATGATGGAGGAGGTGAATAGCAGCAAACAAGACCAAATGGCCCACAAAGCCTGAAAACATGTACCACTCAGCCCTTTGAGGACAAATTTGTAGTGTAGTATTGTCTAGAGTAGTCTGAGCACTAAGCAGCACAAGGCCTTCATCATATCTGGCATCAGAATGACTCACAAAGACACTCACCACTTCATCATCTCTAATTTTTTTTTTTGCGGTACGCAGGCCTCTCACTACTGTGGCCTCTCCCGTTGCGGAGCACAGGCTCCAGATGCGCAGGCTCAGCGGCCATGGCTCACGGGCCCAGCCGCTCCGCGGCATGTGGGATCCTCCCAGACCAGGGCATGAACCCGTGTCCCCTGCACTGGCAGGCAGAATCCCAACCACTGCCCCACCCGGGAAGCCCCATCATCTCTAATATTTAAAACCCAGAAATAACCTATGTGCCCCATAACATGAGATTGGATAAATAAATTAAGATTTAATAAAATACTCTTAGGCTATTAAAATTATGTAGATTTTTTTACAGTTATGTGGTAGACATTAAATAAAAAGAGGAAGTTATAAAAATAATATATGTAGTATTATCACATTTTGATAAATATATACTGAGTAAATATTAATAGATACAGGTATAGAGACAAAATACTGGGTGGTGAGATTATCAGTGATTTTTTTTTTTCCTGTCTGTATTTTCTAAAATGAACTGATTTCTTTTGCATAAATATGATATAAAGTTACTTACTAGAATTTGGGAGTCTTTTTAGATTTTTATTCAATTTTAATAATTTAATCTTAAGGCGATTTATTTATTTATTTATTTTTTATTTTTTATTTTTTTAACTTTCCGGTACACGGGCCTCTCACTGTTGTGGCCTCTCCCGCTGCGGAGCACAGGCTCCGGACGCGCAGGCTCAGCGGCCATGGCTCACGGGCCCAGCCGCTCCGCGGCATGTGGGATCTTCCTGGACCGGGGCACGAACGCGTGTCCCCTGCATCGGCAGGCGGACTCTCAACCACTGCGCCACCAGGGAAGCCCTTAAGTCAATTTATGTTGTTGACTTTTGCCACCAGGATAACATAGTAATGAGATAATTTTTCTCCCAGGGTTCCACATCCAATCAGTTCTTCAGTTTACACCAAATACTTACCCCAAACCCTAAATACTTAAAGCACTTTGTACTATGGCTGAGGTGAGAAAAGAGGGGCCGTGGGGGACAAGGAGGAGTGGCGTCCTGCTGGGCATGCCCCCAGGATGGAGATAGTGTCTGTGCTTCCTGTCTCCCTTCCCACATGTGGTTTTTCAGGAGGCCCGAGAGTCGAAAGGAGATGATTTGGGACCCCACCCTACTGCCCTATCCCCAACAAACCTCAGTTCACTAAGTGCTCCATCATCATACCCAGGATCACAGAATTAAAAGTAACAAACACAAAATATGACTATTTTCAAAGCTATAAAGCTCTCGTGGAACATCTGGTCTACCAGAAAGGTCAAGGCGCTAATAGTCCACAGCTACTTTCTCTCTGCCCAGTGTTAAAGTGCATTACTCCTATCTGTGTACTCATCTAAAAAGCGACCTTTGCAGTCTTCTGTTGCCTCTGTACCAGAGGAAGACTTGAAAACAGCTGTGGCCTCTGATATTGAAGAGGACACCCAGTAGCAACACCATGCCTGCTGACGTCCACCCGCAAACAGCAGAGGTGAGGTAGGGAACGTACTTTGTTTCTTTAATAAACTGTAAATCACATTATGGCATTTACAATAATATTCACTGCATTAACAGTTTACTACAGAAATTCTTGGTGGATTAGTTATTCCTTTTCCTGCACAGGAGATGTATTTCGTAAGTATAATTATGCTAGGTTCATAAACATATTTCCAGCATACACATAATTTCTGTTATGGGACATATTCCAAAACTAAATTCCCACACGATCTGCAGATTGTTTGTACTCAACTCTGTGTCCTTTAACAAAAGCCCTGTGGGATTTTTATTTGTCAACCAGACCTCAATAAAGCTGGGGGAAAAAATTTTGATAGAAAATGTAAAAATCTATCAAAATTCAAAAACACTTTTAAAGCCTTAATTGGGGGTGCAATCTATAAGTTTAACAGCTATTGAAAGGAAGCCAAGAAAATAACATACCACTCCTTACATACTGGGTTTTCCCAGTAGCTGGTATCCACCGGTGTTTGCGTCAAGAAAGAGAAATCCTTATCAGTACCTAAAATTAGACTCATACCTGTTCCCCGGCTGAACTTGAGATCTGGGGCTTCTGGCACGTTGGGCTGTTTCTGTGGCGGCTGCTGCTGTGGCTGCACCCAACTGGCACCTCCGTGGCTGACAGGCCCTTGAGCCACCATATACCACTGTGACAAAATTAAAGTGGCAGCATGAAATCTAGCTGGAAAGTAATTGCTTTTGAAGAGGTCATCAGAGCATAATTCCTGGATCTAAAATTTAATAGAGATGCTACAGCAGAGGTGATTTCCCCAGCATTTCACTGCAGGTGGGTGAAGGCTCTTAAGACCTCTCTGAGGGGGTGGGATGGCGTCCCCTAGGATGGCTTACAGGACTTGCATGGAGCCTTTTTAGAAGCCACACACACCTCCTCTCACTGCCTTGGCCGCCGCTTTTGATATGACCCCTCATGAGATCACTGCATGTTATGACGGCAGCATACTGCTCATATGAAAGGTGAGGAGCCTGCAGAAAAGGTTAAGAAACATTGATTTAAGGAGTGGAAACTGGGCCAGTTTTCTACCACTTGCACAGATCTCATATCTGCCTCCTAGCCTTCTCCAATACAGTACCAGAACTAAGAACCCCAGAATTGCCCTTGGACTCTGACAAGGGCCGGG
This sequence comes from Lipotes vexillifer, assembly GCF_000442215.2. Lineage (NCBI taxonomy): Eukaryota > Metazoa > Chordata > Mammalia > Artiodactyla > Lipotidae > Lipotes > Lipotes vexillifer. The sequence continues at coordinate 100,895 of NW_006775678.1, forward strand.
GGACGGAGGTGCTCTGCTTTCAAGGGCCGATTCTGGTCCACCTCCTTCTGCACCCTGCCCCATGGGGTATGCCATCTGCATGGCCAAGGATTCATGGACCCCCAGAGTCCATGCTCCCCCATTCCTGACCAGGCTCCCAGGACCCAGGACCTCAGAATTCCTTGCCCCAAAAGCTCCACTTCCGGGGTCTGGCGCAGGCCTCTTTCCTGCATCCATCCTCCTGATGGCAGATCGCACCATCAGTATAAGCAATTCTTGATCTGAAGGGTAGCCAACTGGTGGCTGTTCATAGGGTCAAGAATGGAGCTTGAACATACATACACACTGGAGTATGCACAAGACTCTTCACCATGGCGGGCAGGCCAGGAGTGGGAAGAGAAGCAGGGAAGTCTGCCCTCCCGAGGCAACTTTCTCAAGGCCGCGGCATTTCTGTAGGAACTGTGAAGAGTTCAAGAGTTCACCCTTCCAGGCCGTTAGCAAGGTCTACTTGTCAGCACAGCAGAACAGAATATAATTCACAGTCTGTTAGCTTGCTGTATACGGGTCTTGTCCCGGGCACCACAAAGTTAGTTGTGGGCCTGGAGAGCCTATCTGAATCGAGGAGTCCATGGGCCATACCCAGTTATAGCATGAATGGCATTCATCCTTAAACAACACAGAGTGAAATTAAACTGAAACCACACAGTAGGTACTCAAGATGGCAAAATGCAGGACAGTAGTTACTACTGTGCCCCGCAGTATACACACAACCTCCCTTCCCCAGTCTCAAACCAGCGGGTCTGAAACCAGCCTGAGATCAGTCTCCTTCTACCCTCCTCCTACTTATGAGTCAAATGTGCTCTGGTGAGGAACCCGGGCTGTGGACCAACGGACCCGACTCTGAATCCAGTTCTGCCACTTACTAGTAACGTAACTGGGGCTGGGTTATAATCTTTCTGAGCCTTAGTTTCCCCAGCTGTAAAATGGTGAAACTCTGCTATCTGCATCCTTGTAAAGATTACAGCAGATAAGACCAGTGGAGCACTCTTCACAGGGCCTGCCTCATATATTGGTACCAGTATTATTTTCCTTGGTAAGTGTCTAGAGCATGGGGACTATACCTTCTCTGATTTTTTTTCTTTTTTTTTTTTTTTATCACCTAGCAGGTCTATAAAATGTAGGAGAATGATATTTCCAGGCCACTTAGATTTCCAACTATCCAGATTGTGCACATTCCCAACAGAGCCAATTACGTGAGCTTGAGCTGAACAATCCTTATTAACTCAAAGCAGAAGTGCAAAGATTGACATAAAGAACTTCAATTCCGCTCACATGAAGTCTCAAACCAACTCACATCTCCTTATTTCAGACAAGTCCAATTCTGAACTGCACGATGAGATTTAACCAGGTTCTCAATCAAGCTGCGATGTCTGCAATTCCTTATATAAATGAGGTTATATCAGATTCCATGAGGTATCAGAACTTTGGCATTACATAATTTGACTGCTGGTAATATAATAAGATTTCCTCCTGCAAACTTTAAAAGGGGGTGGGGTGGGGGTAGGGAATAAGGATGAGACTAGAGTCTAGAGTACATTAGCCTAGTACACTAGTACTAGAGACTAGAGACTAGAGTACATTAGCATTGCTTAGTACAGTTTGGGAGCTGGTAGCTTTTCAAGCTGCTGAAAACTATTGCCATGCCCTCTACTTACAAAATTCTCTTCTCTGAGGTTAAATAAATTCTCAAAGAAGGTGATGCTAATGATGGATCCTTTCTGCTCAGGATATAGGGTTAACACACCCACCTCTCAAGGACTTCTCTGAAACACTCCTCTCCCTTGATGATCTGAAGACTCCAGAAAAACACAGTATCTCCTACCAAATGATTAGTATTAATCTAGCTAAAGAAGTTTAAAGTAATTATTCAAAGAACCAAATGAGACTCCTGAATACACTCAGCTCACAGCTTAAGAGAAATTCGAAGGCACAGGCAGCATCGTGTGGTATAGAGTGTGTGTTCTGGAGCTAGAGAGATCTGAGCAGAAATTCCAGATAGGACCAAACAAGCTGTGTGACACTAATTGGGCAACTCACTGAGCTACTCCAAGCCTCACTTTTCTCATCTGTAAAACAGTGATAAGGCCAAACTTGCAGGGCTGTTGTAAAGATGAGGAAAATTTTTAAAAATCTATGTCCAGCCCCAAGAACAGTGTCTGGCACAATGCATGAAGTAAGAACACTCAATAGTAAGGATCTGTCCACTTATGAACTAAGACCAGTTAATTCTAACCCTACTCTTGGCATGGACAACTGGTCTACCTTTGGAAGGCCTACAAACAATAAAAGCTATAAAACCAAGGGATATGCAGAAAAGATGATGTAAGAAAACAAAACTTCATTAATTCCTGGACACACCCAATAGGTGAATCATTCAAAAGTATACCTGTGACTTAAGAAGTTCATGGGTATCAAGTGATTCTCCAAAACAAGTATTTAATATTTTGGATGCTTGGGGGTGGTACATGGGAGGGTAGAAAACAAGATACACAAGTACCTAATACAGCCCTTTTCTATCACACAGCAGATGAAGATTATTTCAAAAGGTCCTTATAAACATGAGTATCATTTTAAAAATTAACAGAAATAAGATTCTGTATTGTAACTATTAATAAACACTTGGTGAGGGAAGGCTTTAAGAAAAAAATTGTTATTTTTCTAGTATGGAGCCAGAATGTTCTCATGTATTAATTTAAACATTGATATTCTTTTTTTTTTTTTTTTTTTTTTGGCGGTACGCGGGCCTCTCACTGTTGTGGCCTCTCCCGCTGCGGAGCACAGGCTCCGGACGCGCAGGCTCAGCGGCCATGGCTCACGGGCCCAGCCGCTCTGCGGCATGTGGGATCTTCCCAGACCAGGGCACGAACCCGTGTCCCCTGCATTGGCAGGCGGACTCTCAACCACTGTGCCACCAGGGAAGCCCATGATATTCTTTTTTATTATTCTAGATTGTTTTTTCCAATTACAAAAGACATATATGCCTAACGTAAAAAATCTGGAAAGAAAACGTCACAAAGAAACCATAATTCTTTATTCTATTAACTTTCTAAAATATACGTATATACTATATACATATATACTAGGGAGCTTCTTATTAATTCTGTACTATGCTAAAAACATAGAGTGTAAAACTTTGCTTTCCTACTTTGAGAATTCATTTTGAGAAATACTACTCAATTTTTTCTAACCCAGATGTTAATCCCTTCATATAAAACAAGATAAAGTATTATAACTACATCTAAAATCAGAGTCTGTAATTCAATTGAACTTCAAATCTACTTCTGCTGTGGTTTCTGAATCCTTCCACTTGGTTACTTATAACCTGGACAACAAAGCATTTAAAGTTTCTCATATTGTTCTATGACCTCAACTCTAGAGACTGTCAGACTTTCTTTGCCACAGGAAGGGTCAGTGAAAGAAAAGGCTAATTTGATTCTTCTTTCAGCCCCGTTCCTGGCACTGTGCTTCCTTTTCTTAAAAGATAATGTCTTTCGTCTCCCACTGCCCTTAGTGACCGGATTGTCATTGGACACTGGGTCCTTATTATTTTTCCAACAAAGGCACCTGTAATAAGATACGGAGGTTCAGAGTGGACTCTCCACTCCTTTTCAGTAAGTGACAGATTGATGAATTAGGGAACTTCTTAGAAAAATGTCAGGTCTGTGTCCAGTCATCATTCAAATATACAAATTAAGCATCTTAGTAGGTGGCAGCCTTTTACATACTAATAACTGAACATTTTGAGGTTATCTATGTATCTACTGTGTGCCAGGGACTGTGCTACAGGCTTTACCTGTATCCTGCTAATCTTCACGGCAAGGCTATGAGGTATTACCTTCTTTTATGTTTAGCAAAGTTCAAGCTGGGGTGAATGCCTCACTCAGGGGGGTCACAGGAATGCTGCAGAGCTAGTGACCCAGCCAGGTGTTTCTGAACCAGAGTCCCGTCCGCTCATCCTGTGGACACAACCTACATTCACGTCTGTATCCGAAAAGTGTGAGGTTGTCCATGGGTCTTATTTCTTCTCCAAATATCTCTAGAAAATACTAGCCTGAGCTGCCCCGCGGCGGGTCCTGCTGCCAAGGACAAGTGAGCACCGGGTGACGCCAGGGGCCAGGGCAGCAGTGGGCACAGTGTGACCTCCACCACCAGAGAGGGAACCCCAGGGTAGATGCCCATGGTGATAATGAGTATAATGATGCCAACGGTACTGTCTCTGTGGCAGGCCCTTAACACACTCTGCCTCCCGAAATCACAACAATCCTGCGACTATCATTATTCTTATTTTACAGATAAGAACTAAGGCTCTTAGAAATTCAGCCACTGCTCACGGCCACCCAGCTGACCGATGTGACTCCGGGACCCCTCCTCGCGGCCTCTCAGGGTCCTCGGGGGACCCACGTACCCCACTCTCGCCCCTCCCAGGGGAGCGCCCCTTTCCGGATCCTTTCTCCTCCCCTCGCCCCGTCGCGGGCAACTTCCTGCGCAGCCCGCCGCCGCTCCTTGGAAGTTCCCAGGCCCGGGGACCCCGGCGCCAGCTGCCCGCTGTTCCCGCCTCGGCGGCGGCCGCGACAGCCCCACTTACGCCGATCGCGGAGCAGGACGCCCGCAGATCGCAGGGCCGCAGCCATGTTTGTGCTGACTAAAACCATTCCCGGGGCAGCCTCGGCCCGGGACCTGGGTTCCTCCCGCTGCAGCACACCCAGGCGCGGGCCCCACCAACGGCTAGCAGCAGACCTCAGCACCCACCACCCACGCCTCCTTATCAGGCGCTGCCGCTCCCTGCGCCCGTGCCGTGCACCCGCTCATTGGTGCCGGGCAGGGGCGGGGCTTCACGGGCGGGGCCAGGTGGAGACACTCCCCTCCCCGGGAGCCCGCCTTGCGGCAGCGAGGTCCCCAGAGTAAGAAAGGGTCCCAGGCTGTGCACTTGGCACCTTCCACCCAAACCACCAAAAATCCGTGCGGGTCGCCCTGAACGAACGCCCTGGTTGCATGCGCCCACCTGACCAAGGCAGGAACTGCAGCCATGACAACGCAAAGAACTTTCTTGACATTTCCACTACTATCACTTACATATGACAATGCTTTTGCCTCAATTCTCCAGTTTTGTGGCCTAGTTACAGCACAGCTGTACCGACCCTGTTTTATTTTGCTTTGTTTTCAGAATGAGAAAAGGAATTATTTTATATCAGACATTCATGACATACTTGTTAAGTTCCTCTGAGGTATCTATCTCTATGCAGCAGAGTTTCACAGCTGGGACCAGAAAGCAAACATTAGGCTGCTAACGTGATAGCATTAGGAAAAGTGAAGGCCAGTCCGGCAAACACATTTTTTGGAGGGCTGGTACAGTGAGGTCCGTCAGTATCCTGTCTGTACACCTTCGCAGGGTGACTGCCTGGCCCCAATCCCGCGCACAGAACAGGTGCCCCCCTCATTTCTAGCCCTTGCTACATTCCCACACCTCTGCCTGCCCATCTGGCCCTAATGCTCAGTGCGTCTCGAAGTACAAGACCAACCTTTGGAATAGAAAGGTGTCAGGTACCATTCTTTCATTCACTGAACAAGTATTGAGCACCTACTGTGTGCACTGGGAAAACAGCAGTGAACAGAGCAGACAAGGGGCTTACATAGGGATTAGGGGAGAGACAGAAAATAATCACAATATGTAGTATTTAGGGTGATGATGAGCATCAGAAAGAATGAAGCTATGTAAGGGAGATGAGGGAGGGGAGGCTAGTGCAATTTGAAATAGATGGGTCAGAGAAGACCTCACTGACATTTGGGCAAAGACCTGAGGAAGTAAGGGGGCAAGCCACGTGGAACATTCCAGGAAAATGGAATGCAAAACCAGTTTTCTGTAGCTAAAATGTATGCTCTTCATTGAATTCGTTTATTTATTATTAAAGTGGGTCCTCTTTCTGGTTATCAGCTTGGTGTAAAATGTCAACTTAAGTGGATTGCCTTTCATATTATCTACACAATCTTCAAATCAGGCAAGAGGTGTCCCCTGAGAAACAGACAGTAAAACTTGCTCCTTGTATCAACTGCTTTCCTATACATTTTGCTAGCTCTCCATTCTCAGAATGAAAATTACATTAGTTTAATTTGCCCTTTGAAGAGGTGATATTTATAGATAATATACTCCTCTACCTAAAGCCTAAACCCATTGCTTTTTTTTTTTTAAATTTACTTATTATTTTATTTATTTATTTATTTTTGGCTGCGTTGGGTCTTCGTTGCTGAACGCAGGCTTTCTCTAGATGCGGCGAGCGGGGGCTACTCTTCGTTGCGGTGCGCGGGCTTCTCATCGCGGTGGCTTCGCTTCGCCTGTTGTGGAGCATGGGCTGTAGGGTGTGCGGGCTTCAGTAGTTGTGGCTAACGGGCTCCAGAGCGCAGACTCAGTAGTTGTGGCACACGGGCTTAGTTACTCCATGGCATGTGGGATCTTCTGGGACCAGGGCTTGAACCCGTGTCCCCTGCATTCGCAGGCGGGTTCCTAACCACTGCGCCACCAGGGAAGCCCCCCATTGCTTTTAAATCAACTACACAAAACGTCTCTACAGTTTGAAATGCTGTGCTGGAAAAAGTGTTGACAAGGCCAGAGAAGTAGAAAAAGCCAAGGGTTTTTAATGACTGAGCTATGTGGGCTCTTCTCGGCTCAGGAGGCTCAGGATAAGTCACCCTTCCATCCCGGGTGCTGTACCGCTCCTGCTAAGTGGAGATAGCAGGGGTCTTCTGGTCCCTCCCAGGGAAATGCTGATGATTAGTGACAAGGCATAAAGGTGCCAAATCTCATGTAATCAACATTGGGGCAAGTTAAATTTGTATCTGGCCAGAAAAAAGAAAGGAACGAGCAAACCATGCTTTATTAAATATATCAACATAATAACATTTAAAAAAATGAATCAGCACCATTTCATTCATTTTCCTTTTACTGACTCTCAGAAAACTCATTCAATATTATACTCATGTATAAAACCTCCCGACACACATATTAAGACTCATAGGTTACAAATGGAAACAGAACTTCATTATTTTTCCCCAAAGAGCTCTTCATGACATTTGTTATTTCTAATCTATGGCTTATTTCTTACAAAAAGCATCAAATACAACAGCTTTTCAGTGAGTAAATTTTTATGTTCTTTTGAAGTGGAAACAGATAAAATATGCTTTATATGGGTCCTTTTCAAAACTGATAGGAAAACACAGCCCTTAAATCAGAAGATGTGAATTCTAAATATGGGTTTTACTAAGAAATCCAGAAAGCCCTTGAAAGGCTAAAGAAATTTATAAAACTATATGAGATTTATATACATATGTATATATATATTTTTTTATGTATATATACACATATGTATGTGTATATAAATGCATTTTTTTCTGGCTTAAATATCTGTACCAAAATTATAACCACTTCCCTTAACAAACAGAAAGCACCTTCTCTGGGCCAACTCAGATAAGCAACACTCCCACCACCCGGGAGAGGGTTTGCCTGAGCTCTGGTGACTTAATTAGTGAAGAAAGCATTCTCTTCTCACAGACAGCACTCAGAATTCAGCCTGTGATCCTAAATAAAATGAATTTGTTGGTTTCAGCTCAATGCTTCAGGAAAGGGGGGTGGGGAGATCCCCTAATTCATTATTTGCCATGATTGGCACCTCTGAGCTACACAAACTAAATTTAGATTACTCAATTCTGTCTCCTTAATCAGAACAACAGGGCGAGGATGGGGGCATTCAGTGCAAGAGAAGCAGTGGCTGCGTGAAGCAGACAAATGGTGAGCTCTGATGAAACCTGACCGATTGTCCCCACAACTGTTTTAAGCAAAGAGGCCACCAAATGCAAGCCAACGCGATGTGCATTTTGACTGCCACTCTTAACCACACAGAGCCTTAAGCCCACTAGTGATGATGGGTTTATTAGTTCATCTGCACATATTTTCTGAGAGTCTACTATGAGCAAAGCGTTATATTGGATACTGGGAAGGATAAAAAAATAAACTGTACTCTCAAGTAGCTCATTCATTTATGAAACAAATATGTATGGAGGGCATGCCTAGGTCAGGCACGTGGCGGGCACTGAGCATTACAGCAATGAATTGGACTATCTCTACTTTCATGCAACTTACATTCTAGAAGGCAAGGCAGACAATAAACAAAAGATACATACCATAAGGTTAGCTATGACTAGGAACCATGAAGAAAAATAATAAGCCAGGCAAAGGAATGGAGAGAGGCAGGAAATGTCAGTTTTGGGGGTTCAGTGGGACAGGGCCTCTCTGCAAAGCTGCCAGTTGAACAGGGGCCTGTGGGGAGTAAGGGAGGTTCTCTGTGGAAGCGCTTTGCAAGCAGAGGGATCAGAAAGTGCTGGAACACATTTGAGGCTTGTATTAGTTCCCCGGGGGCTGCTGGAACAAAATACCAGAAACCAGGCTGCTTAAAACACAGAAATGGGGGCTTCCCTCGTGGCGCAGTGGTTGAGAGTCCGCCTGCTGATGCAGGGGACACGGGTTCGTGCTCCGGTCCGGGAAGATCCCACATGCCGCGGAGCGGCTGGACCCGTGAGCCATGGCCACTGAGCCTGCTCGTCCGGAGCCTGTGCTCCGCAACGGGAGAGGCCACAACAGTGAGAGGCCCTCGTACCGCATAAAAACAAAACAAACAAACAAAAAAAACAGAAATGTATTGTCTTCCAATTCTGAGTCTGGAAGTCCAAGTCAGTGTCCACAGGGCCATGCTCCCTCAGCAGTCTGTCGGGGAGAATCCTTTCCTGCCTCTTCCTAGCTTCTGGCGGTGGCCAGCAACCCTTGGCTCTCCTTGCCTTGTAGCATCACTCTGATCTCCGCCTCTGTGGTCATGTAGCCTCTTCTCCCTGTGTGTCTCTTTTCCCATAACCATCTTCCCTTCTAGAAGGACACCAGTCGTATTGGATTAAGAGCTCACCCTATTGACCTCATCAGAACTTGGTTACATCTGCAAAGACCCTACTGGTAAATAAGATCATGTTTCCAAGTACCAGAGGGGAGGATTTCAACATATCGGGTTATTTTTTTGAGGAACAGGGACACAGTTCACCCCATAACAAGGCCTTGAGGGACAGTAAAGAGACTGCGTGGCTTGAGCAGAGTGTGTGGGGTGGAGGGGAAGGAGTTTCGGCCTATTAGGTGATGAAAGACTTCATTTTATCAAGTGATCTCCCTCTAACAGAATGATCCATGCTTATGGTTCAAAAGGTTCACTTTGCCTGCGGTGTAGAGAGAAAACTGGAGCTCTTGCGCCAGTATTAAGACACGTACCACATGACTAAATGATTTCATTTTCTCCTAAGGGTTCTAATTCTTTTTGAGATCATATTGGGCAAGAGTGTTTTTCTCCAGAGAGGTCTCTGCCCCCGGGGTGGTGGGAGGGTCCCTCCAGAGCATTTCTGGTCTGCCTCTGCCAGGATTGCAGGGTCCCACCAGCCTTAGATGGGGTTTATGTACATTTCTTGGCTTGGTAGTGCTGCCCTTTGCAGATACATTCAAACCAGAAAAGTTGACTTTTTCCAGCAAGCTTTCATTCCCTGTCCAGAGCCCTGGGCAGGTGGCAGTCTTCCATGTCCTTCTCTGGCTACAGGGCCAGTTTTCTAGATTTCACAGAAGGGCCAGCCCCCCAAGTCCCTGTTTCATGCAGGGAGGGGTCTAGCCCTTGGTCCACTTTCCTGTCTGGGTGTAGGGTGGGCATTGTAGGAGCTGCGTACATGATGTGCTCACTCTGTGAAAATTCGTAGTGTTGCACACTTATGATGTGTGCCCTTTTTTGTACAAATAGTATACTTTAGTATAACTTTTTTTTTGCGGTACGCGGGCCTCTCACTGCTGTGGCCTCTCCCGTTGCGGAGCATAGGCTCCAGACACGCAGGCTCAGCGGCCATGGCTCACGGGCCCAGCCACTCCACGGCATGTGGGGTCTTCCCGGACCGGGGCACGAACCCGTGTCCCCTGCATCGGCAGGCGGACTCTCAACCACTGCGCCACCAGGGAAGCCCTAGTATAACTTTTAAAAAGACCCCCGAGTGCCTTTATCTGGGTTCGATTCTCCCTCTAACTCCCATACCCAACCTAACAGCTCTGGTTTAGAGACCCTCTCTACCCCCTCCTCTCCAATTCTGATGCCTAGAGGTGTTCCTTTCACTCAGCTAAGAGGAGGGTCTGTGTGGGATTATTATATTTATCTGGTAGAGTTACCTGTTTATAGTGGGAGAGGAAGAGATGAGCAGAAGTTTCCCTGATAAAAATGAGTGGTGATTTCAGGCTGAGAGGATGCAGGGATGCTTTTTCATCAGGGTGGTATAGAAGTTACAAGAAAAGTAGGCTTGTTGGATACTGAACGTGAGGGGACACTCTGAAGGCAGAAGAGCACACGATTACCAAGAGCAAGACGTTCACTGGGCCACCGCACAGCATCTGGAAAGGATTCAGAGATAAGCGTGGTGGGAGAAGGCTGAGGACCGAGCCTGAATGTGCTGAGAAATTGGACCTTTGTTGGTAGGTGAACGGGAGTCATGCATGGTCATGACGGTCATGGAGAAGACTAGCCTGTGCTCTGAGGAAAAGGGTTGAGCAAGCAGGGTCCAGGCTATAAGAGAGGAGAGACAGGGAGAACAAATAGAAGACAGTGGCCACCGTTCACAAAAGAGGTGTTGAGGGGCGTGGCCATGGAAAGTGAAGACAGAAATAGGCAAGTAATGGCACACTGGAGATTAGAGGGAGGGCAGAATCGGGTAATTCAAGGTCTTCAGCAGTAGTGAGACCAAAACAGAGAAATATATTAGTCAGCAGGACAGCTGGTTTGAGGCAAAGGTGAATGCACTTTTTTATATTTGTTGTTTTCATATTGTCTTTCTTTTTGCCTGAGTATGTTTTACATTGCAAGAAGGACAAACAGGTGCAGCCATCCAACAGAAAGTTGTAGTGGTCATCTACATAGAAATAAGGATTGAAACCGACCATTCATTCAACCATTTTTTAAAAAATAAATTTATTTATTTGTTTATTTATTTATTTATTTTTGGCTGCGTTGGGTCTTCGTTGCTGCGCACAGGCTTTCTCTAGTTGCAGCGAGTGGGGGCTACTCTTCGTTGTGGTGTGCGGGCTTCTCATTGTGGCGGCTTCTCTTGCTGCAGAGCATGGGCTCTAGGCGCGTGGGCTTCAGTAGTTGTGGCTCACGGGCTCAGTTGTTGTGGCTTGTGGGCTCTAGAGTGCAGGCTCAGTAGTTGTGGGGCACAGGTTTAGTTGCTCCACAGCATGTGAGATCTTCCAGGACCAGGGCTCAAACCCGTGCCCCCTGCATTGGCAGGCCGATTTTTAACCACTACACCACCAGGGAAGCCCTAGTCATTAATTCGTTTTACAAAACAATTTACAGAGAATTCATCACTCTCCTTGCTAATTTGTCCTTCCTAATAGCTAACAATAATTGAACATTTATTCTCTTTCACCTATGTCCACTCCCTTTTGATTTCTCTTCAAATACAGAGGGAAGACCTCTGGGTAAAAATGGGGGCTTGAACACATGGATATAATTTCACTCCGACCCCCAAACCCCACTAAAATGTCAAGAGAGGTTTTGTTGTTGTTGACAGTGATGGTGTGTTTTGTTTGTTTTCAAGCACAAACCTAAAATGATGGGGAAAAAAGAAAAAGGAAAGACAGCAACAAATTTTGGGAGCTGGAAGGCAGATGGATAAATGGTTCATGGTTTAGCAAACTCAAAAAACCCTGAATCTTAAAATGGCCATCCTAAGACAAGAACCATCCAGATTTACATGACAGAATCCCTAGGAGGTTCCAGACTGGCAGCAGCAGGTAGCCCTGGAAGTGGGGATGAAAGGGAGAGATGCTACATTGAGATAGATTTGGGGAACTAGACTTACCGAAGTTGTGGACACATAGCCCTCTTCACCCCTGTCCCTCCACAGGAGGTGGGAAGAGTCTGGAATCCAACCGGCCCAAGAGGAAAGATGTCAGGATGTTGACATCTGGAATCCAACCGGCCCAGGAGGAAAGATCTAAGGCTGTTGACATCAGGGACTCCCATACTCAACATACTCAACAGTTCAGGCAGCTCACCCTACAGGAGGGCTCACATCTCCTCCCACACACTTCAAAAGCATTTTATCTGCTATTTGGAATTCTCAGTAGAAAACCAAGTATCACCTCACATCTGAAAAAAGCCTCTAAGAAGAAAGACAGAGACCCAAGCAAACAGAAGAAAACATACAGGAAGAAGAAAGCTTGAGTAAAAGACCATAAAGATGGAACTTTTTGAGGTCAGAATAAAAATTTTTTAAATTTTACTATGCTAACAGAGATGAAAAACTCAATAGAAGGATTGGGGAAAAGTTGAGGAAAGCTCTCAGAAAATAGCAAGCAAAAAAAAGATAAAAGGAGGTCTACTATCTGAATAATAGCAGTTGTAGAAAGAAAGAAAAACAAACAAAAGAGGGGACACTTAAAAAAAAACAGTTTAAGAAAGTTTTCACAACTGAAGGCCCTGACTTTCTGAATTTAAAGAGCCTACCAACTGCCCAACAGAATGGATGAACAGTCCCAAGGAATACCATATTTCAGAACATGGGGACAAGCTTCTAGAATAGACAGGTCATATGTAAAGGACCATGTATGAGAATGTTTGGGAATTCTCCATAGCAACATTGGAAGCTAGAATGGTAACACTGGAAGCCAGGGTTTCAAAATTCTGAGGGAAAAATGCTTTTTAACCCACAATTTTATATAGAGACTATGGTTTAAATGTGAAGATGGATTAAAACATTTTTTAGATAGGCAAGTTCTCAGTGAATTGACATTCCATGCACCCTTTCTCAGGAAATTACTGGAGGATGTGCTCCACCAAAAAGAGGAATTAAACCAAGAAACAGGGAAACATGGGATACAGGAAACAGGCTGTCCATAGAGGAGAAAGGTGAAGGGGATACCTGGGATGACAGTGAAAGAAGATCCCAGGACGACAACTATATTTCAAGATTGGAGCGTGGCTGGTTCACACTACAGCAGACAAGCTCTCAGAGAAGCTTCTATGGGAAGATATAACTGATGAGCACCTGATGTGTCTGAGCATCTTTGGAAATTGAATTAATGATAAAGAAAAAAATAAGATGACTCTTCATTATGGGCAAAATGAAAAGTTGGCCAGAAAAGGAAAAGCAATCATAGTATACAACATGGTCAACCAAAGTAATGATTTAACTAAGCTGGAAAGAGGGGAAGAGAAGCATGCACATGAATGGTGGGACAGGGAGAGGAAGAAACGCCATCTTCTGCAGAAGAGCAGTGGAGAGTGTCTAAAACCGACAAATCGATAAAGTAATAGAAGCATGTTTTTCTTCATGACATGGAAGTAAATGCCTAAAGAATAAGTGAAAATTTTGAGCACCACCATCTCTGTGAGCCAGGGTGCTACACTGTATTCAATTTTGATGCCAGAAACCAGCATCTTTGAACTGCAGAGTACACCAATGTTTTTTCAAAGATAATAGTCTTCATCTTATCATCAAGTTAGTAGTAATCTGTGAGGTAGAAAGAAACTTTTCAGCATAAGAAACTGAATCATTTAATTGACCAGCGATTAGCAAATACTATGAATGAGAGTATTTGTACATCATAATATCTTTTTTCCTTAGAAGGGCTGAATGAGATAATAGGATTCTAAGTTTAAAGGAATTCAAGCTTTGGAGTTTCAAACTTCATTCTGTCACTTTTAACAGTGCATCTTCAGGCACTTTTTTAACTTTTCTCAACCATTACCTCAGGGGTAATAGGGCTATTATCCATATATAGGGATTATAGGACTATAATTATAATTTATAATTTTATATAAATTTATAATTTATATAATTATCACAAGAGGTTATTGTGGGGATTAAAGCATGTGACAGTACATGGCTGACACAAAACAGTACTCCATTATTGGCAGCTACCATCATTTTGAGAATTTCCCAGTATGATTTGAAAGCTAACGAGTGCACAGGTGTAGTGTTTTTGTGGCCACTGGCAATATTGGACAGTCTCAACCTTGCCCCAATGTTCCCATTTTAACATTGAGATTGGGAACAATTTCAAAAGAGAGTAATGTGAGATGAATGAGGACCTACAGTCATGATGATGAGAGGCTTAAGGCTGGCTTTAGAAGAGGGAGGTAGCTACTCAGTGACAGTCACACTAAGTCTGCCACAGCCTCAGCTGGGCGTGCTTTTAAAAAGCATCCTGGGCCCAGCCCTGAAATTCGGATTCTGTTGGTCTGGGATGAGGCCCAAGTGACCCCAATGCATAGGAAGGTTGCTTATGACAGAATCTTATTGCTCTATACACTAAACAAGAAATTTTCAGGAAATGCTAGAGACAGCCATGTGTGGGGAGCTGGGTGGGTGGAAACGGCTGTAGGACATTGACAAAGTCAGTTTTAAGTCATTTGAATTGCTACAGTATTAGCCTCCCATCTGTCTCCAAAGCAGGTCAGCTACACAAGTACCATACTGCGAAGGGGGCTGGTGGCGTGAGGATCACGTATCAGGAAGTTTCAGGCAGGAAAGGGCCGTGAGATGAGTCCCACGAGAGCAGGAACTCAGAACCGGGTGTCTGTGAGGTGGACACTTGGCAGGGATGTGGGATGGGCTTGTGATGCTTAGATTACAGGGACAACCAGAGAAAAGGGAATGTAAGTCCACGTGCGTGAGGTGCGCTGCTCGGGTTCTTGGTTTGACGTCACCACAATCTTGACTCCGTTATCCCCACCTAATCTCACAGCTCTCCCTCAGTATTAAAAACTTTTAGCCCATTTATACAATTAAAATCTAATCTAATTGAGCCTAACCTCATCACCTAAATTCTGATCAAATGAACTGCCTAGTTGCATCCAGTTAGAGCTCATTCCCATTCTTACACATATTTTTCATTTAAAGATAGAGGCCAAATATACTACAAATGCCCCATTTCCATCTGTCATTTACTTAACTGCAAAATAAGATACAATCTAATGTGTCCAAAATTAATACAAAAAGGATGATAAAAATGATGTAACTACGACCCACATCTAATTTTTAAAAACCATTCCTTTTCATTACCGTGTACTTTTACTAATACCTACCAAATTCAGGAATATCTAGTTTCACATATACAAATAATGAAAAAGAAAGATTTTAAAAATGCAAAAGGCATGAACTAATTAATGTGAAACAGCGACAATCAGCTTAAAAAAAATTAAGTCAGCAAAGAGTTTTTACGTGTATCATTTATTGACTGCTGGGAATCCAGCTTATTGAGGATACATGACATGCATTTTGGGGGAAAATTAACCAAAGCTGAAATGAAGCCATTCAATAAGCCTGCAAGTTAATAAGTTAGCACAGATTAGACCTAAAGACACAGTGTGGGGTGACTCCAACAGCCATGCAGGGCTGTCATGAAGATTCCAGCTGCAAATACTTTTGGAACTTATTTATTTACTTTTAAAAAATAAATTTATTTATTTATTTATTTTTGACCGCGTTGGGTCTTCGTGGTTGCGCGTGGGCTTTCTCTGGTTGTGGGGCGCGGGCTTCTCATTGCAGTGGCTTCTCTTGCTGCAGAGCACGGGCTCTAGGCACGAGGGCTTCAGTAGTTGTGGCTCACGGGCTCCAGAGTGCAGGCTCAGTAGTTGTGGCACATGGGCTTAGTTGCTCTGCAGCATGTGGGGTCTTCCTGGACCAGGGGTTGAACCCGTGTCCCCTGCATTGGCAGGCAGATACTCAACCACTGTGCCACCAGGGAAGCCCTGGAACTTATTTATTCTTAATTACTTAGGAGCTACCAGGGAAGAGTGAAGATCACCCTGCCTCTTTAGTGTGAACTAATGCTAGGAAGGTGCTGTTCACTGAAGTGCCAAAAAACAGAAACAAAAAACTTGCTCTTACTTCAAACTGTTTAAGGCCACTCCACTTTTACAAATTCTTCCAAATAAACTCGTATGCTTTAGAATTATATAAGCAGCTATCAGATTTAGAAAAGATTAACAACTGAGGCAAAAGACTATTCATTTCATTCCTGTATCTACTGCTGATTTATACTCTGTTCTAATACTAGCAGATTTTTACAGCATATTGTCAATTTTTCCCCACGGTGTTTGTTTTAACTCACTGATACAATAAAATGATATAAATTAAAGAATTCCAGTTACACTTAAAACGACAGAAAGATTAAGTTAGTGGAATGTCTCAGACTATAAGTTAAAACTAATCATATATGTGGTATATATGACACAAAGATTATAGCCTAAAATTGGATAAAATGCTGAAATATACTCATGACTGCAGAGTTACATGCCACATATTTTCCCCCAAACTTTGTAATGGGTTTTTTTCTTAAAATGACACCATCAATGTCACTTGATATTCAAATGATTTGGATTGCTTTTCACGGTAGCAGGAATAAAAAACAAAAAGAGAAAACAGAAATGGATATACCCCAGTGGAATAAAAAAGGGAAGATTTTGGCTGTTTTTTTGTTTTTTTTTAAAAGAGGCAGCCTGTTCCTTCCATGAACCGTGTTCTTTGCTTAAATCTCCAGGAGGAATCGGTTATGGCTTGCAGCGCTGGACAAATCGAGGGTATAAGCATACATCTCGGATGTGGTATCTATTCAGAATCCAGGTTAAGAATCGTTCCAAGCCCAGGCCATAGCCTCCATGTGGACATGTGCCATATTTTCTCTGTTTAAAAAGAGAGAGAGGGAGAGGGAGAGCAATAGAGAGGAATAAATGCTCAGTTTAAAATTTTGTCCAGAGTCTCCCTGGCGGTCCAGTGGTTAGGACTCTGTGCATTCACTGCCATGGCCCCAGGTTCAATCCCTGGTCGGGGAACTAAGATCCCGCAAGCTGCACAGCATGGCCAAAAAAGCAAATTAAAAAAATAAATTTTGTCTGAAATAGTTAAAATTTTCTACTGTAAAATGAGTCAGCTTATTGTGGTTAAGAATTCAACCCCTTATAGCTGATTCACTTTGCTGTACAGCAGAAACTAACACAACATTGTAAAGCGACTATACGCCAATAAAAATTAATTGAAAACAACAACAAACAAAACAACAAAAAGAATTCAACCCTTAATCTATACTCCTTCATGGACCACATGTGAAAAAATAATTTGGTATGAAAAATAAACCAAGGATTTGCCACCCTGGAAAGAAGAGATTTCAAACTTTTAAATTAAGTTAATGTCTCTGTTTATCAGAAGAAAATGAAAGACTAGATACTGGTAGCATCTAATGACATTTAAAAAATTCAGTAGCTACAAGCAAGGCCAGGAGTTAATAGGTTTTCAAATTAAGTTAACATATTATTGGCCAAAGACAAAACTAGCAGTATTCACATGCCACATTATTATAACCATGAAACTGAATATAGCTCATTCAAATTTCAAAGTATCACCCTGAATACTTACTTCCCTTTTAAAAGTTTCAATTTATACAGAACTATTACAGTGAAGAAAATTTAAAGTGATTAACAAAATTTTTTACCTGATCTGTGTACCAGTAATAGGGAGTGGGGTCAATTCCTTCTCTTTTATAACCTGCCAGTATCTCTTCATTATCCCAGATACGCATCGAGCCTCCCACAATCTCACCAACATTGGGCATCAACACGTCGACCTTTCAAAAATGAGTAAATAAAATGCGGTTACTACTAGGCTCTCAGTCACGGCTTTGCTCTAAAGTTTAAATGAAAATCATAATTAAGCTCCTATAACTAAAGGAGCACAATGATCATGCATAATTCAGGTATTATTCAAATTCTATAATTTAACAAGATAGGTTAAACCCAATCAGAGGACAAAAGACACTTCTTTAAGTACTGTAGATTTATAATGAAATATTTGCTGTGAGCTGTATCTTATTCCAGTGGCAGTGCCCGCCCCTTTAAAAAGCAAAATCTCTAATACTATTTGAATCCCAAACTGACAGATTCAGTAAGGCGGGAATCCTCGGGACATCGCTGCATATAGAAGGACTTGATCTCCACAGGAAATCGACACAGCAAGATAGGCTCATTAATGGTGTCTGTCATCAGTCTCTCAGGAGCTTCTGGGATATCCTGAGGTTAAACAAGACTTCATTAACATTTACAACTCGAAAGGCAACGAGACAGAAGCAGCTCTTTGACCCAGTAGCAGCCCTTCATCTTATTCATGCAACGGAGTCCAGAATACACACCCACCCATAACCCATAACCACGTGGGTGTTAGGGACAATTTCTGCAAAATGAACTGTAAATAGATCTATCTCCTCCTGCAGTATATCTGTGCCATATTGCTTGAGGAACGAAAACACACACAAAAAACAAACAACCTCCCAGATACTGCTCAGTTATTTTTTTTTCCCAGTGGCCAGTTTTATCTAGGTCTGAAGCAAACGCAGTCCACTCAGTCCCACAAGGCATAAGATCATCAGTGAATGCTCCACAACATCAGTGATCTACACACAGAGTATGTTATTAATAACACCAATCTTTAAACTCTCCTGTTCTCTCTGCTTCTTTCCTGTTACAATAAACCTGCATGCCTTCAGTGGCAGTAAGACACAGTCATAAGACAAATAACCAGTGTCAAGTTTGTAAGTGTAACCACACCTGGAGTAGTTAGCCAAGACAGGTTAGATGATGATGAATCAAGTTAATCTGCTTCCCTCTCAAACATCCTTCAGTAAGCCACACATAAATTCAAGTTAAAACTGAAAACTCTTGTCCCAGTAAAAACAGATTGAGAGAATTGGACAAGACTCATTGATTTGTTTAATGTAAGAAACTGAGAGGGGGCTTAGCCATCACCTGGCACAGCTGTTTTCAAGCTCTCATCCCTGGAGCCCTGCGTCGTCTAAAGTCCAGAGAGGAAACGGGAGGTGAGTGGGAGAGCTCTGGTCTCTCCGCCTGTAACCGCTTTACATACTAGGGTCCTGCATACAATTGAACTGGGGGAAAAGGGGTCGTACTGCACATTCCGAAAAGTTTGAAGACCTCTTCTCTACTCTAGCGCCCTCATGTGTATGGGATGATACTGACACAAAGAGGAAACGCTGACACACATGGAGGACTTCCTGCGCCTCGGCCCTGCTAAGCATTTAGCTCATTAAGTTCTCATAATTTTGCAAGGTGGACGTTACCTCCAAGGCAGAGATAGGGAACCAGAGAGCGGGGTCACTGGCCTTAAGTTAACCAGCAATAAGGACAGAGGTGGGAGCAAAGCCCAACTGGGGGGCTTCTTACTCCAAAGCTTGTGTTCTTTCCACTCAATCACACTACTTTGCTGAGCGCTGGGAGATAACAGTTCTCAGGTTTTCAGCATAGAATTTGGTTATTATACATCATCAACTGAATTCATGATACAATAAAAGTAATTTACATAGACCTAGTACACTGTCTGTCCTCTGTAAATTCTTTCTAAAAACGAAAGAAAACTCTAGTTAACAGCTATTACTCACATTTCATCTGTAAAACAGATTTGCAAATACTATGTAAAGAGTGGTTAAATGCACAGGGAAGAGGGCTTAGAATAATGTTAACAATCTATACCCCCAAAACATGCTGAGAGGGTGGTCCTGGGCAAGCAGACATGCTCAGTGTATCTGGGGCACCGGACCACCTTCCCCAACAAAGCCTTCTCTCTTGGTTTTGCATTTTAATCAGTGGCGATTTTCTTCTTTGAATTGCCTCCAAATGAAGGAGTTATAATTCACTGCTTTGGGGGGAGGAATCCTTTTTGAAAGAGCCAGACGGTTTCTCTAGAAAACCAAAACAAATGTATACACATACCAACACTTTGCATGTCATTTCAAAGTTTATAACTTTCTTAAGCATCCTGCCAGTCTAGAGAATTACAGCTGGAGCTGGTAAGTCAAGACCACAGAGTGATCCTGGAAGAGGAAAGAGATAAAGGATGGGATGTGAAGGGTACAAACTTGCTAATATTTACTGAACACTACAGAAAAGGCACTGCTCTAAGGTCTACTCTACATCTACTAAGCCATGGATCCTCAGACAACCCCAAGAAGAAGGGTCCGTGGTTATCATTTATTTGACAACAGCAGATGCCTTATGCATTACTCGTTAATTAACCGGAAGTAGCAATCCACTTAAGCACAAGGCTACCTTTGAAACAAGGACTAGAAAGGAATACATACCTCTCCAAATTCATAGAAAGTTCCATCTTCTTTCTTTATATTGTGTTCTTTTAGCCACATAACAGCATCTGAATAGTTCATCCGTTTGAAAGGCCGTTTGGGGGGCTTGAAGTTCTACAGCAGAAAGGAGAAATACAGTGTATATAAAGAAACCATTCACACTAACGTTTCCATTTTAAGAAACACTATTTATCATTATTATAAAATATTATTTCAGACTTAAAAACAATGTGGTGAATTCCCTGGCAGTCTAGTGGTTAAGACTCCACACTTTCACTGCTGAGGGCCTGGGTTCCATCCCTGGTCGGGGAACAAAGACACGCAAGCCACGTGGCACGGCCAAAAAAAAAAAAAAAATTTAGTCTGGAAATGAGTGAAGGGAGTCCAAAAGTATATACTTCCAGTTATAAAATAGGTAAGTTCCATTAACAAGATGTAATGTACAGCATGGTAACTAGAGTTAATAACTCTGTATTGTTTTAGATATATAAAATTATTATGCTGTACACCTAAAACTAATATAACGTTATATATCAATTATACCTATATATATATATTAATCATTTATTTCAAAGCTCACAAAGCTATTAAATCTATAAAAACCTAGAACAAATCTATTGAAAAAAACATAAAAAACATAAAAATCTAAAAAAAAGACTTCACTGCCTTCCGAAGCAGGATCCTAATTTTGTGTTTCCACACAATGGCAGACCTACCGGGTTGAGGTCATGCACTATGCTTGCTGCGGGTGATTTCAAGACTCTATCGACCACGTCACAGACCAAGTCCTCCAATCGGTTCAGGAGCTCCTCAAAGGTCAGGAAAGGGCACTCTGCTTCCACGTGAGTGTATCTGAGGAACAAGACAGTAGCTCAGAGCCTCTCTTCTTTTCACAAAGTTTCTCTTAAGCAAGGGTTTTAATGCTGGGAAACTGTCCAGAAAGGGAAAACTCCAGCCCTGCTAATCAACTCCCAACTCTCCCAAGTAGTTTTAGCCCACCCGCCTTCCTTTCCCCCTTAATAGTCATTTCTTGTTTATTCCTCAACACATAAAGGATCAAGACAAAGTGAATGAACAGACCTTAGTGAGTTATGGCCTAAGAGGCAAAACTTCTTAGACAGTTTCCATTAATTTATTCAACTGCACTTCATATAGCCTCTTAATACATCAGAGGTTTTTACACAAACATCATTTACTTACAACAAGATTGCTTCTCTAAACATATTTTCTTTAAAAAAAAAAAAATTTTTTTTTAAATAAAAACAAAATGACAATTATGTACTCAGCCAGGTGCCTTCGTGTTCTGGATTGTTCTGCCCTGTATGACTGTGCGATACAAAAAACATCTCCCAGAGCTGGAATGCAGGTCTCCAGGTACAGCTGAGAGGACTGAGTCAGATACGCCTCTTCCCCAAAATAGTCCAGCTTGAAGAGTGTGGCACCGCCTTCCACTTGTGTTTGCACTAACGTTGGAGGACTGATCTATTCAGGTGGAAAGGAGTAAATAAAGGCCTTCTGTGAGCACCACTGTTCAAGTTCAAAAATGCCAAGAGGCATTGTTTGCAAAGGATGATGAACGCATACTTACTTCGTAGTACCCCCTATCGAAGAAGTGATCTCTAAAGCACCTGGTGACCACAGACCGTGCTTTTAGGATTTTGGACATGTTTTCTCCCCGGATCATCATGTGTCTGTTGTTGAGCTGGACGTCAACGTCAGACTCCTCGTTGATTAAGTTATCAGCGCCTCCAGCGGGGGCCAACCCGACCAGTTCCCAGAAGTCGCAGTTCAGCTCGTGGCCCCCTGGAGCCTACATTTTTTTAAAAAGGGGTAGAGGGAGGGAGAAGCAAACAGAAAATTCACAGTAGGAAAGATTCTAATTTATATAAAAATTTTTAGTAAGCTCGTATTTCTAAGAACCTTATCATTATTAGCCTACCCTTCTAAAAACGAAGACTCGATAATTGAATTTTATATTTATTTCGTATTTCTTTCAGACTAAATACACGTACACAATTTTTAAGAAATAGAAAAGCACAAACCAGAAAATAAGATAAACTATAATCCCACGACTTGGAGTAATCACTAACTATTGTCAACATTTTGGTGTATCTTTCTAGCCTTTGCCCAATAATTTAAACGTAACATAATACACACATTGAAAAACTCCTTAAATACAAACGTTTTACTAAAACGTGTTTCTCTTTGGAACATATATATATGTAGAAAAATTCAAATTCTCCCTAATAATTCCACTGAAAGCATTACATTTTAGAAGCCACACAGTATGAAATATATAACTATCTTGGTACCAAACACTGGACAGCAAGTAATATCACAAAAACCATTCCATTTTGAAATCACATTACTTTCAAGGAAAATTCAGTAAACTTGAACCAGATATTCACTCTTAACATAGGTTCTTCACATAGACTCTGGGAGACTCTTTTATCAGCATTTCTAGTCTATCAGGAGGACACTATGGGCTCCCTCTGGTGGTTGATATGTCACGTTTGTTTGTTTTCTTTCCCAACAAATATAACCACAACTGCTACTTGACCAATAATTACCAACAAGTAACTCTAACTGGTATAGGTTACATGCCTGTTGGCTGGGGAACAAACAACTCTCTGACTATCAAACCTAGCTTTAAGTTTTTTAAAAAGAGGCTTTCAAATTCTATTTTAAAAGTTTCAGATTTATTTTATTTATTAAATATTTATTCAGCTGCGTCGGGTCTTCGTTGCAGCATGCGGGATCTAGTTCCCTAACCAGGGATCGAACCTGGGCCTCCTGCATTGGGAGTGAGGAGTCCTGACTACTGGACCACCAGGGAAATCCCCAAAGTTTCAGATTTAGACCACTGTTCTTTCCTGAAAAACTTTAGGTAGACTAAATTTTCATTTCCACTTAGCTGAAAAATTATTCACATACACACAGCAAATTGTTCTCACCCATGAAGTTTATTCAGGAATTCCTTAGGTTGAAGATCCCTGAGATCGTTACAAGAGCACACAAGCTGTACAGTATACGTATCTCACCAGAAAAGGAAAAGGCATTCTAAATTTAGCAAGTGCATCACATTTGTATATTTATATGCCAAATACCAAAAGTATCAATACAAATAAAGACACTGGAAAACAAACAAGTACACAACTCTTCTCTTAGTGAGGAACTCAACGCACTCACCTGCTTGCCCTTTGGGGTAAGATTTAGCATTCCATACACTGCGACACTACTCTCAGTGGACAAGACTACTCCATTGTAACACTGACACTGTAAGAAGATCAAGTTCAAATTCAGTTACTCACATTTACATTAAAATAGTCTACCATACAGAAAGCAAAGGGAATTACTTACAAACAAGTTCTCTCGTCCAAAACTAGTAAAATAAGACAGCCATCATTCATTCATCTATATACAGATACACACATATATATGTAAATACATACTTTACATACATGCACATGCATAAATGACACTAGTCCACATCACTCAAAAGTATCTGGAAAGTTCATTTCTCTTTTTCTTTAAAATTTAGACTATTAAAATAATACAGAGAGTTCATTTAGACTACGATAATCAATACTGGCTAAAATCATTAGGAGAAAAGTGATGGAAAACTTTATAAAGGAGGGATCAGGCCATCAACATCTGAACCCACTAATCATAAAGACAACCAGAATTATGTGCTTCTTGATGTGATGTCAGTGGAAGAATACAGCTTTGTCCATGAAGCAGTTATACAAGAAGCAGCAGCAGCAGAACCTGAACCTGACCAGACCTAACCTCCAGCTTATAAGAAATACAAAGGATACAGGAACATGTTAAATGACACCTTATGATGCAATCAACCAAATCCAGAATGTGAGAAGTCCCACAGGACCAATGACCAGACTTTTTCCAATAAATGGCAAGGGGGAGTGGGGTGGAGAAAAGAGAATGAAAAGGGAGATCTGTTATAGATTAAGAGTGATTTCAGAGACATATCAACTAAATGCAACATGTAGATCTTGTTTGGATCCTCATTCAAACCAACCAACTGTAAAAAAGACATCATGAATCAATTGGGAGAATCTGACTGGATATTTAGGAGTTGTGCTAATTTTGGGGGCGTGTGATAATGGTAGTGTGGTTATATTAAAAATATTTCGTCTTGGTGATGCATATGCAAGTATGTTTATATGAAATATGATGCCTAGGAGGTAAAAGGGGGGAGCAGTAAACCAGAACTGGCCAAATATTAATCATTACTTGTTATGGACTTAACGTGTATCTGCTGCAAATTCATGTCAAAACCCTTCTCTGCTCTCTGCTATGTGAGGATGAGCACACAACGGGAAGTGGGTAGTCTGCAACCCAGAAAAGGGCCTTCACCAGAACTTGACCATGCCAGCACCCTGATATGGACTTCCAACCACTAGAACAATGAGGAATAAACTTCTATTGTTCACAAGCCACCCAGCTGATGGTACTTAGTTATAGCAGCTCAACTAAGATGTTATTGAAGCTGAGTGATGGGCATGTGAGGTTTCTTCCTACTGTTCCATTTTTGAGATGTTGGAAATTTTCCACAATAACAGTTAAAATAAGTACAGACCCTAAGATTCCCAAAACTAACAATAAAGTAACCTATTGAAAAAAACTGACTTTTCACCGTAAATATGAAAATATTTACCAAATCATCTGACAAGACACACTGGAGATAACCCGTACCATCCCGCAACACCAGAAACATTAAATTCTTTCCTAAAAACGAGGAAGAGAAGTTTAGCTAGATTGTTTGAGAGGCACTTGAAAGCACTTTCTCATAATTTATTCTCATGTAAAGGAACCGCCACGGTTAAATGTTGCAAGTTCAAACCTCCCACATGGCCCCATTCCTCTGAAAGGTTCACCAGTAGTGTCACTACTCAGTATCTGCAAAGTATTTTGCCTTCTTCATTTTTCAAACCCTTCATATACTTTTAAACCCTATGTGAGCCTCCTGACCCACACGATCATGGGAAAGCAAGACAGTAAGCATGTGAGTCGAGGGATTAAGTCTTATTCACCGTTGAGTCCCCTGCAATACCTAGCAAAGCGCATTCAGCGGGGGGTGATATATACTGCCGCACAGAAGCACTCTTGGTTTTTTATGCCCCCTTTCTTTTTACGAAGGATTTGACAACCACTTACGATAAAAGACATGTAATAAAATAATAAAAGCAGAAAGAGAAAGCAAAACATCACGACCAAGTACAAATATACTAATTATAAAAATCAACATCACTGCCATCAGTAAGTTTCAGATTTGGCTCTGCACTTCCGGTAATATACCCCCTGCTTTCCTTAAAGAATTCAATTCAATTAGACAAATATTTCCTGGATACCTCCTGATCACTGTGACTGCTTACAGTTAAGTACCATTTAAATAATTTTTAAACTTTCAATAGTCATATTAAATAAGAACCAATTTAGGATACAAATTAGTACTCCCTTTAAAAAGCTAGCATTCTCAAACAAAAATACCCCCAAGTAAACGTGTTTTTTTTTTAATGTTCTTCACCATCTAAGAGCAGGGATATTGAAAATTAAAGAGAGAAAAGGACAGCTATGCCAGTTACCTTGCCTACGCAGCCTGTGGACCCAGCCAAATACCTTTACTCTTTGGCCTCTATATCCTTCTAATTCACGAATCTTCACCTGTCAAGTTAAAATAAAAAACATTTGACCCAGCATGTCATTTATCACATACCAACTTTGTCACGAATATTATATAGATGGCAGAAAAGTGTTAAAAATTCACAAGTGGTGTAAAACTTCTGACAGTCACTCTACTACAGGTCAGAGCCAAAAAATTTCACCACACTGGAGGGGTTAAAAAAAAAAAAATCCAAGTCTTCTTTCTCTTACTGCAAAACTGTCAGTGAAACAACCAGAACTTCAGATATTGTTATATAAAATCAACGAATTCACAATAGCAACAAGCCTAGTCCACGCAGAGCCCTCTCCCTGACCTAACCATCCCTCCCACCACTCTGGGTGGTGGAAGCTACCTAGGCTGGCTTTTCCTCTGAGGGATGGAGGAGAGAGGGGAGGGGAGGAAAGGGTTGGTGGGTGTGGCCAAGCGAACAGCTTCCCCACTAAGGAAGCAAGAAAAAAATGGCAATCCAGCAGCAGTAAGAACCGTTCGAATTCTAACCATGTCCATTCACAGTCCAGCATTCTGGTCTACAAAGAATATAGACATAATCAAATTTCAAAAACTTTTTCTTTATTTAAGAAATCATGAAAATCTTGGATTTCAACCTCTTCTTTTTACTGTGAGGAAACTGATACCCAGGGAGGGTAAAATCACTTGTCTGAGACCACACAGCTCACCAGGCCTGGATTCCAGGGCTGCTAGCTTTTAGTCAGGACAGAATTCGTTCAACATGCAATTACTAAATTTTATCAAAAGATGAGCCCCGCAAGGACCAGCCTCATAACTCTCAAACATTACTGCGCTCTCTCCCTTTTGAAAGAAGAGAAGAGACAAACAGTGCAAAGGAACAAAGCATGTGGCATGCCCCTCAGACACAGAAATAATAGTTTGACCCCGTGAGTCCATGATATTTGAAACGATACACATCACACTTACACAATTTGGCTCTGGAAGACTTGGGTCGTTTTTAATGGTAATCTTCTTTGCTTCTTCCAGGTTCTTCTCTCTTCGTAAATTGTCTTCTACCTAGTTTTAATAACCAGGCAATTTGTTAACATGGCTTCTGGTGTCCCAACTTGAAAAATGTTCACAGAGCAAATCTACTGCTCACCTCTTTCTTTTCCCGGGATTCACTCTTCATCTGTTCCCTGTGCCACAGTTTTCTAATGTTCTTCATCTGTGATTTAGAAATAACATCCCATCTCTGGAAGGATAAACAGATATTTAATGTTTTCAAGACCGCTGTATTCTAATGAAAGTTTCTTCACAAAATCTAATTCTATAAAGCTTTGGGTTCACCCTACCTCGTTTTCTTTTTGTGAATCTACGTAGATGGTAGGAAAGGGTTCTTTTCCAACTGTCATCAAAGCCTTGGGGAGGGAGGGACAAAGAAAAAAGACATTTCTTTAACATGGTACAATGTTTAAAATCAAAATAACACCTGAATTATGAGGTAGCTTTGATCACCTAGAACATAATCGAGAGCCCAGAAGAAAGCATAAGACCTCACCAGCCAAAGGTCAATGTCGACAAAAGGAATGGCGGAACATTCAAAGAACATTTTGCTTAAGGTAGAACGTCCTTTCCCAAACAATTATAGCAAGTTCAGTTACACAGTATATAGTTTCCCATGTGGACTAGAAACAGCAGATTTTAAGTGGCCCTGGGGACCGACAGGAGGTACGCTGACAACAACAGAAGAGACAGCTGATGGCAAAGGCCAACTGCAGGGCACATCCAGACGATTAATCCTCACGAAGAAACCAGGGAAGTCATTTCTGAAACTCTCTCAAGAGCATAGTGGTTAGGTACACAGAAGGCTAAGTTTCATTTAATTGGAAAAATTCCTGTGTGTAGAATGTATGTACCTCTTTTCACCAATACTGGGACATATCAGACATCAATATTATCATTTAATATTTTATAGTTTGTATTCGTTTTTTTAAAAAATAGATAGTTGAAAGTATGTAAAAGGTGTTTTATTAACTGTTTCAAATATTCCTTCAAATTTTCTAAGTTATCATCAACCAACAAATGCAATGAATGACTGTCTCTCGTGTAAGATCTGAAGCTTATGAAAACTGACCTTTTCTTAAGATCTAGTTTCCAAACCTGAAAAATACTTTTCATCTTGATTTAACACTAGTCTCAACTCAATTATTGCTACAGAGGAGAAGGGAACCTGGATCTTTTGGAAACATCCAGGAGAGTTCAGTTCCTCCTTTTAACTATTAGACTTTGTAAGGATGTTTGTAAATCACTAAGAATTCATTTACTACCTGACAGTCTGCACTGATCCCTCCTTTGTTAATCACTGATATTGAAAGAGTCAAACTGTGATTCTCCAAATCAGAATGGCACACTTCTGCTAACAGCGACATTTTGCAAACATTCATCTAAACACTACTGTCAGTTCTGGGCAGCCATAAGAATCACCCCAACAATCCAAAATGAGAAAGATTTCCCTCTAAGAGTTAAAAAATTAAGACCCATGGTTGACACACCAAAACATAAGCGGAGTATGAGCTAAAAGAGGAGAGAATGGTCCCAGGACAGGAACACTTGATAATAACCTAAATGAGTACTGTAACAAAGCACACAAGAAGGGGGATTGGCCAGACACAGATACACAGAAAGAAGTGTCAGGGCAGTACGCTTCTTGGTGCTGTCCTGGGAGAGGGCTTTAATCAACTTCCTTATGTAGCAGCTGTAGCCATTCCAGTCTACAGGCAAGCCCACGGCTACTTGCAGAGGGATGTCTTCTTGGTCCACACCGTAACCCAATGCCATCAGGTAACTACTCAATCCTGAGTCGAAGCTCTCGAAGAACCCATCTGAACTGTATTTGGCTTTCCATGTAAGTCTGCTTAAAGAGAATATGCTAAACTCATCGGAGGATTCTACACCCTGAGAAATAATAATATATTGTTAAATGAACATCCTGGCTTTAGGCTCCAGACTCATGAGTTCATGAGTGTCTGCTCTGTTCTTGGTACTGATATAAATCAGGTCTTTGAGTCTCAAAGCTCAAGGTCACATCTGGATTCGAGTGGTAAATTCACCGAGAGAACTCTTAGGAGTCAGTTTGGAAGAAATGTGAGCATAAACTCAGATGACTAAGGGAAGATGATTTTTAGTTCTACAAGAATTAAAAAACTGGCCAACTGACTCACTGGAGAGAAAAATTCCGAGATGCGATGCCATATGGTAAGGAAGAAAAGAAGATACCTATTAAAAATGTACAAGGGGAGGGCTTCCCTGGTGGCGCAGTGGTTGAGAGTCCGCCTGCCGATGCAGGGGACACGGGTTCATGTCCCGGTCTGGGAGGAT